>NC_092713.1:307135535-307453191 GCF_047496885.1 Scyliorhinus torazame
TGGGGGAGAGGGGGGAAGGAGAGGGATTGGCGAGGAGTGGGGGAGGAGATGGATTGGGGAGGGGGGAGGAGATGGATTGGGGCAGGGGGAGGAGATGGATTGGGGGAGGGGGAGGGGATGGATTGGGAGGGGGGGAGGGGATGGATTGGGAGGGGGGAGGGATGGATTGGGGGAGGGGGGAGGGGATGGATTGGGGAGGGGGGAGGGGATGGATTGGGGGAGGGGGAAGGGGATGGATTGGGGGAGGGGGAGGGGATGGATTGGGGGAGGGGGGAGGGGATGGATTGGGGGAGGGGATGGATTGGGGGAGGGGATGGATTGGGGGAGGGGGATGGATTGGGGGAGGGGGGAGTGTGGGGAGGGGGGAGTGAGGGGAGGGGAGGCGGGGAGTGAGGGGAGGGGAGGGGGGAGTGAGGGGAGGGGAGGGGGGAAGTGAGGGGAGGGGAGGGGGGGAGTGAGGGGAGGGGAGGGGGGAGTGAGGGGAGGGGGAGGGGGGAGTGAGGGGAGGGGAGGGGGGAGTGAGGGGAGGGGAGGGGGAGTGAGGGGAGGGGAGGGGGAGTGAGGGGAGGGGAGGGGAGTGAGGGGAGGGGAGGGGAGGGGGGAGTGAGGGGAGGGGAGGGGAGGGGGGAGTGAGGGGAGGGGAGGGGGAGGGAGGGGAGGCGAGGGGAGGGGGAGTGAGGGGAGTGGAGGGGGGAGTGAGGGGAGGGGAGGGGGAGTGAGGGGAGGGAGGGGGGAGTGAGGGAGGGGAGGGGGGAGTGAGGGGAGGGGAGGGGGGGAGTGAGGGGAGGGGAGGGGGGAGTGAGGTGAGGGGAGGGGGGAGTGAGGGAGGGGAGGGGGGAGTGAGGGGAGGGGGAGGGGGGAGTGAGGGGAGGGGGGAGTGGGGGGTGGGGAGGGGGAGGGGGGAGTGGGGGGTGGGGAGGGGAGGGGGGAGTGGGGGGTGGGGAGGGGAGGGGGGAGTGGGGGGTGGGGGAGGGGAGGGGGGAGTGGGGGGTGGGGAGGGGAGGGGGGAGTGGGGGGTGGGGAGGGGAGGGGGGAGTGGGGAGGGGAGGGGGAGAGTGGGGGGTGGGGAGGGGAGGGGGGTGGGGGAGGGGAGGGGGGGTGGGGAGGGGAGGGGGGAGTGGGGGGTGGGGAGGGGAGGGGGGAGTGGGGGGTGGGGAGGGGAGGGGGTGGGGAGGGGGGTGGGGAGGGGGGGTGGGGAGGGGGGAGGGGATGGATTGGGGGAAGGGATGGATTGGGGGAGGGGGTGGGGGAGGGGGTGGGGGAGGGGATGGATTGGGGGGAGGAGATGGATTGGGGGGGGAGGAGATGGATTGGGGGAGGGGGAGGAGATGGATTGGGGGAGGGGGGAGGAGATGGGCTTGGGGAGGGGGGAGATGGATTGGGGGAGGGGGGAGGAGATGGATTGGGGGAGGGGGGGAGATGGATTGGGGGAGGGGGAGGAGAGGATTGGGGGAGGGGGGGAGATGGATTGGGGGAGGGGGAGGAGATGGATTGGGGGAGGGGGAGGAGATGGATTGGGGGAGGGGGAGGAGATGGATTGGGGGGAGGGGGGAGGGAGATGGATTGGGGGAGGGGGGAGGAGATGGATTGGGGGAGGGGGGAGGAGATGGATTGGGGGAGGGGGTGGGAGGGGAGGGTGAGGGGAGGGGGTGGGAGGGGAGGGGAGGGGGTGGGAGGGAGGGGGAGGGGGTGGGAGGGGAGGGGAGGGGAGGGGGTGGGAGGGGAGGGGAGGGGGTGGGAGGGGAGGGGAGGGGGGTGGGAGGGGAGGGGGAGGGGGGGGTGGGAGGGGAGGGGGTGTGGGAGGGGGGGGTGGGAGGGGAGGGGAGGGGGGGGTGGGAGGGGAGGGGAGGGGAGGGGAGGGGGGGGGTGGGAGGGGGAGGGGAGGGGGGGGTGGGTGGGGAGGGGGGGAGGGGGGGGGGGGGGTGGGGGGGGGGGGGGGAGGGGGGGGGTGGGAGGGGGGGGTGGGGAGGGGGGGAGGGGAGGGGGGGGGTGGGAGGGGGGGAGGGGAGGGGGGGGTGGGGGGAGGGGGTGGGGGGGGGGGGAGGGGGGGTGGGGGGGGGGGGAGGAGGGGGTGGGAGGGGGGGGAGGGGGGGGGTGGGAGGGGAGGGGAGGGGGGGGGTGGGAGGGGTGGGGAGGGGGGGGTGGGGGGGAGGGGTGGGGGGGGGTGGAGGGGTGGGGAGGGGGGGGGTGGGAGGGGGGGGAGGGGGGGGGTGGGGGGAGGGGAGGGGGGGTTGGGAGGGGAGGGGAGGGGGGGGGGTGGGGGGGGGAGGGGGGGGGGGGGGGTGGGAGGGGAGGGGAGGGGGGTGGGTGGGAGGGGTGGGGTGGGGGGGGGTTGGGAGGGGGGGGGAGGGGGGGGTGGGGGGGAGGGGGGGGGGGGGTGGGAGGGGAGGGGGGGGGGGGGTGGGTGGGGGAGGGGGGTGGGTGGGAGGGGAGGGGGAGGGGTGGGGGGGGGGGGTGGGAGGGGGGGGGGGGGTGGTGGGGTGGGGGAGGGGGGGGGTGGGTGGGGGGGGGAGGGGGGGGTGGGAGGGGGAGGGGAGGGGGGTGGGTGGGGTGGGGTGGGGGAGGGGGGGTGGGTGGGGGGGGGTGGGGGGGGGGGTGGGTGGGGAGGGGAGGGGTGGGGGGGGAGGGGAGGGGGGGGGGGGTGGGGAGGGGTGGGGGGGAGGGGGGGGTGGGGGGAGGGGGGGGGGGGGGGTGGGGGAGGGGGGGGTGGGAGGGGAGGGGGGGGGGGGGGTGGGGTGGGGAGGGGGTGGGGGGGGGTGGGAGGGGAGGGGAGGGGGGGGGTGGGAGGGGTGGGTGGGGGGGGGGGGGTGGGGTGGGGAGGGGAGGGGGGGGTGGGGGGGGGGGGTGGGGGGGAGGGGAGGGGGGGGGGGGGTGGGAGGGGAGGGGTGGGGGGGGGTGGGAGGGGAGGGGTGGGGGGGGTGGGTGGGGAGGGGGAGGGGGGGGTGGGAGGGGAGGGGAGGGGGTGGGGTGGAGGGGAGGGGGGGGGGGGGTGGGTGGGGTGGGGGGGGGTGGGAGGGTGTGGGGGGGGGTGGGGTGGGGTGGGGAGGGGGGGGGTGGGGAGGGGAGGGGGGGAGGGGTGGGGGGGTGGGGGGGGTGGGAGGGGTGGGGGAGGGGGGGGGTGGGGGGGGTGGGGGGGTGGGGGGGGGGGTGGGTGGGGAGGGGGGGGGGGGGGGGTGGGTGGGGTGGGGTGGGGGGGGGGGTGGGGGGGGGTGGGGGGTGGTGGGGGGGAGGGGTGGGGGGGGGTGGAGGGGAGGGGGGGGGGGGGGTGGGGGGGAGGAGATGGTTTGGGGGGTGGGTTGGGGGGAGGGGATGGATTGGGGGGTGGGGGTGGGGGGGAGATGGGGGGGGTGGGGGAGGAGTGGATTGGGGGGGGGGGTGGGGGAGGAGATGGATTGGGGGAGGGGGGTGGGGGAGGAGATGGATTGGGGGAGGGGGTGGGGGGGAGGAGATGGTTGGGGGAGGGGGTGGGGGAGGAGATGGATTGGGGGGGAGGGGGTGGGGGAGGAGATGGTTGGGGGAGGGGGTGGGGGAGGAGATGGATTGGGGGAGGGGAGGGGGGGGGGGAGATGGATGGGGGGAGATGGATTGGGGGAGGGGACACAGAGTGCTCAGAGTGAGAGCAGCAGCTGGTGTGACTGAGGTTCTGACACAAAGCTTTAGCCAAGTGGGGTTTGAATTCAGCAGAAACAAGAAGCTCCCCGCGCAGAGCGGGCAGGACCCACATTCTGGCCAAAAGCAGCAGCCACACGTGCGCGCGCCCAGCTTCTTCCCCCCCCTTAATACTCATCGAAAAAGAGTCAGGCTGAAGAGAACCTTACTCACCGGGGCTGCCTGTCCCGGGCTCCCTCAGCCGGGGCTGCCTGTCCCGGGCTCCCTCAGCAGCAGCTTTGCTCTGGAGCAGCCAGAGTGACTCCGCAGCAGACAGCTCGACACTCTGATCAAGTGCGTCGCCCTTTAATCCCCAAACTCTTCTTTCCTTGTCCCCCCCCCCCCCCTCCCCTTGCAGGGAGCGTCGATGTGTGAGCCTGCTGCCCACCGCTTGAGGTGGGGGTGGGGGTGGGGGGGGGGGGGGGCACCTCTGCCAGTGTTGTGCCCACGCAGGACCAGCTGATTTAAAAATACAATCTCCCTCTTGTTAACCCACTACTCCCGAAATGATATGTGGATAGATATTCGACAAACAAGTCATTCACTTTAGGAGGGGGGGGCAATCGACAGTGTTATAACACCCCTGCTTTTTAATTACGTGTAGTTGGCTCTTAATTGCCCCCTCAAGGGCAACTAGGGATGGACAATAAATGCTGGCACAGCCAGGTCCCATCTACGAATTAAAAAAAACACTTCAAGACCAGGGCACTTCAGGACTGGTGCAGAAACAAACGTCAAACCGATAGAGATATTGTCCCCTGGAAAAGCTAGGGTGCTAAGTGATTAAGGCAGAAAGCAATAACGCAACATTGCTCTGCTCAAGGCTGCGGTTGTAAAATCATTGACAAAAAAAGAAGTTATTTTGTCAACTTTCCTTTTCTGACGCCTGTTGTGAATTTGGAAATGGCGCAAAGCAGAAGTTATGCATTCACCTCGGGGCAGGTGTTGTGGGGGTGGGGGGGGTGGGGGTGTCTGTGGGAGGTCTTGGGGCGCAGTGGGTGGCGACCTTGCCTCTGAGCCGGGGGCTCCGAGGAGGGGGTCGTAAACCCCACCCCGGGGCTCGATGGCCGAGGCAGGTGCATTCGAAGCGCGCTCAAGCGGGCCGAGGGTCAACTCATGAATCTTTCCATCGCGTGCCATTGGCCTGCAGCAAGAGCGGGCGAGATTCCTGGTCAGTCCGTGTGATTTGGAGCCTCTATCGTCACTGGCCGCGGCTTTAGACTCCAAGACGTGTGTAAAAGTGCAGGTCACAGCAATCTCGGGCTTACTGAGTGAGCTGCGACACACCACCATCATTGTGGTTTATGGAATTGTACACACTGTGACAGGAAGTCTTGCTGAGGAGATCACAGAGGGAGCCCCCTACCCCTCCTGCCCCCCCCCCCCCCCCCCAAGGCATTTCTAGTCACAGGCATGAGATGAAAATGAAATGAAAATCGCTTATTGTCACAAGTAGGCTTCAATGAAGTTACTGTGAAAAGCCCCTAGTCGCCACATTCCGGCACCTGTTTGGGGAGACTGGTACGGGAGATGTTCCCTACATCAAATAAATGTTTCAAATTTCAACCAAGATTGGATATCGCCACACTCAAGCCTTTGTGTTTAACCCTCTACATCCATGTGTATGCTGGGCACATTACTTCAAAGCCAGGGATTGGTTGTGGAAAGGCTTTGTTGAAGGACTTTCTCAAATATCTGCCGGCAAGGCACGAGGAAAAAATGCAAATACTGCCTGCTGTGTCTGGGGGGAACAAAGCTGTTAATTCCTCCCCTTTCCACAAGCTCTTCAGAAGTGTTTCAAGAAACTCAACCCATTGGTTTGTCTGTTTCACCCATTCAGAACCGGCCCCCGACTGCTCTATTTTGAACAGATTTCTTTCATTGATTGCTGCAATAAATAACTCTGGTTCATGCATAAACTTAGTACTTTGGTTTAGCTTTCTGAGGCTAATTATACCAATCTCCAAAATGTCACGTGAAGTGTAGTGAAATTCCTATGTGCTATCCTGTGGTATTAAGAACAGAGGTTAAGGACAATGAGTTGGAGTAAGGTGCAGTTCCTCGAGTCTGTACAAAAATGGCGTGTCTTCCACTTCAACTTCACACTCTCACCCGCTCCCTTCATTCTCTCAGTGTCCAAATATGTATTGATCTCAGCCTTGAATATATTCGCAAAGATTCACAACCCAAAGAGTGAAGAAATCTCTCCCTATCTCAGTCCTAAATGTCCGACCCCTTGTCATAGAATCATAGAATTTACAGTGCCATTAGGAGGCCATTTGGCCCATCAAGTCTGCACCGGCCCTTGCAAAGAGCACCCCACTTAGGCTCACGCCTCCACCTTATCCCCATAACCCAGTAACCCCACCCAACCTTTTTGAACACTAAGGGCAATTTATCATGGCCAATCCACCTAACCTGCACGTCTTTGGACTGTGGGAGGAAACCCACACAGACACGGGGAGAAAGTGCAGACTCCGCACAGACAGTGACCCAAGCCGGGAATCGAACCTGGGACCCTGGCGCTGTGAAGCAACTTTGCTAACCACTGTGCTACCGTGTAACCCTGAAGACTGAGACTGTGATCCCCTAGTTCTGCACACCCCAACTAGGGGATGCAGCCTCTCCACATCTACCCTGACAAGCCTCCAAGGACACAATTCTTGCCATCCGATATTCCTGTTGCTTTCTCCATGGCTAATGCCATGACCTATCAGAGTCCGCCTACCAACCAATCAGCACCCTGCTTTCCTGCAGTGTAAATTGTTGTGATATTTTGAAATTTGGTGTTCTTGTGTTTGTCCTGATGAGTGCAAAGGTAAAAGGTTGAACAACGAGGGCTGGATTCTCCAAAAATGGGGCTGTGTCCCCACGCCAGCATCAAAACGCTGGCGTTTCACTCTGGACTTTCCTTAAGAAAGTCCTGAGCGATTCTCCTACCTGCAGGGGGCTGGCAGGGCCCCGGAGTGCTTCTCGCAGCTCTGGCTGCAGATATGGGGCCCTGCACTTCCGGTCGGGGGTGTGCGCATGCGCTCTGCATCTGCCTGCGGCCGTCACCCCGTGTGACATGGCGTACCCGCACCGCGGACCGCAATGGAAAATGTAGGCTCCTCCGAGGTCGCGGCGCACGCGGATCTGTGCCGCACGATCTCTCCCCGAGCCGTCCATGAGGTCCTTCCCCCCCCGGTGAATGATCCCCTCGCCCCCCCCCCCCCCCCAGGGCGGCCGCGGACTGAGTGCACAGCCGCCAACCGAGGTTCCCGACAGCCGATACGTGGTTAGAACCTCGGCGTCGGCAACTCGGCCAGTTGCACGTGGAGAATCGCCGGGGGGGGGGGTAGGGGGGGGCTCTGTCAATGGCCCTCTACTCGCGCCGCGTAGATCACGCGCGCGCATTCCCGAGCGATTCTCTGGAGACCGGAGAATCGCTTCAGCGGCGCCAGTCACGATTTGCGTGTGAAGGCCCATTCTCCGCCGCCGCGCCGAAATCGGAGGCTGGGGGAATCCAGCCCACTGTCTCTCTTTTCAATATCCAATATTCGCAGCCGATTAAGTTTCTGATCTTAGATCATGGGGAGCAGCGTGGAAGCTGTCATCTTGCTGTTTGGAGATGAGAGGAAGTCCACGGGCTGAACATGGGTCACTGCGGTGTCTTCTTAAAAACAAAAACACAATGGAAATGTAAAGCTCGGGCTCCCTGTTGGATACGTTAATCCGGTGTTGAGTGAAGTCAGCAAGGGCAGGAACATCAAACATTTCAGTTCCAGCTGGATACTGAATTAAACAGGACAGTTGTTGCCTCAGCCCCTCCGGGACAGGCAATGAAAGAAAAACAATCATTCCAGGAAGAGCTCAGTACTTTAATGGAAGCCGCCCGGTGTGAAGATGGTGGCTGTGAGCAGGATACCATTTTTACACAGGGTTCCATTTTACTCGGCATTGAGTTCAATCAGTTCATGCGTAAACTGGCTGTCCCACTCAGAAGGCCGCACGCTGCTGGGTAGTTTCGATTAAAATGGGGACTAAGGTTTCGACTCCTGATCATATCCAAAGATTTGTTGTGTAAAGTGCACGTGTTGGTACGATGAAGTCTGCATGTGACATTGTTTAACAGCCTGTTACTGGATTCCCGCCAGTAATGTTGATGCAATTAGAAAGGATATTATTAAACTAGAAAGAGTGCAGAAAATATTTGCTAGGATGCTACCGGGACTTGATGGTTTGAGTTAGAAGAAGAGGCTGGGTAGGACTTTTTTCCCTGGAGGGTAGGAGGCTTAGGGGTGATCTTATAGAGGTCTATAAAATAATGAGGGGCATAGATAACGTAGATAGTCAACATCATTTCCCAACGATGGGGGAGTCTAAAACTAGAGGGCATAGGCAGCGCGGTGGCACGGTGGGTTACACTGTTGCTTCACAGCTCCCAGGTCCCAGGTTTGATTCCCGGCTTGGATCACTGTCTGTGCGGAGTCTGTACGTTCTCCCTGTGTCTGCGTGGGTTTCCTCCGGGTGCTCCGGTTTCCTCCCACAAGTCCCGAAAGACGTGCTTGTTCGGTGAATTGGACATTCTGAATTCTCCCTCCGTGTACCCGAACATGCGCCGGAATGCGGCGACTAGGGGCTTTTCACAGTAACTTCATTGCAGTGTTAATGTAAGCCTACTTGTGACACTAATAAAGATTATTATTACGAACATTGCATTTGCCTTCCAAACTGCCGACTGAACCTGCACGTTAACCTTAAGTGAATCTTGAACAAGGTCTCCTAAACCCCCTTTGTGCTTCTGACTTCCTACGCCTTTTCCCATTTAGAAAATAGTACAGCACAATGAGGCCCTCCTCCTGCTTCTTGAATGGCCTGTCAATCCCATCAGCCTCTTATTGCCGGACAACTGGCTGTCTTCATGGCCATGCTGACACCAAAGCTATTCGTCCAATGAGCAATTTGCATAAATGTATGAAGCCCATACCAGACTGAAAAGCAGCAGATTATGCCGCTTGCTCGCACAACCAACTCTTTTCAAATTTTGATAGATCGCTGACCCGCCCAATTTTAACTGCCCCACCGCACCCAGTTAGGAAGGGACATTTAAAATCCCTTCCCCCTTCCCCACTCCCACTGGGTTAACTTTGAATCTGGTTTCAGGATTCTATTGGTGTGGGGACAATAATATAATTGTGTCAATAACAACAATACTATCCAATTGGAAAACCCAGATTGGAAGTGAGATCGATCATGATATTGGGTACAGAATGGGTTTCGCTATTTCCAATCATTCATGTATGAGTCTATGACGACAGGAATTAATATAATAGGGACTTATGCATAGACACCAATTCAGCAGTGACAACTGATAAGGATTGGCTTCTTTGATATGATTTTTTAGATGATTTAAATCCAGTTTAAAGAGATTTATCACTATCGACCTCAGTTCACAACTACAAAGCGAAGCTGAGCGGTATCTCCAGCAGCTGCACACCCCTCCCCGATGAACTCAATGCATTCTATGCTCGGTTCGAGCAGGAAACCAACGATCCGCTGTCAAGTGCCCCAGCAGCCCATAACTCAGCCATTCCCACCGTCACAGCTTCCAAAGTCAGATCAGCCTTACTGAAAGTGAACCCTCGGAAGGCGACGGGCACGGATGGGATCTCTGGTCGTGCACTCAGAGCCTGCGCGGACCAGCTGGCAGAGGTATTCACTGACATCTTTAACCTGTCCCTACTCCACTCCAAGGTCCCCACCTGCTTCAAGGAGACCACCATCATACCGGTGCCAAAGAAGAACCAGGCAACGTGCCTCAATGACTACCGTCCGGTGGCCCTGACTTCAGTCGTAATGAAGTGCTTCGACAGGTTGATCATGAAGCGCATCACCTCCATACTCCCAGAATGCCTTGATCCACTGCAATTCACATACCGCCGCAACCGGTCCACAGCAGACACCATTTCCTTGGCCCTACACTCATCCCTAGAGCATCTCGACAACAAGGACTCCTACATCAGACTCCTATTTATTGACTATAGCTCCGCCTTCAAGGCCATAATCCCAGCCAAGCTCATATCAAAGCTCCAAAACCTAGGACTTGGCTCCCCACTCTGCAACTGGATCCTCGATTTTCTGACCAACAGAACCACAATCAGTCAGAATAAACAACATCTCCTCCACAATAGTCCTCAATACCGGGGCCTTAGCCCCCTACTCTACTCCTTGTGCACACACGACTGCGTGGCAAAATTTGGTTCCAACTCCACCTACAAGTTTGCTGACGATACGGCCATCTCGAATAACGACGAGTCAGAATACACGAGGGAGATGATACTGAATGTCAAGGGCAATCAGCAAAGTTTGGAAATGTGCCCTGTTCACCCAAGTCTAGGTCATTAATATTAATCAAGGATAGCACTGATCCCACTGCTGACCCTCGGAGAAGCCAGCTGTACACCCTCCTCCAGTCTGAAAAACAACTATTCACTGTACTCTCTTTTCCTGGTCACTGTGTCACTTTTATTCCACTTAAGACTTAAATACCTCGTGGACGTCTATTTACATCACATCAATCACATTACCCTCATCAACTTGCTATGTTACCTCATGAGTAAACTCAATTAAATTAGTTAAACAGTATTTGCCTTCAACTAAGTCGTATTGGCTTTATTTAATTAATCCACATTTGTCCAAATGATTGTTAATTTTGTCCCCGATTTTCGTGCCTAAACAATTTTCTCTCTGAGGTTGGACAGACTGGCCTGTAGTTGCTGGATTTTTTTCCTCACACCCTTTTTTTGGAAAAGGTTGCAATTCTCCAGGCCTCTGGCACTATCCTAGTCTAAGGAGGTTTTGAGGACATTCTGACAATGATACAGAGGAATTGGAGAGGGAGCAAAAATTAATTTGACAAGGTTGATCTGAGCAATGTGAGGTTAAACCTATCGGCAGAGGGTGAAGAAGCTGGGACTTGCGTTCGTGAAGACAGAAAGGGCGAGAGGTGACCCAGTGAAGGTCACTGAAATTAGGAAAGCTTTTAAATCGAGGAGGCACAGAATTTGTCCCCTTGTGGGGAAGGGTAGAAGAAATGGAACAGGAAATTTAGAAGAAGCGTCTTCATCACAGAATCACATAACCTGTGCGGCGTCAGGGGAGGCCATTTGGGCAATTGTGGCTGTCCCAGCTCTCTGAATGTGCAACTTACCTTGTATTATTAATCCGGAGAGAGGCTGACAGTATAGATGCATTTCAGGGAACGTTAAACAAGCAAATGAGGGAGATGGGATTAGAGGCTTAGGATGGTAGATTTAGATGAGGAAAGGTGGACAGAGGCTCGACTGGGGCCTAAAGGTCAAAGTGGACTGGTTGTACGGAACGGCCTATTTCTATGGTGTGTATTCTATGTACCGATATGGTTGGAACTGTAAAGATACTCAGCTGCAGGACGGTGGTGGAGGAGCAGGGGAAGGGTCATAAATTAGGAGCCGTTCCAGTGGTGCTGTCCTCGCTGCCTACCCAGCCCAGGCCCACCCCTGCTGCACTGGGGGAGGGATTGAGTGGCCCGGTCGCCCGAGGCCCAATTGAGGCCTGTAAGTAGCCATTTAGTGATCGCTTAATGGCTTCCTCCTGCCACCATTAGGATTTTACCCAATATGGGGAGGCCGGTGCCAATTGTCCAGTTCGTCAAGTGGAACCCGGCTGATTGGTGCCTGGGAAAGGTTGGGCTGTCTCCTTTTCCGACCTCCTATTGCCAATCGGAGGCTTCCACAGCTCCCCCCTCCCGCCCCAAGGAATTTACCCCTACTCTGTGTTTCCTCTTACCCTCCCCCCCCCCCCCACCCCACCCCACCCTGGCCCCTCGCTGCTCCCCCTCTCGCCCTGGCCTACCAGCCTGACTCTGACGTGACAACAAAGCTTATCTTCACCTGGGCTCCAGGTTCCTCCTCTTCAGGGGAACCCCTGTAGTCCCAGCAATGACCACCGCTCTTGGCGGCACTGCTGAGCCCAGAGAGGTGCTGGGTGCTTGCCTGGTCGGCAGCTCTGAGGGGGCAGGACTTTCTCCGCGACGGAGGCGGGGTCAAGCCAATTGAAGACCCGATATGTGGGTCAGCTGGCCAAGCGGAGGCCGACGTACCCCCCGTCTTTAACCCACCGGGCCCACCGTCCCTGTCCCAAGTGTAAAATTGGGCCCTGTATAACCACTTGACTTAATTCTTTCTCTCCCTGTCCCATCGCAATGGGTTTCTGTGATTTGGAAGCAGTTTTCTTCAGTACGAAACACATTTATTATTTATTAGAAATGCAAGTTGTTCAGCACAATGGAATCACATTCGACAAACGTGACAGTACAGCTCAGCATTCTGTTTGTCTTGTTGATTGCAAGTGTACACGAACTGGAAATCATAAGTGTTTGGTTTACCGTCAGAGGGCTCCTTTGTCTGCTGTTTAATGCGTTATCAAAATAAATGGGTTGCGCTTTCGCTGAATCAGCAGAGAGACGGATTTTAGATGAATGTACTTCGCATTTATAATTTCATATCCTGCAGCATAATTCCAAATCACTGTGAAGCAAGAGAAGACAGGTTTTCTCGGGATGTTGATGCGCCAGAGGGGCGATGTCTTATCGGACTGTGTCAAATCCACTGTCCTAAACATGGACAATGTGGGGGGGTAATTTCAATGTCCAATAATGGTGGACCAGGGTCAGATGGTTTTGTTTTATAAAAACAACTTGAACCCAGACTACCTCAGCCACCGACATTTGATTTCCTCAGAGGCAGGATGGTCACGGGGAGGGCTGGGGGGTCGGGGGGACCCACACACACCAAATCAATCTCAGCCTTAAATGAGAAACTCGCTGGGCAGGATTCACCGCAATTGGCGAACTGGCCCGATGCCGGCGCCAAGAACGGCGTGAACCACTCGGGCGTCGGGCCAGCCGGAAGTTGCGGAATTCTCCGCACGTCCGGGGACTATGTCGGCGGCGGAGGGGTTGGCACTGCGCCAACCGCGCCGAAGGGACTGAAATTAAATGAAATGAAAATCGCTTATTGTCACAAGTAGGCTTCAATGAAGTTACTGTGAAAAGCCCCTAGTCGCCACATTCCGGCGCCTGTTCGGGGAGGCTGGTACGGGAATTGGACCGTGTTGCTGGCCTGCCTTGGTCTGCTTTCAAAACCAGCGATTTAGCCCCGTGTGCTAAAGTGCGAGTTAGCGCATGCGCAGACCGGCCGGCATATTCTGGCGCATGCGCATGGGGGTGTCTTCTCCGCGCCGGCCACGGCGGAGCCCTACAGGGGCTGGGGTGGAAGGAAGGAGTGTCCCCACGGCACAGGCCCACCCACAGATCGGTGGGCCCCAATCGGGCCCCCCCCCCCACCCCCCAGGGCCAGATCCCCCCGCGCACCCCCCCCCCCCCCCCCCCCGAGGACCGCACCAGCCGGCCTACCAGCCAGGTCCCGCCGTGTCCAATCCACGCCGGCGGGACTGGCTGGAAACCGACGGCCGCTCAGCCCATCAGGGCCCGGAGAATTGCTGGGGGGGGGGGGGGGGCGCTGCCAACGGCCCCCGACCGGTGTGGCGTGATCCCCGCCCGAAAACCGGCGGTGGAGAATACGGCAGCTGGCATCGGAGCAGCGGGGCGGGATTTGCGCCGCCCCCCGCCCGGGGATTCTCCGACCCGGCAGGGGGGTCGGAGAATCCCACCCCTTATTTTGAAACTGTGACCCCCCCTAGTTCTCCCACAAGAGGAAACATCTTATCCACATCCATCCTGTCAATACCCCTCAGGATCTTAAAGGTTTTATAGAACATAGAACAAACAGTGCAGAAGGAGGCCATTCAGCCCATCGAGTCTGCACCAGCCCACTTAAGCCCTCACTTCCACCCTATCCCCGTAACCCAATAACCCCTCCTAACCTTTTTGGACACCAAGGACAATTTATCATGGCCAATCCACCTAACCTGCGCATCTTTGGACTGTGGGAGGAAACCGGAGCACCCGGAGGAAATCCACGCAGACACGGGGAAAAAGTGCAGACTCCGCACAGACAGTGACCCAGAGGGGAATTGAACCTGGGACCCTGGCGCTGTGAAGTCAGGTGCTATCCACTTGTGCTGCTGTGTTGATCAAGTCGCCTGTTACTCTTCTAAACGCCAGTGGATACAAACCCAACCTCTCCAACCTTCCCTCATAAGGCAACCCAAAACATTCCTGGTATTAGTCCAGTAAACCTTCGCTGAACTGCTTCTAATCTATTTATATCGTTCCACAGATAAGGAGACCAATATAATAATAATCTTTGCTGTCACAAATAGGCTTACATTAACACTGCAATGAGGTTACTGTGAAAAGCCCCTAGTTGCCACATTCCGGCGCCTGTTCGGGTACACAGATGGAGAATTCAGAATGTCCAAATTACCTAACAAGCACGTCTTTCGGGACTTGTGGGAGGAAACCGGAGCACCCAGAGGAAACCCAAGCAGACACAGTGTGGTCTCACCACTGCCCTGTTCAACTGAAGCATCACCTCCCTACTTTTATAATCAATTCCCCCTCACAGTAAACAATGACATTCTATTAGTGTGATGAATGATATCTGTATACACATGTACCTTTAATGCATAGGCCCCTTGAAGACCGGGTTTGGAACCCTGGGGGACTCCGCCTCCAGCTCCGTCCCCAGGGAACTGTATATAAGGTTACGTTCAGTGGGCAGCGTGCTGTTAGCACACTTCTCGGCTGCTGTTTGGTTTTCTGGTTATTAAAGCCTTTGAATTATCAAACTCCTCTCCAGAGTCGTAATTGAGGGTATCTCAATTTAATTACCAGACTACATCAAGATGGACAGCGGTCAAAAGCCGGAGAAGCTCAATTTGGACGCTCGGTCGCCGGAGGCCACTGAAATGTTTAAATGCTGGCTCCGGTGCTTTGAGGCCTATCTGAATTCCTCAGAGACTGAAGTTGGCGGACCTCGCAAGCTGAGCTTACTACATGCCCGGGTGGGCCCCCGACTATCCTCCGTGATCGAGAAAGCTACAACGTACGAAACGGCGGTCGACATCCTACAGAAGCGCTTCGTAAAGCCGATAAACGAGGTACACGCCAGACATTTGCTCTCGACGTGCCGCCAGCGCTCCGGGGAAACGCTAGATGAATACTTGGAGAGACTCACCGCGCTCGCCAGGAACTGCGACCGTAAAGAGGTGACGGCAGAAGTCCACATGAACTTACATATTCGTGATGCTTTCGTGTCCGGTATCCGATCCACGTACATCCGGCAGCGGCTCCTAGAAGACGGAGCGAAGGACCTCCAAGGCACGGTAATGCTCGCCTCTTCCCTGGAAGTGGCCCACCATAATCTACGCACGTATTCCGCAGACCTTGCGAACCCCTCTCGATCCCCTCCTATTTCTGTGGGCAAGGCCAGCACTCACGCCAGCGTTGCCCTGCGCCCGCTCCGCTATCTGCGGCGAATGCGGCTGGGCCCAAAGGCCAGAAAGAAAAGTCTCATCGGGCCCAGAAATCGAACTCCCGGGACCACAGGCCCCGCAACGCGGCCGCAAGGCGGCCAGACACACCTACTTCCGAAGCGTCATCGGCCTCGTGCGAGTCATGTGGGCGGCCATCTTGGTGGCGGCCATCTTCAAAACCCAAAACGTGCGACCGACGGCGGCGGCCATTTTGCGAGTCCGATTCAACCGAGGACTCTGACTGCCCGCAACTAGGAGCGATCATGCTCGGTCAATCTCGGCCGAAGCACCTGCAAAACTCAATGATACAGGTTCAAATCAACGGTCGCGACACCCCCTGCCTTTTTGACTCCGGGAGCACGTAGAGTTTTATCCATCCAGACACGGCAAGACGCTGCTCCCTGCGCACCTATCCCGCCTCCCAAACTATCGCCCTCGCATCTGGGTCTCATTCGGTCCAAATCACGGGGTATTGTGTCGCGAACCTCGCTATCCAAGGCGCCAAATACGCCCGTTTTAAACTTTATGTCCTCCCTCACCTCTGCCACCCCCTGCTGCTCGGTCTGGACTTTCAGTGCAGCCACCGAAGCCTGACACTGAAGTTCAGCGGACCCCTGCCCCTGCTCACGGTATGTAGCCTGGCGACACTCAAAGTTGCACCGCCCCCCCTCTTCGCGAACCTCACTCCCGACTGTAAGCCCGAACAGCCACTCCAGATACGAACAAAGGCCTTGTTCCTCTGCATAAAGCCGTGTCCCTGACGTTAAGTACAGGTTGTTGGAGTGTTAGGTGTAATTTAGCTTGTAGTGTTTTATGTTGCATGCCGAAGTAATTCTTGTGTGTAAATAAACTATCATTGAACTTGAACTAACTAGCTGGTTGTTTGGTCTTTGATCTATAGCTGGTAAAACCTTGTGGTGGTATGGCGACTCTGAAAAGCAATATCATCATTAATAACTATCGATAACCAGTTAAAAAGAGCAACATTATTGGCGTCTCTGGTGCGAATTGGCAACACTTTTCAACGTGCTGAGGTTCAGTGCGGGGAAGAGAATTTCCTATCCACTGTCTGTACTCAGTTTCTCCAACTCAGAGTGCCTGGCTGTGCCCGCTTTCCAATGGCCTGTTCGGTGTTGGCGCCCTCTCTGCAAAGTGCAGTCCCAGCAGTGGCCACTGCTCTTTTATAGAGTCAGGAGGCCTGACTATAGTGCAAGGATGTCCGTTGATCCCGAGAGCGATGCCATTGCGAGTCTTAAACTCCTGGCAGGGTCATCCGCTGATGGTAAGGTTGGCGGGGAGGAACCAGACAAAGGCCAGAACAAGTTCTCAGGATCAGGGGTGGTGGTGGTTTGGGGGGGGGGGGGGGGTGTGGGGTGGGGATACTCGTACGATATTAACGGCTGCGGTGACGGATGGAGGCAGCAGCAGTCGGGAGATCCCCAGTCGTCCAGGTTCCTTGTCACTGGAACTGGACCTGTCAAGAACCACGGGCTGGACTTTCCCTTCCAGCGGCTAAGTGCCGGCTCGAATGGAGAATTTGCAGGCGTTCTACGACCAAAGAGTCGGCGCCGACCCCTCACCGATTCCGGGACCAGTGAGGGGCTAGCAGCAGCTCCGGGTGAAACTCCCGGCTCCCGCGCCGAAAATGGCCAGGTCGCTGGCCACGTATGCGCACGGTTACGGCCTGTAGCGGTCGTGCCGTACAACATGGCGCCGGCCATGCGCGGACGCGACCTGCCATCTGCGACCCCACAGGCCACCCCCCGCAGCCCTCGCGGAAGCCCCCCGCCCCGCCAGCGGCACGGGTCCCAGCCGGGTGTGGCGTGCTGGGACACAGTCCGCAGCCACACGCCGGGATCCCCACCGCTGAGACCACACGTGTCCCGTGCGGTCGGGATATCGGTCCCTCAGGGGGCGGAGCACCGCGGGAGGGCTTGCCGATGACGCGGCAACACATTTGCAACGGTGCCGATTTGGGCGTCGGAGTCCATTCTCCTCCCAATTGCCGATTACACTATCGGTGTCGGGCAACGGACAATCCAGCCCCATGTGCCTGCTGATGTGCATCGGCAAACCCGCGTTAAAGGATGGCGCACAGCAGGGGTATACCGCGAGGAAACCAGCACACCCCTCACAGAGACAAGCCCTGCGGCAATCAGCGAGAGGTGACGGGAACAGAACCAGGAGATCTGCAAGTCCCTCGCTTCAGACCGGCATGTCGGCAGCGGACTTTGATTCAGTTGTCTCGTTCTTTCAGCAGCTTTCTTCACAACTGGGCTGCCCTCTTCAGGATCCATTCTGTTTAGCCCGCATGGGGAAAAGGCCTGAAAAAGAGTCTGTCCCGTTCCCCAACCTGGCTGGAAAACCACATCCAGCAGTCCATCGACCTGTGGTCAGAAAATAACAGGTATACTGGATTTCGGAACCTGAAATGTTAGAATCCTCATGGACAATGAGCAAAACAATCGCCCGGAACGGAGAACTGCCCTTGTTGACCCTGAGCTCAGGCACAACATTGACGCCGCTGCCCTGCAAGAGGCCCAAAGAGCAGGTGAATGGCAGCTGAGGGGAGATGGTGGTGGTTACACCTTCTTCCGGAGAGGAAAACCGGCGGGTTAGCCCAGATGCCTGGAATTGGTTTTGCCATCAAGAACAAACTTGTCAACCGATTCTCGGAGCTCCCTGTCGGCATCAACGAGCGCCTCATGACCCTCTTGCCAAGAACCAGCAGGCAACGGTCGTGAGTGCCTATGCCCCTTGATGCCAATGATGAGTCCAAAGAAGGCCTCGACTCCACCCTGGCACCATACTCTCCAACATTCCCAAGCAAGATAAGATCATCCTCCGTGGGGACTTCAACAGCAGGGTTGGAAAGGACTCCCAAATCTGGAAAGGCACAATCGGAAAGGAAGGAGTTGGGAATTGCAACTCCAACAATGTTCGCCTGCTCACGAAGTGCGCGGAACACCAGCTTGTCATCACTAACACCGCGAAACTGTCATCACTAACTGATCCGCGAAAAAGACAAGCTCAAGACTTTCTGGAGCCATCCACGATCAAAGCACTGGCCATGATCGACTTCACCATCGTCCGATCCTGAGGCTAAAAGGAGGCCCTCATCACCAAAGCGATGACCAGCGCAGATGATTGCTGGCCACACCACCGGAGCATCCATTCCTCAACATCCATCAAACTCCATCAGAAGCTGCGGAAGACGAAGAAACAGCTCAGTAAAAAGATTAACGTTGAGCGGCTTCAAGAGCCAAGCATGCTAGTCAACTTGCAACAAATGCCTGCCCCAAAATCTCCAAAGTGTTCATTCTAATGGAGGGGAGGGAAACTGGAAAAGAGCAAATCTTCTTCGCCCAGCTCAAGGAAGGCCCCTGACCAAGAGGGCGACAAAGGAATCGCTTCAAAGACACCATGAAGGCTCACCTCAAGAAATGCAACATAGACGTCAATGCCTGGGAGACCCTTGCTCAGTAGACACCCCATTTGGAGGCACTTCCTGATGAAAGGACACAATTCTTCGAGGATACCGACAGCAAGAGGAGGCCCGGGATAGGAGCCTGAGAAAGGAATGTTATGGGCCAGGGTTTAGAGAACCCCAAAGTGCATCATGGAGTTCACCTGACCCACAACTTTTAATAGATTGTGGTATGGGGAGCACACGGCCCTCTCTACACGTGTGGTACAGCAGAAATGGAAAAGTATTTTTTAAAGCAAAACAATGTTTATTCTATGAACTCAAGTTAACCTTTTAAAACCATACAGTGAACATCTTAGCAACCATCAATTCAAATACAACCCCCTAAGAATACAACACTAAGTAATTGTTAAAGCTTTCCTTTTAACAGCCATAAGACTTAAACACCTTTTACCAGAAGCACATTAGGTTTACATTCAATACTGAGACATTTATAATTCCGAATTCACCAAATTATCAAGAGATAGTCTTTTGATGGCAGAGAGAACAGCAGTACACCTGCTTTGTCTGGCTTCAGCTCCAACACTGAAAACTAAACTAAAACACACACTGCAGCCTGCTCAAAAATGAAAGTGAAAAGCTGACAGACAGCCCAGCTCCACCCACTCTCTGACATCACTGCAGTAATAAACACCCATTTCTTAAAGGTACTCTCACTACAGATATTCATATACACACCCATTTATAAACACTCATTTCTTAAAGGTACACTCATATGACAGGAATACCAGGGATCTCACGTCCAAGGACCGACCCTACCTCCCGGAAACACCTGCCAAGTGTGCGGGCAGAGATGTGACTGTAGGATCGGTCCCATCAGCCACCCAGAACCCGCGACCAGTGATGCGGAATTTCTTAGGTGGGCAATCATACCCGTTAGCGACTGATCGCCGAAGAAGAAGGAGGATGCTGGGAAGAGCAAGGGTTAATGTGGGACTGGGGAAGCAGTACCTCCCACATTGTGATGTAGCGAATCACATGACAGTAAACTGTCTGTAGAAGAGTCTGTTAAAAGTTAGCATGGAGATAGCACCCATACAAGGCTGCACTTGAAGATGTATTTGGGCAATGAGTTATTAATAAACACTCACCTTTCAAGTGATAGACCTCCACACTTCCCAGTGAAACACCAAACAACCCTTACAACACTGTCTAGTTGCTGTAAAGCTGGGAAATGCGGTTGGTGGGGGGGGGGGGGGGGTCTCACAAATGGCTGTGGCAGACTTGCCCCCCCCCACCCCCCACCCCCACCCCCTGACCTCCGTTTTTAGGCCTGCAGTTGGAGATCCTGCTGTACCAACAAATGGCCAGATAGAGACTCGGGGAGAGCAGCCTTCACAGGACAGAAACATAGTGCAAAGTTGTAGTTGTGTTGAATGACTGAGCTTGACAGAGTCCAGGGCACGTCGCCGTGAAGGGATCCGCGCATTTTTCAGGTCCATTTGAAAATTGAGCCAAATCTTTCAGTTTTTCAAGATACGCTGTTAAACCTATGGAAAAATAATCATTAAACATTTTTTGCATTTTCATTCCTTTGTTCAACAGCGTTTTGTTTTGTTAGTGGTGCGAGGGAAGAACGAGGAGAGGGTTGGGGATTCTCCCAGATTTCACAATACATTGCAGGGCTCCTGAAACAAAATAAGCCCTTTCTCCAGTTCGTCAGCTGAAATAAATCATAGAATAGAGAACGAGAACATCACGAGTGATGGGATCTTAGTTTGGTTGCAGGAGGGGAGGTTTAAAAATAGGAGCCTACAATTCCATAAAATATAATCCATTTATTATTTATAATTAGAGAGGGATCTCGGCAGAAGCCTGAATGGATTCACACCATAGCCCACACCCTGTAGTTACACTTTCACACTCACCGCAGCCTATTTTGCTGATTGTATCAAGTGTGCGAGCTCACCACAACACCAGTCACTGTACATGGAACAGGTTTGAGAGCTGTGAAACATCGCTGTTTAAAACAAAATTAAACACCCAAATCCCTCAGCTTGAATATAGTAAGTACCTTTTGGCTAAGATCAAGCTTAGGATCTTGATTAATAAGGGGATCAGGGGTTGTGGGGAGAAGGCAGGAGAATGGGGATGAGAAAAATATCAGCCATGATTGAATGGTGGAGCAGACTCGATGGGCCGAGTGGCCTAACTCTGCTCCTGTGTCTTATGGTCTTATGGATCAAGCGTGAGATCAGGCGTAAGCCTGTTATTTTGTGGGGACCATGAATTGGATTCAATTTGAATTTGAATTGGAGTCATAGAGGTTTACAGCAAAGAAAAAGGCCCTTCGGCCTAACATGTCCGCGCCGCCCAGTTTCTAGCACGAAGCTAGTCCCAATTGCCCGCATTTGGCCCGTATCCCTCTGTACCCAGCTTTCCCATATCACTGTCTGAAATGCTTTTTAAAAGACAAAATTGTACCCCCCTCTACTACTGCCTCTGGCAGCTCACTCCAGACACTCGCCACTCTCTGGGTGAAACAATTACCCCTCTGGACCCTTTTGTATCTCTCCCCTCTCATCTTAAACTTATGTCCTCTAGTTTTAGACTCCCCTACCTTTGGGAAAAGATGTTGACTGTCTACCTTAATCTCTCTATGTCCCTCATTATTTTATAAACATCTATATAGCAAGGAGACGGATGAAGAACTCGCCCTGTCCACACTCTGGCTGTGTAACTCTGAGAAAGGAATAACATTTTTCTAGAGTACATAATTGGAATCAATATAAAGGGTGAAACAGTGGGGATGGCTAAACATTCCAGTCTATTTGTGTTTAAAAAAGGTCTAAAGTTGTAAAGAGTAAGTTAAGGGGAGTGAGAGAAGCTCGGAGAGACGATAACAGTCCGGGCATTTCCTCAAGTTGTTTGGTGGACATGGTCTGTTCAGAGTTCACTTAAATGGATTGCACCCCATACCATCTAAAACCGAGGGCATCAATCCGCAAAGCAGGGTAATAATGTCCTGATTTCACAACGAATGCTGTGCGCTGGAATGATAGTGGTTAGCACTGTTGATTCACAGCTCCAGGGTCGCATGTTCTATTCCTGGCTTGGGTCAATGTCGGTGTGGAGTCTGCACGTTCTCCCTGTGTCTGCGTGGGATTCCTCCGGGTGCTCCGGTTTCCTCCCACAGTCCAAAGATGTGCGGATTAGGTGGATTGGCCATGATCAATTTGCCCCTTAGTGTCCAAAAAGATTAGGTGGGGTTACCGGGTTATGGTGGAGGTGTGGGGCTTAAGCAGGGTGCTCTTTCCAAGGGCTGGGGCAACTCGATGGGCCGAATGGCCTCCTTCTGCACTGAAAATTCTGTGATCTATAATCTCTGAACTAAATTTCTTATGAGGACGAGTATCGCGTCAGGAGGCCGGAAGTATCCATTTCTCTCAAGCTGAAACCTCCTGTGGCAAAGATTTTCAAACAGACAAAATATACACGGGCTTTTGGCATTCACTGCCCCAGTGTTGGGAGGCTCGTTCGTTGAGTATGCTCAAGCTAGAGGTGGATAGATTTCTAGATATTGAAGATAGAAAGGGATTTGGGGATAGTGGGGAAAATGGCATCACAATGGAAGGTCAGCTTTAATCTAATTGAATGTCAGGAGGAGTAGGTCTTGAGAGGCCGAAGGCCGATTTCTGCTCCAAGTTCCTTCAGTCCCAGGTGCAATGCAGCTTTGCTATTCACAATATACACAAACTCGAGAACGGTTTAAAATCGAGCCTGTTCTCTCAGCTCCTGGAGATAAATTCTTAAAATTACAGAGTCGCTTGATGTTATACGCAATCTCTCTCAGCAGTGCTCAAACATAGCGAGCAACACAGACATTTATACACTGGGTTCGTCGAAAGAAAGCACGGAGCTCCTTTCACAGTCCCATCACTCGAGCACATACATGGATGGGGGCTTGTGACAGTCAGATCATCACCTGTCCCCTTTCGCGTTGCAGCCTATTTTACAAGCCAAACATCTGGGGCAGGATTCTCTCAGCCCGGGGCCGGGCCGGAGAATTCCCGCGACTGGCGCGAATCGCGCCACGCTGCCGGGACGCGATTCTCCGCAGAGCAGAGAATCGGCGCCATTGGCGCCAGCGTGGTTGGCATGGTGCGGACGGGGGCCGCTCTATGCGCCCCCCCGCCGATTCTCAGCCCGGGATGGGCCGAGCGGCCGTCATAAAAAACCCAAGTCCTGTCCTCTCCCAACATCAAGGCGGCAATTACGCAAAACCTACTTGGCTGGGCAGGAGTTGTCGTTTGTTTAGACAAGTGCTTTGGAATAAGAACGCTCCGAGTGACAATTTTAGATGAATATTTAAACGTGCAAATCAAACAGAATCAGTATAAAGCCAGGAGGGAACTTGGGGGGGGGGGGAAGACTATGGGCGCGATTCTCCGACCCCCCACCGAGTCGGAGAATCGCCGTGGGCTAACGTGAATCCCTCCCCCACCGTGTCCCGAATTCTCCGCCACCAGAGATTTGGCGGGAGTGGGAATCGCACTGCGCCGGTCGGCGGGAATAACGCCGGTCGGCAGGCCCACCCCCGGCGATTCTCCGGCCCGTGATGGGCCGAAGTCCCGCCGCTGTCAACCCTCGCCCGCCGGTGTGGATGAAACCTCCTCTTGAACGGAGTGACAAGGCGGCGCGGGCAGGTTCCAGGGTCCTGGGGGGGGGGGGGGGGGGGGGGGGGGGGCGGGCGATCTGGCCCCGGGGGATGCCCTCAAGGTGGCCTGGCCCGCGATCGGGGGCCACCGATCCGCGGGCGGGCCTGTGCCGTGGGGGCACTCTTTTTCTTCCACCTTCGCCATGGTCTTCACTATGGTGGAGGCGGAAGGGACCCCCTCCCCAGCGCATGTGCGGGGATGCCGCGAGCAGCCGCTGACGCTCCCGCGCATGCGTTGCCCGGCGAAGACCTTTCGGCGCCGGCTGGCGTGGCGCCAAAGGCCTTTCCCGCCAGCCGGCGGGGCGGAAATCACTCCGGCGCGGGCCTAGCCCCTCAAGGTGAAGGCTTGGCCCCTAAAGGTGCGGAGAATTCCATACCTTTGTGGCGGCCCGACGCCGGAGTGGTTCCCGCCACTCCATCCCGCCGGTACCCCCCGCCCCGCCGGGTCGGGGAGAATCCCGCCCTATTTGTAAATCCACCAACCAGCAGTGACACTTATTCAAAGGTGTGGGTCGATTGCAACATTATCCCAAAAGACAAATGGAATCTTCTAGAGTGAAGCCACTGGGTTCAGAGGCGGCAGTTAGGACCAGAGTTAGGACCAGGTAATAGATATAGGACAGAGGTCAGAGGTAGGTTCTTTACGCAAAGAGTAGTGAGGCCGTGGAATGCCCTACCTGCTACAGTGGTGAACTCGCCAACATTGAGGGCATTTAAAAGTTTATTGGATAAACATATGGATGATAATGGCATAGTGTAGGTTGGATGGCTTTTGTTTCGGTGCAACATCGTGGGCCGAAGGGCCTGTACTGTGCTGTATTGTTCTATGTTCTATGTTCTATTTGTGCAATACTCGGTAAAATATCTGCAGAGAAAAGCTGTTGAGATGTTGAGGCGCTTCCCTGGGGGAGGGGGGGGGTGGGGGTGGGGGCTATAAATGCAAATAAACGCTCTGACTGAGGTTGAAAAGGGGATCGACAATTACCCAAGTTGAAAAATAAAGTATACGGGGAAAACTGGGTGACACAATTATTTGAAATTGAGTGGAAGGAATTCCTAGCATGAACAATAAAATGCTGGAAAATCTCAGCTGATCCAGTCGCAACTGTGAGGTTGACTGAAAATGTTTTAACAGAATTCCTTCCCACAGTGGCAGGTCTTTCCAGATTCTGTCAGTGGATTAACTAGGTGACCAATTGCTAAGTGGAATTAAAAAGTAAAAACTGCCCTGGCTATCAACACTGGCAGGACAGCCTCACTGGACCCAGAGGTCGCCCCTTGTTCCTTCAAGGCTGTACCAAAAGCTACAAATCAGTCTCTCAATTTTAACTGCAAGGTAGGATTAATGCAGCATCAGCAATTGATCCAGTCAGAAATCTGGGGGGGAGATTTATGTATTCATTCTCTGTGCTATTAATTTTTAATTACTAAGACCTTTAACAACATTTCTTTAGGCCCAATAGCACTGATGGAAGTGTTAGAGTGTCATAGATCTTCCCGAGAGAATAGAAAAGAGAACAAACAAGGCTTTAAATCAGGATTTGCGAAATGTGTTTTTAAAAAAAACATAATTTCCTCATCGTCATTTTTATCTCCTCGCCTGAAGACATTCCTGTCTTGCTGGATTACAGCTCCACGTGCAGTGGCTGCCCAAGCTCTAATTCATCAGAGACAGGCGTCAAAGGCCAGGTTTTCAAATCGGGGTCCGGAAACCCGGCACTTAGTTGAGTTCCAGGTCCTGACCCCAGGGTTGAGTTATGTCAGAGGTGGCACGGCAGCAGTGGTTATAATAATAATAATCATCTTTATTCGTGTCACAAGTAGGCTTACATTAACACTGCAATGAAGTTACTGTGAAAATCCCCTAGTCACGACACTCCGACGCCTGTTCGGGTACACAGAGGGAGAATTAAGAATATCCAATTCATCTAACAAGTACGTCTTTCGGGACTTGTGGGAGGAAACCGGAGCACCCGGAGGAAACCCACGCAGACACGGGGAGAACGTGCAGACTCCGCACTGCTGCCTCACAGCGTCAGGGACCATGGGCGGGATTCTCCGACCCCCCGCCGGGTCAGAGAATCGCCGGGGGCTGGCGTGAATCCCGCCCCCGCCAGTTGCCGAATTCGCCGGCACCGGATATTCGGCGGGGGTGGAATCGCGCCGCGCCGGTTGGCGCCCCCCCCCCCCCCCCCCCCGGCGATTCTCCGGCCCGCGATGGGCCGAAGTTCCCGCTGCTGGAATGCCTGTCCCGCCGGCGAGAATCAAACCACCTCTCTTACCGGCGGGACAAGGCGGTGCGGGCGGGCTCCGGGGTCCTGGGGGGGGAGCGGGGCGATCTGGCTCCGGGAGGTGCCCCCACGGTGGCCTGGCCCGCGATCGGGGCCCACCGATCCGCGGGCGGGCCTGTGCCGTGGGGGCACTCTTTTTCTTCCGCCTTTGCCCTGGTCTCCACTATGGCAGAGGCGGAAGAGACCCCCTCCACTGCGAATGCGCGGGGATGCCTTGAGCGGCTGCTGACGCTCCCGCGCATGCGCCGCACGGCAAAGTCATTTCCGCGCCAGCTGGCGGGGCACCAAAGGCATTTCCCCCCAGCTGGCGGGGCGGAAATCAGTCCGGCGCGGGCCGAGCCCCTCAAGGTGAGGGCTCGGCCCCTCAAGATGCGGAGAGTTCCGTACCTTTGGGCGGCGCGATGCCAGACTGATTCGCGCCGTTTTTGGCGCCGGTCGGCGGATATCGCGCCGATTGCGGAGAATCCCGCCCCTGGGTTAAATTCCAACCTTGGGTGACTGTGTGGAGTCTGGACGTTCTCCCCGTGTCTGCGTGGGTTTCGTCCGGGTGCTCCGGTTTCCTCCCACAAGTCCAAAAAGATGTGCAGATTTGGTGGATTAGCCAGGTCAAATTGCCTCTTCGTGTCCAAAGGTTAGGTGGGGTTGCGGGGAAGGGGTGGGGAAATGGGCCTGGGCTAGGGTGCCCTCTCGGAGCGTCAGTGCAGACCTGATGGGTGGAACGACCATTCTATGATTGTGTCAGTATTGCGACAGGATTTTAAAATTCAAATGACCCTATTGGCCAGGAGGCGAGCTAGACGCTCAGGTAGAGGCTCCGGGAGCCTCCAGGGGGCAGGATCTGCCTGCCTGGAGCCAGCGGCAAAGGCAGACGCCGGCCATAATGGGTGCTTCCATCGCCTTGCCTACAAGAGCAATTCCTTGGAAAGCCAGATGGTCAAATGACGCCATGGTCGACAATGTCAGGTGCAGCGCTAGTCAGAGCCTCAGATTTCAACAAAGCAACGACAGAGAAGATGACCAGCAACCCGCATCAAACTGACAGCCGCGCACAAGACTGTTTGGGCCCACGGAAAAAAGCTCAAACTTCCAAATTCAAACTGATCAGAGTGCGTCCAGGAACACAAGTTAATTGGTGGTGACTGAGTTTCCCGCTTCCTTCCCCACCCACCCCCACCAGAAATTGGTGTGCTTGTGTTGGGTGTGTGTGCGCGCTTGTGTGTATGTGTGTAAACCCACAAACTCACGGAAAAAAACTTTCCACCGGTTGGAGTCATACCGAGCAGAAAAGAAGATGGTTGTGGTTGTTCCTGGTCAATTATCTCAGTCGCTGTAGGAGTTCCTCAGGGTAGTGGCCTAGGCCCAACCATCTTCAACCGCTTCAACCATTATAGGAAGGATGTGGAAGCTTTGGAAAGGGTGCAGAGGAGATTTACCAGAATGTTGCCTGGTATGGAGGGAAGATCTTATGAGGAAGGCTGAGGGACTTGAGGCTGTTTTCGTTAGAGAGAAGAAGGTTAAGAGGTGACTTAATTGAGGCATACAAGATGATCAGAGGATTGGATAGGGTGGACAGTGAGAGCCTTTTTCCTCGGATGGTGATGTCTAGCACGAGGGGACATAGATTTAAATTGAGGGGAGATAGATATAGGACAGATGTCAGAGGTAGGTTCTTTACTCAGAGAGTAGTAAGGGCGTGGAATGCCCTGCATGCAACAGTAGTGGACTCGCCAACACTAACGCATTCAAATGGTCATTGGATAGACATATGGATGCTAATGGAATAGTGTAGATGGGCTTTAGAGTGGTTTCACAGGTCAGCGCAACATCGAGGGCCGAAGGGCCTGTACTGCGCTGTAATGTTCTATTCTATTCTATTAATCAATGACCTTCCCAAGGGCGGCACGTGGCGCAGTGGTTAGCACTGCTGCCTCATGGCGATGAGGATCCGGGTTCGAATCCCAGCCCTGGGTCACTGTCCGTGTGGAGTTTGAACATTCTCCCTGTGTCTGCGTGGGTTTCACCCCCCAAAGGTGGATTGGCCACGCTAAATTGCCCCTTAATTGAAAAAAAATAATTGGGTTCTCTAGGTTTATATATAACAAAAATACAAAATAAAAAATAAATCAATGACCTTCCTTCCATCATAAGGCTAGAAGTGTGAATACTCGCTGATGACTGCATAATGCTCAGCACCATTTGTGACTCCTCAGATACTGAACCAGTCTATGTCCTGGACAATATTCAGGCCTGGGCTGGAAAGCGCAAGTAACATTTGTGCCAGACAATGACCATCTTCTACAAGAGAGGATCTAACCATCGCCCCTTGACATTCAATGGCATTGCCATCGCTGAATCCCCCACAATCAACATTACCATTGACCAGAAACTGAATTAGACCAGCCCTATAAATACTGTGGCTACAAGAGCACATCGGAAGGTGAAAATACTGTGCCAAATATCTCACCTGACTCCTCAAACCCTCTTCACCATCTACAAGGTACAAGTCAAGAGCTTGATGGAATACTGTCTATTTGCCTGGATGAGTGCAGCTCCAACAGCACTCAAGAAGCTCAACATCATCCAGGGCACAGTGGTTAGCATTGCTGCTTCACGGCGCCGAGGTCCCAGGTTCGATCCCCGCTCTGGGTCACTGTCCATGTGGAGTTCGCACATTCTCCCCGTGTTTGCGTGGATATCGCCCCCACAACCCAAAGATGTGCAGGGTAGGTGGATTGGCCACGCTAAATTGCCCCTTAATTGGAAAAAAATTAATTGGGTACTCTAAATTTATTTTAAAAAAAGCTCAACACCATCCAGACAAAGCAGTCCCGCTTGATTAGCACCCCATCCACCACTGTTAACATTCACTCCCTCCACCACCGATGCACAGTAGCAGCCGTGTGTACCATCTGCAAGATGCACTGCAGTAACTCCCCAAGGCTCCTTCAAACAGCGCCTTCCAAACCTGCGACCTTTACCATCTAGAAGGAGAAGGGCAGCATGTAAACACCACCATCTGCAAGTGCCCCTCCAAGTCAACCACCTTCCTGACATGAAACCATGTGATCATTCCGTCACTGTCACCGGGTCAAAATCCTGGAACTCCCTCCCTAACAGCACTGTGGGTGTACCTACACCACAGGGACTGCAGCGGGTCTGGTCAGCGATGCTTGTATCCCACGAAAGAATAAACAAAAATGCCATGGTTGGTGTGGCATCTCAGCCCAGCCTACAGAGAAATGACTTGAATGACCGGCCAAGCTGAGAGCAAAGGCCAGACACACATAGGGCTCAGCAAGAAATGTTCGGCAGTGTGGAACGCCTGCCACACACAGCACGCTGGGAGGGTTAAAAGGTCTCATTACTTTACTTTCCACATGGTAAAATATTCAAGGAAATTAGAAATCTCTAAGCATCTTGCAGGATGGTGTTTGTCCACATGAAGGATTAAATTGCATCAGGCAGCATACATTTCTGAGATGGTGCCTCGAGTCTCCAGTTCCACAACTTTATAAGTATTTAACGCCTTTAACATATTAAAACATCTCAAGGCACCCCACGGGGGCATTATGAAAGTAAGTATGACATCATAGAAACATGGAAACTCGGAGCATGAGGAGGCCATTCGGCCCTTCGAGCCTTCTAATGTACCATCAATAACCACGAGACGAAGTGATGAACAATTGAGGCTTTATTGTGCTAGATGTTAAGCCTCCTGCAGCTGGAACCAGAATGGAGGCAGCACAGGAGAGTGCACACTCTTATACTGAGCCTGCTGGGTGGAGCCAGCAGGCCGGGGTTTACTGTATTGACTGTAGTACAGTGGCAGTACCGTAATACATGTAGTGTATAACCAGTGGTGTTTACCACACCTTCTCCACCACTCATTATGATAATGGTTGATCCTCTATCTCAATGCCATATTCCTGCTTTCTCCCCATATTCCTTGAAGCCGTTAAACAATTACCTATCTCTTCTTGAATATATCATGGCCGATAATGGAGACATTAGGACATATAGCCAAAATCTTGGTCATAAAGTAGGGTTTGAAGAAGTGTCTTCAAGGAGGAAAGCGGGCAGCATGGTGGCACAGAGGGTTAGCCCTGCTGCCTCACGGCGCCGAGGTCCCAGGTTCGATCCCGGCTCTGGGTCACCGTCCGTGTGGAGTTTGCACATTCTCCCCGTGTTTGTGTGGGTTTCGCCCCCACAACCCAAAGATACGCAGGGTAGGTGGATTGGCCACGCTAAATTGCCCCTTAATTGGAAAAAATGAAGTGGGTACCCTAAATTTATTTTTTTAAATGAGGAAAGTGAGGTGGAGGGATACGGGGAGATAATTCCAGAGCCTGGAGCCTAAGCAGCTGTCAGTCCAGCCACCAACAGAGCAGCGCTTAAAATCAGGGGTGCCCAAGAGGCCACTGAGGGTTGGAGGAGCGGAGGAGGCCACACAGATCAGGAGGGAGTGAGGCATCTGAGGGATTTGAAAGTAATCGTGAAAATCCTAAAATTGAGGTGTTGCCGAAGCAGGCCAGAGGAAAGACACGGAAACAGGAGTTGGCGTGAACTAGGGTACGCCCAGTAGGGTTCTGAATGAACTCGGGGTTTAGAGGAGGATGTAAAATGGGAGATCGGCCAGGACATTGGAATAGTCAACTCTCAAGCTGTCAAAGGTACGGGTGGCTGTCTCAACCACAAATGAGGACATAGTAGGATCGTGACTATGGCCGAAATTCTCCGGCTCTTCCAGTCCCACCAATGTGCACTCACCTTCCCCATGGGAGAGTGCGGGGCATGCAAACCCGTGTAGACATTGGCGGAACTTGAACGGCCAACAGCGGGCCACCAGAAAATATGCCGAAGGGCAGGGAGCAGAGAGGGGGGGGGGGGGGCAGAAAATGCCCCCCTTTGTCACTGGATTAATGATCCAGAGGCCTGGGATAATAATGTGGCGGCACGAGTTAAAATCCCACTATGGCAGCGGGGAAATTGAAATTCAGTCAATTAAATCACAACAAACCTCACCTGGTTCACTAATGTGAAATCTGCTGCCCTTACGGATTTGGGCCTATTAGCCATAGTAAGCTGACTGAACCAGAATGGAGGCTGCCCTCTGGAGTAGGCTAGCAAGTCTCACCACCACCGCCTGAAGGGCAATTAGGGATGGGCAATGAATGTTGGCCTTGTCAATGACACCCACATCCCCATGGACGCAAAGAGCTGAGGCAGGTTCAGGAATCGGATAACGCTACAGAGGTGAAAAAGCAGGTACAGCCAGAGGCTCACCTCGGGGTCAAACACAATATCAAGATGGCAGTTCAGCCTGAGGCGGTTCCAGGGACACCCCGGGAGAAAGAGCTTCAGGCAGGTCCTGAAGAAGACCGCTTTGGTCTTTCCAATACCTGGATATTTCAACTCACTCTGGTCTTGGATGATGGATGGGCAGTGTGAGACAGAGACAGTGGAAACATTCGGTACAGGTCCTCTATGAGTCCAATGTAAACATAATAATTGTTTGTACGTGGGCAGCATTAGGACAAAAACACACTGAAGTAAAATAAGGTTCTTTTGACTTTTAAACTTAATCTTCAAAAGGTTATTCACAGTTGTTTTTTTCCCCGGCGGTCATTGTTTTTACAGGGCAATCTTCAAAATGGGAAAACAGCAACTTTTAAATATCCAATGCGCAGAACTCAAGAACTAAATTAAAATGCTAATTTTTAAGCGCCTGGACAGGATGTTAACGCTGTGAGATTAACTCCTTGATCAATCAACAGCGAAAGTTAATTTGCTCAGATTAGTTCTCACAGCAGGAAATTTGCAACCTGCTTTGGAAAATGAGCACAAATAGAATCATAGAGTGGTTACAGCACAAGAGGGAGGACATTTGGCCCATTGTGGGTGTGCTAGCTCGCTGCAAGAGGAACTCAGCTCGTTCCATCCCCTCCCCCCCACCCCACACACACACACACACACACACACACACACCTTTCCCCGCAGCTTTGCAACTTTCTCATCATGGAATCATAGAAATCCTACAGTGCAGAAGGAGGCCGTTCGGCCCATCGAGTCTACAGCGACCCATCAAATGCGCACTCTGCCCATTGACGATTGTCCACCTCACACTGTCCCCATAATTGCGTAATCTAACCTGCACATCCCTGGATATTAAGGGGCAGTTTAGCATGGCCGCTCCACCTAACCCACACACCTTAGGGCAGTACAGTTTTGCCCGCCAATCTTTGATTCCAATTTACCTGCACCAAGTCCATTCACATCACTCTGAAATTAGCTCTCCCCCCCCCACCAGTTACTTTTAAGCTGAGTTGCTACTTGCCCCTTTCTATGCTAACCCAATCTTTATGATATTATGATCACTGTTACCTAAAATTTCCCTGCTGCCACTTGATCGACTTGCCCCACCTTATTTCCCAAGAACCAAATCCCACTGGTACCTCCTTCCTCATTGGACTCAAACAGTACTGATCTACAAAATTCTCCTGAGCACACCTCAGAGCCTCTTTTCCCTCACTGCACTGTATAACATTACTACCCCTGCCTATCTTAGGACAATTAAAGTCTCCCATTATAACGACTCTCTAATTTTGGCACCTCTCTGTGTTTTCCTGGTAACTCTGTTCTTGTATCATTCTTACTAGCTGATTGTCTGGAATACGCCGAGTAGTGTTATGGGGTGGGATTCTCTGACACCCCGCTGGGCCGGAGAATCGCCGGGGGGCAGCGTGAATCCCGCCCCCGCCAGCTGCCGAATTCTCCGGCGCCGGGGTTTTGGCGTGAATCGCGCTGGTCGGCAGCGGCTGGCAGCGCCCCCCGCCCCCCCCCCCCCCCGGCGATTCTCCAGCCCGCGATGGTCCGAGCGGCCGCCCGTTTTAGGTGGTCCCGCCAGCGTAAATTAGACCTGGTACTTACCGGCGGGACCTGGCTCTGCGGGCGGCCTCCGGCGTCCTTGGGGGGGGGCGTGGAGGGATCTGGCCCCGGGGGTTGTGCCCACGGTGGCCTGACCCACGATTGGGGCCCACCGATCCGCGGGCGGGCCTGTGCCACGGGGGCACTCTTTCCCTCCGCACCGGCTGCTGTGGACCTCCGCCATGGCCAGTGTGGAGATGAACCCCCCTGCGCATGCGCTGGGATGACGCCAATTTGCGCTGGTCGGCGGAGGCCCTTCGGCGCCGGTTGGCGTGGTGCCAACCCCGCTGGCGTCGGCCTAGCCCCTGAAGATGAGGAGGATTCCGCACCTTCCGGGTGGCCCAATGCCAGAGTGGTTCATGCCACTCCTTGGCGCCAGGACCGCCCGTCCCGCCGGGTAGGGGAGAATCCCGCCCATGATTCTTCCGTTATTGCGTAGCTGCAGCAAAATAGATTCTGTCCTTGACCGCTCTAGAACATCCTCTCTGTCCAACACTGCAGCAGTTTTCATAATGCCATCAGTTTCGCCTCTTTCGTCCCTTCCCTATCTGTCCTGAATATTTCAAATGCAGGAGTATTCAGTACCCAGCCCTGTCCGTTTTGAGCTAGATCACCATTATTGCTGCAACATCATATTTCCTCACCCCCCACTTTATTTACCACCCTCCTATCATTCATTTGTATGCAATGTAAATGGAATTGAAACCTCAGCGCATCCCTCTTATTCCGATCCCAACTAATTCCTCATCATTCCTTTATAGAATCATAGGATCCCTACAGTGCAGAATGAGGCCATTTGGCCCATTGGGTTTGCACTGACCCTCCAAAAGAGCACCCTACCAGGCCCACTTCCTCCCCCTATCCCATAATCCCACCTAACCTTTAGGACACCTGGGGCGTCATTCTTCGACCCCCCGCCGGGTTGGAGAATCGCCGGGGGCTGCCGTGAATCCCGCCCCCGCCGGTTGCCGAAGTCTCCGGTACCGGATATTCGGCGGGGGCGGGAAACGGGTCGCGACGGTTGGCGCCCCCCCCCCCCCCCCCCCCCCCCCCCGCTGAATTCTCCGGCCCGGATGGGCCGAAGTCCCGCCGATAAATTGCCTGTCCCGCCGGCGTGGATTAAACCACCTTTTGAACGGCGGGACAAGGCGGCGTGGGCGGGCTACGGGGTCCTGGGGGGGGGGGGCGCGGGGCGATCTGGCCCCGGGGGGTGCCCCCACGGTGGCCTGGCCCACGATCGGGGCCCACCAATCCGCGGGCGGGCCTGTGCCGTGGGAGCATTCTTTCCCTTCCGCCTCCGCCACGGTCTCCACCATGGCGGAGGCGGAAGAGACTCCCTCCACTGCGCATCCACGGGAAACTGTCAGCGACCGCTGACGCTCCCGCACATGCGCCGCCCCGATATGTCATTTCCGCGCCAGCTGGCGGGGCAACAAAGGCCGTTACCGCCAGCTGGCGGGGCGGAAATCCCTCCGGCGTCGGCCTAGCCCCTCAATGTTGGGGCTCGGCCCCCAAAGATGCGGAGCATTACGCACCTTTGGGGCGGCGCGATGCCCGTCTGATTGGCGCCGTTTTGGGCGCCAGTCGGCGGACATCGTGCCGTTTGGGGAGAATTTCGCCCAAGGGGTCATTCCATCTAACCTGCACATCTTTGGACTGTGGGAACAAACCGGAGACCTAGAGGGAACCCACGCAGACACGGGGAGAACGTGCAAACTTCACACCGACAGTCACTCAATGCCGGAATCGAACCTATGGCCCAGGCGCTGTGAGGCAGCAGTGCTTATTTTTTTTCCTTTTTAGAAAAAAATTTAAAGTACCCAATTCATTTTTTCCAATCAAGGGGCATTTAGCGTGGCCAGTCCACCTACCCTGCACATCTTTAGGTTGTGGGGGCGAAACCCACGCAAACACGAGGAGAATGTGCAAACTCCACACGGACAGTGACCCAGAGCCGGGATCGAACCTGGGACCTCGGCGCCCTGAGGCAACAGTGCTAACCACTTGCGCCACCGTGCTGCCCTTGTGAGGCAGCAGTGCCAACCACTGTGTCACCGTGTCACCTTGTAGTGTTATTTGTCTCTCCCGATTGTTACAGCCGATATGGGAAGAGTGCACTGTCTGTCTCGAGTTCCACCACCCGACCGGTCACAGCAGAAATTTAAGTGATTTTAACACTCAACTGTGCGCTTCTTGAGGAAGTTTGAGGTTGTTGATTAACAAAGGGATCAAGGGTTATGGGGAGAAGGCAGGAGAATGGGGATGAGAAACATATCAGCCATGATTGAATGAGGGAGCTGCCTCGATGGGCTGAATGGCCTAATTCTGCCGCTATATCTTATGGTCTTACCCTTGAATCTAATGGCCAATCAATGTTCCTTTCACAAACAACAAGATTGTTAGCTTATTGTAAAGCCAGTCTTGTCAAGTCAAAAGGCAAAGCTCATTAACAAAGTAGTACGAAAGAAGAAAGTACAACAATGAAACCAAACTCGCACACAGACCCCCCAAAAAGTAGAGGAATTCTGACAAGAGGTAAGAAGACAACGGTTCCAGGGACAAGGAAAGGTGGTGGCTTGGCAACGCGCCCGGGTCATCCGGTCAGTTTCTCGGCAATGGCCTGCAAAACAAGCGGTGACCCTTCCACTACTTATCAGACGGACTGCGAGGGAAACTTGCAGTGAGTCAATTTCAGATCATGGCGCGATTTCGGAGCAACTTTCATTCACTCTCTGCTTTGGGACTTGAGGGTCAGGAGCTGATGTGTCATTTACCCAAGCAGGTGATCCTCCTTTTTTCTGCTCCAAAGCAAAGTCTGCCTACTAGCTTCAAAACAGTTCCCAGGCATGTATTTTTTTCTCCCAAGCCATAAACCAGGTGGTAAACTGTCCACCAGGGCCAAAAGATATCCAGCTTCTTTAAAACTGCTTAATTACCTTACCAGCGTCCCTGGGGGCGATTCTCCGATATGGCGGCCAAGTGTTCGCGCCGTCATGAACACCGTTGCGTTTCATGACGGCACGAACAGGGCCTGGGCACGACCTATTCTAGCCCCCACAGGGGGCCAGCACGGCGCTGGAGCGGTTCACGCCGCTCCAGGCTCCGTACGCAGCGCCAAATGGGCGCAGCGCCAACCCGCGCATGCGCAGCTGGGTCGCGCCATCCTGCACATGCGCAGTTGGGCCGCGCCATCCTGCGCATGCACTGGGAACCTTTACGCGTGCCGGCCCTGACCGAACATGGGGTCGGTGTTCAGGGGCCGGCCGAGGCGGAAAGTAGGCCCCGGGGCGGGGGGGGGGGGGGGGGGGGGGGGCGGGGGAGGCTAGCCCGCCGATTGGTGGGCCCCGATCGTGGCCTAGACCCCTTCGGAGGCCCCCCCGGCGAAGGAGCCCCCCTCCCCCGCCCCCACAGGCCACCCCCCGACCGTTCCCGCAGAGTTCCCGCCGGCAGCGACCAGGGGTGAACGGCGCCGGCAGGACTCTGTCGTGTGGGAGCGGCTGCCCGGCCCATTCGGGCTGGAGCGTCGGCGGCCCCGTCGATTCCAGCGGCCCGCGGCCGGCACTGTGACAAACGCGCCGGCGCAAATGGCGCCGGCTCTCCGCACCTCGGAGAATCGCGCGCCGGCGTCGGGGCATCGTGGTGCGGGTGCTCACATTCTCCCGCCGGGCTTGGAGAATCGCCCACCCTGTATTAACACGTTGTCGGTGTCCTTTAAAAAACACAAATTTGTCCGGAATGTTCTTAGTCCTTGAAGGTGAAACAGTTCCTGTGATTAAAACATTTATGACAAAGTTCTTTGTTCACCAAGTTTTCCCGCGTGGATGCACACCCCAGGTCACCCAAACCAACCTTCCTCTGTTCCTCAGTCTATTTGACTTTAAGTAAATGCTCGCCAACTGTTTCCCTTACATCATTTGCTGATATCATTTATTTTATGGGGAAGTTAACTTATTATCTACATTCCACAGATTTTAATTTACTGAAAAATCCAGAACCCTTTAATGTTACTGTTCCTCGCTGTTTGATTATAATTTTATATCTTACATCTCATTAATTAATTTAAAAACTGATTGGAATAATATGATGAATTAGCAATCAGCTTTAGTTCTTAAACTAATTAAATGATCTCGTCTTATTTTACTGTTGATTAATTAAAATTCAATTAAACATTACCAGTTGCTGGAGCGACGTGGCTCCAATTTATTTATAAAGACTCCAAATTATTTTCCTCCCATTGCTTCAGGGACACAATCAACACGATGGTGACAGATACAACTCCCTCCTCACTCCCCTCCAACTCCCTCCTCACTCCCCTCCAACTCCCTCCTCACTCCCCTCCAACTCCCTCCTCACTCCCCTCCAACTCCCTCCTCACTCCCCTCCAACTCCCTCCTCACTCCCCTCCAACTCCCTCCTCACTCCCCTCCAACTCCCTCCTCACTCCCCTCCAACTCCCTCCTCACTCCCCTCCAACTCCCTCCTCCCTCCCCTCCAACTCCCTCCTCACTCCCCTCCAACTCCCTCCTCACTCCCCTCCAACTCCCTCCTCACTCCCCTCCAACTCCCTCCTCACTCCCCTCCAACTCCCTCCTCACTCCCCTCCAACTCCCTCCTCACTCCCCTCCAACTCCCTCCTCACTCCCCTCCAACTCCCTCCTCACTCCCCTCCAACTCCCTCCTCACTCCCCTCCAACTCCCTCCTCCCTCCCCTCCAACTCCCTCCTCCCTCCCCTCCAACTCCCTCCTCACTCCCCTCCAACTCCCTCCTCCCTCCCCTCCAACTCCCTCCTCACTCCCCTCCAACTCCCTCCTCACTCCCCTCCAACTCCCTCCTCACTCCCCTCCAACTCCCTCCTCACTCCCCTCCAACTCCCTCCTCACTACCCTCCAACTCCCTCCTCACTCCCCTCCAACTCCCTCCTCACTCCCCTCCAACTCCCTCCTCCCTCCCCTCCAACTCCCTCCTCCCTCCCCTCCAACTCCCTCCTCCCTCCCATCCAACTCCCTCCTCACTCCCCTCCAACTCCCTCCTCCCTCCCCTCCAACTCCCTCCTCACTCCCCTCCAACTCCCTCCTCACACCCCTCCAACTCCCTCCTCACTCTCCTCTAACTCCTTCCTCACTCCCCTCCAACTCCCTCCTCACTCCCTCCAACTCCCTCCTCACTCCCCTCCAACTCCCTCCTCACTCCCTCCAACTCCCTCCTCACTCCCCTCCAACTCCCTCCTCACTCCCCTCCAACTCCCTCCTCACGCCCCCCTCACACCCCTCCAACTCCCTCCTCACTCCCCTCCAACTCCCTCCTCACTCCCCTCCAACTCCCTCCTCACTCCCCTCCAACTCCCTGCTCACTCCCCTCCAACTCCCTCCTCACTCCCCTCCAACTCCCTCCTCACTCCCCTCCAACTCCATCCTCACTCCCCTCCAACTCCCTCCTCACTCCCCTCCAACTCCATCCTCACTCCCCTCCAACTCCCTCCTCACACCCCTTCAACTCCCTCCTCACTCCCCTCCAACTCCCTCCTCACTCCCTCCTCACTCCCCTCCAACTCGCTCCTCACTCCCCTCCAACACCGTCCTCACTCCCCTCCAACTCCCTCCTCACTCCCCTCCACCTCCCTCCTCACTCCCTGCTCACACTCCTCCAACTCCCTACACTCCCACTCTCTCACTCCCTCCTCACTCCCCTCCAACTCCCTCCTCACTCCCCTCCAACTCCCTCCTCACACCCCTCCAACTCCCTCCTCACTCCCCTCCAACTCCCTCCTCACTCCCCTCCAACTCCCTCCTCACTCCCCTCCAACTCGCTCCTCACTCCCCTCCAACACCGTCCTCACTCCCCTCCAACTCCCTCCTCACTCCCCTCCAACTCCCTCCTCCCTCCCCTCCAACTCCCTCCTCACTCCCCTCCAACTCCCTCCTCACTCCCCTCCACCTCCCTCCTCACTCCCTCCTCACACTCCTCCAACTCCCTACACTCCCACTCTCTCACTCCCCTCCAACTCCCTCCTCACACCCCTCCAACTCCCTACACTCCCACTCTCTCACTCCCTCCTCACTCCCCTCCAACTCCCTCCTCACTCCCCTCCAACTCCCTCCTCACACCCCTCCAACTCCCTCCTCACTCCCCTCCAACTCCCTCCTCACTCCCCTCCAACTCCCTCCTCACTCCCCTCCAACTCCATCCTCACTCCCCTCCAACACCTTCCTCACTCCCCTCCAAATCCCTCCTCACTCCCCTCCAACTCCCTCCTCATTCCCCTCCAACTCCATCCTCACTCCCCTCCAACACCTTAATCACTCCCCTCCAACTCCCTCCTCACTCCCCTCCACCTCCCTCCTCACACCCCTCCAACTCCCTACACTCCCACTCTCTCACTCCCCTCCAACTCCCTCCTCACTCCCCTCCAACTCCCTCCTCACACCCCTCCAACTCCCTCCTCACTCCCCTCCAACTCCCTCCTCACTCCCCTCCAACTCCCTCCTCACTCCCCTCCAACTCCATCCTCACTCCCCTCCAACACCTTCCTCACTCCCCTCCACCTCCCTCCTCACTCCCCTCCACCTTCCTCCTCACTCCCGCCTCACACCCCTCCAACTCCCTACACTCCCACTCTCTCACTCCCCTCCAACTCCCTCCTCACACCCCTCCAACTCCCTACACTCCCACTCTCTCACTCCCTCACTCCCCTCCAACTCCCTCCTCACTCCCCTCCAACTCCCTCCTCACACCCCTCCAACTCCCTCCTCACTCCCCTCCAACTCCCTCCTCACTCCCCTCCAACTCCCTCCTCACTCCCCTCCAACTCCATCCTCACTGCCCTCCAACTCCATCCTCACTCCCCTCCAACTCCCTCCTCACTCCCCTCCAACTCCCTCCTCACTCCCCTCCAACTCCCTCCTCACTCCCCTCTAACTCCCTCCTCACTTCCCTCCAACTCCCTCCTCACTAACCTCCAACTCCGTCCTCACTCCCCTCCAACTCCCTCCTCACTCCCCTCCAACTCCCTCCTCACTCCCCTCCAACTCCCTCCTCAATCCACTCCAACTCCCTCCTCACTCCCCTCCAACTCCCTCCTCACTCCCCTCCAACTCCCTCCTCACTCCCCTCCAACTCCCTCCTCACTCCCCTCCAACTCCCTCCTCACTCCCCTCCAACTCCCTCCTCACTCCCCTCCAACTCCCTCCTCTCCCACTCTCTCACTCCCTCCTCACTCCTCTCCAACTCCCTCCTCACTCCCCTCCAACTCCGTCCTCACTCCCCTCCAACTCCCTCCTCACTCCCCTCCAACTCCCTCCTCACTCCCCTCCAACTCCCTCCTCTCCCACTCTCTCACTCCCTCCTCACTCCTCTCCAACTCCCTCCTCACTCCCCTCCAACTCCGTCCTCACTCCCCTCCAACTCCCTCCTCACTCCCCTCCAACTCCGTCCTCACTCCCCTCCAACTCCCTCCTCACTCCCCTCCAACTCCCTCCTCACTCCCCTCTAACTCCCTCCTCACTCCCCTCCAACTCCCTCCTCACTCCTCTCCAACTCCCTCCTCACTCCCCTCCAACTCCCTCCTCACTCCCCTCCAACTCCCTCCTCACTCCCCTCCAACTCCCTCCTCACCCCCCTCCAACTCCCTCCTCACTCCCCTCCAACTCCCTCCTCACTCCCCTCCAACTCCCTCCTCACTCCCCTCCAATTCCCTCCTCACACCCCTCCAACTCCCTACTCTCCCTCCCTCCTCACACCCCTTCAATTCCCTCCTCACTCCCCTCCAACTCCCTCCTCACTCCCTCCTCACACCCCTCCAACTCCCTACTCGCCCACTCTCACTCCCTCCTCACACCCATTCAACTCCCTCCTCACTCCCTCCTCACTCCCTCCTCACACACCCCCAACTCCCTACACTCCCACTCTCTCACTCCCTCCTCACTCCCCTCCAACTCCCTCCTCACTCCCCTCCAACACCATCCTCACTCCCCTCCAACTCCCTGCTCACTCCCCTCCACCTCCCTCCTCACTCCCTCCTCACACCCCTCCAGCTCCCTACACTCCCACTCTCTCAATCCCTCCTCACTCCCCTCCAACTCCCTCCTCACACCCCTCCAACTCCCTACACTCCCACTCTCTCACTCCCTCCTCACTCCCCTCCAACTCCCTCCTCACTCCCCTCCAACTCCCTCCTCACTCCCCTCCAACTCATTCCTCACTCCCCTCCAACTCCCTCCTCACTCCCCTCCAATTCGCTCCTCACTCCCCTCCAACTCCCTCCTCACTCCACACCAACTCCCTCCTCACTCCCCTCCAACTCCCTCCTCACTCCCCTCCAACTCCCTCCTCACTCCCCTCCAACTCCCTCCTCACTCACCTCCAACTCTGTCCTCACTCCCCTCCAACTCCCTCCTCTCCCACTCCCTCCTCACTCCCCTCCAACTCCCTCCTCACTCCCCTCCAACTCCATCCTCACTCCCCTCCAACTCCCTCCTCACTCCCCTCCAACTCCCTCCTCACTAACCTCGAACTCCGTCCTCACTCCCCTCCAACTCCCTCCTCACTCCCCTCCAACTCCCTCCACACTCCCCTCCAACTCCCTCCTCACTCCAACTCCCTCCTCACTCCCCTCCAACTCCATCCTCACTCCCCTCCAACTCCATCCTCACTCCCCTCCAACTCCCTCCTCACTCCCCTCCAACTCCCTCCTCACTCCCCTCCAACTCCCTCCTCACTCACCTCCAACTCTGTCCTCACTCCCCTCCAACTCCCTTCTCGCCCACTCTCTCACTCCCTCCTCACTCCTCTCCAACTCCCTCCTCACTCCCCTCCAACTCCGTCCTCACTCCCCTCCAACTCCCTCCTCACTCCCCTCCACCTCCCTCCTCACTAACCTCCAACTCCGTCCTCATTCCCCGCCAACTCCCTCCTTACTCCCCTCCAACTCCCTCCTCACTCCCCTCCAACTCCCTCCTCACTCCCCTCCAACTCCCTCCTCACTCCACTCCAACTCCCTCCTCACTCCCCTCCAACTCCATCCTCACTCCCCTCCAACTCCCTCCTCACTCCCCTCCAACTCCCTCCTCACTCCACTCCAACTCCCTCCTCACTCCCCTCCAACCTCACTCCCCTCCAACTCCCTCCTCACTCCCCTCCAACTCCCTCCTCACTCACCTCCAACTCTGTCCTCACTCCCCTCCAACTCATTTCTCTCCCACTCTCTCACTCCCTCCTCGCTCCTCTCCAACTCCCTCCTCAATCCCCTCCAACTCCGTCCTCACTCCCCTCCAACTCCCTCCTCACTCCCCTCTAACTCCCTCCTCACTCCCCTCCAACTCCCTCCTCACTAACCTCCAACTCCGTCCTCATTCCCCTCCAACTCCCTCCTCACTCCCCTCCAACTCCCTCCTCACTCCCCTCCAACTCCCTCCTCACTCCCCTCCAACTCCCTCCTCACTCCCCTCCAACTCCCTCCTCACTCCCCTCCAACTCCCTCCTCACTCCCCTCCAACTCCCTCCTCACTCCCCTCCAACTCCCTCCTCTCAATTGCACTAGCCAAAATGTCATATACTGTGCAAACTGATCATGAATGAATTTGACATTGGCACGCTGACCGATTACTGTCTGCACGTAGTGTGAGTACAGAATCTGTACCCGGTAATTTCCCCACAGAGAATATGGACGGTGACAAGCCTGACTACAACTGCCGAAATCACGGAATCTGTGACATCAGAATCACCTACACAACCAGAGACAGATCCTGACTTGGTTTCACCAGATGTGACACTGGCCAGTGTACAGGAAGACACTCCTACTACACCTAAGAGCTAAGTTCCCAAAGGTCGTGTTTGGCCAAAACGAGACAGACGTCCACCCGAGAGACGGTCTTACTAATATACATATGTATTTTGGGCAGCACGGTAGCACAAGTGGCTAGCACTGTGGCTTCACAGCGCCAGGGTCCCAGGTTCGATTCCCTGCTGGGTCACTGTCTGTGCGGAGTCTGCACGTTCTCCCCGTGTGTGCGTGGTTTCCTCCGGGTGCTCCGGTTTCCCCCCCACAGTCCAAAGACGTGCAGGTTAGGTAGGTTGGCCATGATAAATTGCCCTTAGTGACCAAAAAAAGGTTGGGAGGGGTTATTGGATTTTGGGGATAGGGTGGAAGTGAGGGCTTAAGTGGGTCGGTGCAGACGTGATGGGCCAAATGGCCTCCTTCTGCACTGTATGTTCTATGTTCTCTATGTATCCGTAACATAACAACGTTAGTTATGGCATAATGTGTTGAATCTGTGTTAAAGTGTTTCGATAAAGTAAAAATTCCACGGACACTAAAGGAGTAAAGAGGGAGGAGTGATATGTATTAGAGTAACATCATTGGCTGGTGTAATGTCACGTGCTACGCAATGATGTCATCGGAGCGTTTCGCGGACTTTTGTTAAGTTCACCATTCCACCCTCGTTAAGCAGCATTTTGTAATTAAACCCCGAGTGCTATGTTATACAAACTGGATCATGCACCACCTCTGATTCTCTCTCCTTGCTGCTACAACAAAACATATAACAAGGTGGTTTGGTGAAATCTAGCGTCACAGGAATAGAAGTGATAGTCACTGTGAAACTGAGATTAATACCAGGATATCATGCATACATTCTCCGAATATGAAAAAAATAAATAATTTACAGTACCCAATTTATTTTTTTTCCAATTAAGGGGCAATTTAGCGTGGTCAATCCACCTACCCTGCACATCTTTGGGTTGTGGGGGCGAAACCCACGCAAACACGGGGAGAATGTGCAAACTCCACACGGACAGTGACCCAGAGCCAGGATCGAACCTGGGACCTCGGCGCCGTGAGGCATCAGGGCTAACCCACTGCGCCACCGTGCTGCCCTAGGGCTAACCCACTGTGCCACCGTGCTGCCCTAGGGCTAACCCGCTGTGCCACCGTGTTGCCTTACATTCTCCGAATTTAATCATTGTTGTCGCGACAGCCTCTATCAATCTCATCTGAGTGAAATGACGATGCATGGACAGATTGATGCATTATTTTACAAGCAGAACTTTTTGCAACATCATTGGAGTGCGGGTTATCGCAATAAGTCTGTTTCAAAGCTCATTATGGGTGCTGTACCAAGGAAAAAGAAATAGTGCGTAAAGGGGTTAAAGCCAGCTAATGACAGGTTTGATCGCAATTAAATCACCACAGATGATGGATTACTGGATGGAAACCTTGCTAGCATCTGTTTCAAAGCAGCCAAAATATTAGCTGGAGAATAACAGGTAGCAATTAATTTAGATAAAAATAACATTGTCATGAATGCTCTCAGGAGGAATACTACCACATCGCCACCTCAGGAGTTAAATTAGCTGTCCAGTTTCACTGCAGCAGAGTGAAGAGAGCACATTTCTATCAGATTTACAGACAAAAGATGACAGAGTAGAGTAATAGCAGACGACAGGTTGAAATAAACAGAAGGGTATAGCAATCTTTAAAAAAAATAAATTTGGAGTGCCCAATTCTTTTTTTTCCAATTAAGGGCCAATTTAGCATGGCCAGTCTACCTACTCTGCACTTCTTGTGATTTGTGGGGGTGACACCCACGCAGGCACGGAGAGAATGTGCAAACTCCACACAGACAGTGACCCGGGGCAGGGAATGAACCGGGAACCTCAGCACTGCGAAGCAGCAGTGCTAATCACTGTGCCACCATGCTGCCCTCGGTACAACAGTCTTGATCAGCTGCAGAATACTATGTTCCAATAAACAGTTCACTATGAAACTGCAAAATACAGCAATCCCCATTAAACTGTAGAATACAGCAATCTCTATTAAACTGCAGAATACAGCAATCTCTGTTAAACTGCAGAATACAGCAATCTCTATTAAACTGCAGAATACAGCACTCTCTATTAAACTGTAGAGCACAGCAATCTCTATTAACCTGTAGAATACAGCAATCTCCATTAAACTGCAGAATACAGCAATCTCTATTAAACTGCAGAATACAGCAATCTCTATTAAACTGTAGAATGCGGCAATCTCGATTAAACTGTAGAATACAGCAATCCCCATTAAACTGTAGAATACAGCAATCCCCATTAAACTGTAGAATACAGCAATCTCTATTAAACTGCAGAATACAGCAATCTCTATTAAACTGCAGAATACAGCAATCTCTATTAAACTGCAGAATACAGCAATCTCTGTTAAACTGCAGAATACAGCAATCTCTATTAAACTGCAGAATACAGCACTCTCTATTAAACTGTAGAGCACAGCAATCTCTATTAACCTGTAGAATACAGCAATCTCCATTAAACTGCAGAATACAGCAATCTCTATTAAACTGCAGAATACAGCAATCTCTATTAAACTGTAGAATGCGGCAATCTCGATTAAACTGTAGAATACAGCAATCCCCATTAAACTGTAGAATACAGCAATCCCCATTAAACTGTAGAATACAGCAATCTCTATTAAACTGCAGAATACAGCAATCTCTGTTAAACTGCAGAATACAGCAATCTCTATTAAACTGTAGAATACAACAAACACTAATATACTATAAATTACAGCAATCTCTATTAAACTGTAGATTACTGCAATCTCCATTAAACTGTACAATACAGCAATCTCCATTAAACTGCAGAATACAGCAATCTCTATTAAACTGCAGAATACAGCAATCTCTATTAAACTGCTAATAGAGAACAGCAATCTCTATTAAACTGCCGAATACAGCAATCTCTATTAAACTGTAGAATACAGCAATCTCTATTCGACTGTAGAATACAGCAATTCATATTAAACTGTAGAGTACAGATATCTTTATTAAACTGTAAACTACAACAATCCCGAATAAACTGTGGAATACAGCAATCTCTATTAAACTGTAGAGTACAGCAATATCTATTAAACTGTAGATTACAGCAATCTCCATTAAACTGTACAATACAGCAATCTCCATTAAACTGTAGAATACAGTAATCTCTATGAAACTGCAGAATACAGCAATCTCTATTAAACTGTAGAATACAGCAATCTCTATTAAACAGTAGAGTACAGCAATCTCTATTAAACTGTAGAATACAGCAATCATTATTACACTGTCGAATACGGCAATCTCTATTAAACTGCAGAATACAGCAATCTCTACTAAACTAGAATACAGCAAACTCTATTAAACTGTAGAATACAGCAATCTCCATTAAACTGCAGAATACAGCAATCTCTATTAAACTGCAGAATACAGCAAACATTATTACACTGTTGAATACAGCAATCTCTATTAAACTGCAGAATACAGCAATCTCTATTAAACTGCAGAATACAGCAAACATTATTACACTGTCGAATACAGCAATCTCTATTAAACTGCAGAATACAGCAATCTCTATTAAACTGCAGAATACAGCAATCTCTATTAAACTGCAGAATACAGCAAACATTATTACACTGTTGAATACAGCAATCTCTATTAAACTGCAGAATACAGCAATCTCGAATAAACTGTAGATTACAGCAATGCCTATTAAACTGTAGAATACAGCAATCTCTATTAAACTGTAGAATACAGCCATGCCTATTAAACTGTAGAATACAGCAATCTCAATTAAACTGCAGAATACAGCAATCTCTATTGAACTGTAGGTTACAGCAATCTCTATTAAACTGTAGAATACAGTAATCACTATTAAACTGTAGAATACGGCAATCTCTATTGAACTGTAGAATACAGCAATCGCTATTAAACTGCAGAATACAGCACTCTCTATTAAACTGTAGAGCACAGCAATCTCTATTAACCTGTAGAATACAGCAATCTCCATTAAACTGTAGAATACGGCAATCTCTATTAAACTGTAGAATACAGCAATCTCTATTAAACTGTAGAATACAGCAATCTCTATTGTACTGCGAAATACAGCAATCTCCATTAAACTGTAGAATACAGCAATCTCTATTAAACTGTAGAGAACAGCAATCTCTATTAAACTGTAGAGAACAGCAACCTCTATTAAACTGTAGAATACAGCAATCTCTATTAAACTGCAGAATACAGCAATCTCTGTTAAACTGCAGAATACAGCAATCTCTATTAAACTGTAGAGAACAGCAATCTCTATTAAACTGTAGAGAACAGCAATCTCTATTAAACTGTAGAATACAGCAATCTCTATTAAACTGTAGAATACAGCAATCTCTATTAAACTGTAGAGAACAGCAATCTCCATTAAACTGCAGAATACAGCAATCTCTATTAAACTGTAGAGAACAGCAATCTCTATTAAACTGCCGAATACAGCAATCTCTATTAAACTGTAGAGAACAGCAATCTCTATTAAACTGTAGAATACAGCAATCTCTATTAAACTGCAGAATACAGCAATCTCTATTAAACTGTAGAATACAGCAATCTCTATTAAACTGTAGAATACAGCAATCTCCATTAAACTGTAGAATACAGCAATCTCTATTAAACTGTAGAGAACAGCAATCTCTATTAAACTGTAGAATACGCAATCTCGATTAAACTGTAGAATACAGCAATCTCTATTAAACTGTAGAATGTGGCAATCTCGATTAAACTGTAGAATACAGCAATCCCCATTAAACTGTAGAATACAGCAATCTCTATTAAACTGCAGAATACAGCAATCTCGATGAAACTGCAGAATACAGCAATCTCTGTTAAACTGCAGAATACAGCAATCTCTATTAAACTGCAGAATACAGCACTCTCTATTAAACTGTAGAGCACAGCAATCTCTATTAACCTGTAGAATACAGCAATCTCCATTAAACTGCAGAATTCAGCAATCTCAATTAAACTGTAGAATGCGGCAATCTCGATTAAACTGTAGAATACAGCAATCTCCATTAAACTGTAGAATACAGCAATCTCTATTAAACTGCAGAATACAGCAATCTCGATGAAACTGCAGAATACAGCAATCTCTGTTAAACTGCAGAATACAGCAATCTCTATTAAACTGCAGAATACAGCACTCTCTATTAAACTGTAGAGCACAGCAATCTCTATTAACCTGTAGAATACAGCAATCTCCATTAAACTGCAGAATTCAGCAATCTCAATTAAACTGTAGAATGCGGCAATCTCGATTAAACTGTAGGATACAGCAATCCCCATTAAACTGTAGAATACAGCAATCTCTATTAAACTGCAGAATACAGCAATCTCTATTAAACTGCAGAATACAGCAATCTCTGTTAAACTGCAGAATACAGCAATCTCTATTAAACTGCAGAATTCAGCAATCTCAATTAAACTGCAGAATACGGCAATCTCTATTAAACTGCAGGATACAGCAATCTCTATTAAACTGTAGAATGCGGCAATCTCGATTAAACTGTAGAATACAGCAATCCCCATTAAACTGTAGAATACAGCAATCTCTGTTAAACTGCAGAATACAGCAATCTCTATTAAACTGCAGAATACAGCAAACGCTATTAAACTGTAGTATACAGCAAACACTAATATACTATAAATTACAGCAATCTCTATTAAACTGTAAATTACAGCAATCTCCATTAAACTGTACAATACAGCAATCTCCATTAAACTGCAGAATACAGCAATCTCTATTAAACTGCAGGATGCAGCAATCTCTATTAAACTGCAGAGTACAGCAATCTCTATTAAACTGTAGGATACAGCAAACACTAATATACTATAAATTACAGCAATCTCTATCAAACGGTAGGATACAGCAATCTCTATTAAACTGTAGAATACAGCAATCTCCATTAAACTGTAGAATACAGCAATCCCTATAAAACTGTGGACTACAGCAATCTCCATTAAACTGCAGAATACAGCAATCTCTATTAAACTGCAGAATACAGCACTCTCCAGTAAACTGTAGAATACAGCAATCTCTATCAAACTGCAGAGTGCAGCAATCTCTATTGAACTGCAGAGTACAGCAATCTCTATTAAACTGTAGAATACAGCAATCTGTATTAAACTGCAGAGTACAGCAATCTGTATTAAACTGTAGAATACAGCAATCTCTATTAAACTGTAGAATACGGCAATCTCTATTAAACTGTAGAATACAGCAATCTCTATTAAACTGTAGAATACGGCAATCTCTATTAAACTGTAGAATACAGCAATCTCCATTAAACTGTAGAATACAGCAATCTCCATTAAACTGTAGAGTACAGCAATCTCTATTAAACTGTAGAATACAGCAATCTCCATTAAACTGCAGAATACAGCAATCTCTATTAAACTGTAGAATACAGCAACCTCTATTATACTACAGAACACAGCAATCTCTATTAAACTGTAGAATACAGCAATCTCTATTAAACTCTGGAATACAGCAATCTCTATTAAACTGTAGAATACGGCAATCTCTATTAAACTGTAGAATACGGCAATCTCTATTAAACTGTAGAGTACAGCAATCTCTATTAACCTGTAGAATACAGCAATCTCTATTAACCTGTAGAATACAGCAATCTCTATTAAACTGTAGAATACAGCAATCTCCATTAAACTGCAGAATACAGCAATCTCTATTAAACTGTAGAATACAGCAACCTCTATTATACTACAGAACACAGCAATCTCTATTAAACTGTAGAATACAGCAATCTCTATTAAACTCTGGAATACAGCAATCTCTATTAAACTGTAGAATACGGCAATCTCTATTAAACTGTAGAATACGGCAATCTCTATTAAACTGTAGAGTACAGCAATCTCTATTAACCTGTAGAATACAGCAATCTCTATTAACCTGTAGAATACAGCAATCTCTATTAAACTGCAGAGTACAGCAATCTGTATTAAACTGTAGTGTACAGCAATCGCTATTAAACTACAGAGTACAGCAATCTCTACTAAACTGTAGTGTACAGCAATCTCTATAAAACTGTAGAATACAGCAATCTCTATTAAACTGCAGAATACAGCAATCTCTATTAAACTGCAGAATACAGCAATCTCTATTAAACTGCAGAATACAGCAATCTCTATTAAACTGCAGAATACAGCAATCTCTATTAAACTGCAGAATACAGCAATCTCTATTAAACTGCAGAATACAGCAATCTCTACTAAACTGCAGAATACAGCAATCTCTATTAAACTGCAGAATACAGCAATCTCTATTAAACTGTAGAGCACAGCAATCTCTATTAAACTGCAGAATACAGCAATCTCCATTAAACTGCAGAATACAGCAATCTCTATTAAACTGTAGAGCACAGCAATCTCTATTAAACTGCAGAATACAGCAATCTCCATTAAACTGCAGAATACAGCAATCTCTATTAAACTGCAGAATACAGCAATCTCTATTAAACTGCAGAATACAGCAATCTCTATTAAACTGCAGAATACAGCAATCTCTATTAAACTGCAGAATACAGCAATCTCTACTAAACTGCAGAATACAGCAATCTCTATTAAACTGCAGAATACAGCAATCTCTATTAAACTGCAGGATACAGCAATCTCTATTAAACTGCAGAATACAGCAATCTCTATTAAACTGCAGAATACAGCAATCTCTATTAAACTGCAGAATACAGCAATCTCTACTAAACTGCAGAATACAGCAATCTCTATTAAACTGCAGAATACAGCAATCTCTATTAAACTGCAGAATACAGCAATCTCTATTAAACTGCAGAATACAGCAATCTCTACTAAACTGCAGAATACAGCAATCTCTATTAAACTGCAGAATACAGCAATCTCTATTAAACTGTAGAGCACAGCAATCTCTATTAAACTGCAGAATACAGCAATCTCTATTAAACTGCAGAATACAGCAATCTCTATTAAACTGTAGAGCACAGCAATCTCTATTAAACTGTAGAATACAGCAATCTCTATTAAACTGTAGAATACAGCAATCTCTATTAAACTGTAGAGAACAGCAATCTCCATTAAACTGCAGAATACAGCAATCTCTATTAAACTGTAGAGAACAGCAATCTCTATTAAACTGCCGAATACAGCAATCTCTATTAAACTGTAGAGAACAGCAATCTCTATTAAACTGTAGAATACAGCAATCTCTATTAAACTGCAGAATACAGCAATCTCTATTAAACTGTAGAATACAGCAATCTCTATTAAACTGTAGAATACAGCAATCTCTATTAAACTGTAGAATACAGCAATCTCTATTAAACTGTAGAGAACAGCAATCTCTATTAAACTGTAGAATACGCAATCTCGATTAAACTGTAGAATACAGCAATCTCTATTAAACTGTAGAATGTGGCAATCTCGATTAAACTGTAGAATACAGCAATCCCCATTAAACTGTAGAATACAGCAATCTCTATTAAACTGCAGAATACAGCAATCTCGATGAAACTGCAGAATACAGCAATCTCTGTTAAACTGCAGAATACAGCAATCTCTATTAAACTGCAGAATACAGCACTCTCTATTAAACTGTAGAGCACAGCAATCTCTATTAACCTGTAGAATACAGCAATCTCCATTAAACTGCAGAATTCAGCAATCTCAATTAAACTGTAGAATGCGGCAATCTCGATTAAACTGTAGAATACAGCAATCTCCATTAAACTGTAGAATACAGCAATCTCTATTAAACTGCAGAATACAGCAATCTCGATGAAACTGCAGAATACAGCAATCTCTGTTAAACTGCAGAATACAGCAATCTCTATTAAACTGCAGAATACAGCACTCTCTATTAAACTGTAGAGCACAGCAATCTCTATTAACCTGTAGAATACAGCAATCTCCATTAAACTGCAGAATTCAGCAATCTCAATTAAACTGTAGAATGCGGCAATCTCGATTAAACTGTAGGATACAGCAATCCCCATTAAACTGTAGAATACAGCAATCTCTATTAAACTGCAGAATACAGCAATCTCTATTAAACTGCAGAATACAGCAATCTCTGTTAAACTGCAGAATACAGCAATCTCTATTAAACTGCAGAATTCAGCAATCTCAATTAAACTGCAGAATACGGCAATCTCTATTAAACTGCAGGATACAGCAATCTCTATTAAACTGTAGAATGCGGCAATCTCGATTAAACTGTAGAATACAGCAATCCCCATTAAACTGTAGAATACAGCAATCTCTGTTAAACTGCAGAATACAGCAATCTCTATTAAACTGCAGAATACAGCAAACGCTATTAAACTGTAGTATACAGCAAACACTAATATACTATAAATTACAGCAATCTCTATTAAACTGTAAATTACAGCAATCTCCATTAAACTGTACAATACAGCAATCTCCATTAAACTGCAGAATACAGCAATCTCTATTAAACTGCAGGATGCAGCAATCTCTATTAAACTGCAGAGTACAGCAATCTCTATTAAACTGTAGGATACAGCAAACACTAATATACTATAAATTACAGCAATCTCTATCAAACGGTAGGATACAGCAATCTCTATTAAACTGTAGAATACAGCAATCTCCATTAAACTGTAGAATACAGCAATCCCTATAAAACTGTGGACTACAGCAATCTCCATTAAACTGCAGAATACAGCAATCTCTATTAAACTGCAGAATACAGCACTCTCCAGTAAACTGTAGAATACAGCAATCTCTATCAAACTGCAGAGTGCAGCAATCTCTATTGAACTGCAGAGTACAGCAATCTCTATTAAACTGTAGAATACAGCAATCTGTATTAAACTGCAGAGTACAGCAATCTGTATTAAACTGTAGAATACAGCAATCTCTATTAAACTGTAGAATACGGCAATCTCTATTAAACTGTAGAATACAGCAATCTCTATTAAACTGTAGAATACGGCAATCTCTATTAAACTGTAGAATACAGCAATCTCCATTAAACTGTAGAATACAGCAATCTCCATTAAACTGTAGAGTACAGCAATCTCTATTAAACTGTAGAATACAGCAATCTCCATTAAACTGCAGAATACAGCAATCTCTATTAAACTGTAGAATACAGCAACCTCTATTATACTACAGAACACAGCAATCTCTATTAAACTGTAGAATACAGCAATCTCTATTAAACTCTGGAATACAGCAATCTCTATTAAACTGTAGAATACGGCAATCTCTATTAAACTGTAGAATACGGCAATCTCTATTAAACTGTAGAGTACAGCAATCTCTATTAACCTGTAGAATACAGCAATCTCTATTAACCTGTAGAATACAGCAATCTCTATTAAACTGTAGAATACAGCAATCTCCATTAAACTGCAGAATACAGCAATCTCTATTAAACTGTAGAATACAGCAACCTCTATTATACTACAGAACACAGCAATCTCTATTAAACTGTAGAATACAGCAATCTCTATTAAACTCTGGAATACAGCAATCTCTATTAAACTGTAGAATACGGCAATCTCTATTAAACTGTAGAATACGGCAATCTCTATTAAACTGTAGAGTACAGCAATCTCTATTAACCTGTAGAATACAGCAATCTCTATTAACCTGTAGAATACAGCAATCTCTATTAAACTGCAGAGTACAGCAATCTGTATTAAACTGTAGTGTACAGCAATCGCTATTAAACTACAGAGTACAGCAATCTCTACTAAACTGTAGTGTACAGCAATCTCTATAAAACTGTAGAATACAGCAATCTCTATTAAACTGCAGAATACAGCAATCTCTATTAAACTGCAGAATACAGCAATCTCTATTAAACTGCAGAATACAGCAATCTCTATTAAACTGCAGAATACAGCAATCTCTATTAAACTGCAGAATACAGCAATCTCTATTAAACTGCAGAATACAGCAATCTCTACTAAACTGCAGAATACAGCAATCTCTATTAAACTGCAGAATACAGCAATCTCTATTAAACTGTAGAGCACAGCAATCTCTATTAAACTGCAGAATACAGCAATCTCTATTAAACTGCAGAATACAGCAATCTCTATTAAACTGCAGAATACAGCAATCTCTATTAAACTGCAGAATACAGCAATCTCTATTAAACTGCAGAATACAGCAATCTCTACTAAACTGCAGAATACAGCAATCTCTATTAAACTGCAGAATACAGCAATCTCTATTAAACTGCAGGATACAGCAATCTCTATTAAACTGCAGAATACAGCAATCTCTATTAAACTGCAGAATACAGCAATCTCTATTAAACTGCAGAATACAGCAATCTCTACTAAACTGCAGAATACAGCAATCTCTATTAAACTGCAGAATACAGCAATCTCTATTAAACTGCAGAATACAGCAATCTCTATTAAACTGCAGAATACAGCAATCTCTACTAAACTGCAGAATACAGCAATCTCTATTAAACTGCAGAATACAGCAATCTCTATTAAACTGTAGAGCACAGCAATCTCTATTAAACTGCAGAATACAGCAATCTCTATTAAACTGCAGAATACAGCAATCTCTATTAAACTGTAGAGCACAGCAATCTCTATTAAACTGCAGAATACAGCAATCTCTATTAAACTGCAGAATACAGCAATCTCTATTAAACTGCAGAATACAGCAATCTCTTTTAAACTGCAGAATACAGCAATCTCTATTAAACTGTAGAATACAGCAATCTCTATTATACTGCAGAATACAGCAATCTCTATTAAACTGCAGAATACAGCAATCTCTATTAAACTGTAGAATACAGCAATCTCTATTAAACTGTAGAATACAGCAATCTCTATTAAACTGCAGGATACAGCAATCTCTATTAAACTGCAGAATACAGCAATCTCTACTAAACTGCAGAATACAGCAATCTCTATTAAACTGCAGAATACAGCAATCTCTATTAAACTGTAGAGCACAGCAATCTCTATTAAACTGCAGAATACAGCAATCTCTATTAAACTGTAGAATACGGCAATCTCTATTAAACTAGAGTACAGCAATCTCTATTAAACTGGAGAATACAGCAATCGCTATTACACTGTCGAATACAGCAATCTCTATTCGACTGTAGAATACAGCAATTCATATTAAACTGTAGAGTACAGATATCTTTATTAAACTGTAAACTACAACAATCCCGAATAAACTGTGGAATACAGCAATCTCTATTAAACTGTAGAATACAGCAATCTCTATTCGACTGTAGAATACAGCAATTCATATTAAACTGTAGAGTACAGATATCTTTATTAAACTGTAAACTACAACAATCCCGAATAAACTGTGGAATACAGCAATCTCTATTAAACTGTAGAGTACAGCAATCTCTATTAAACTGTAGAATACAGCAATCTCTATTCAACTGTAGAATACAGCAATCTCTATTAAACTGTAGAGTACAGCAATCTCTATTAAACTGTAGAATACAGCAATCATTATTACACTGTCGAATACAGCAATCTCTATTAAACTGCAGAATACAGCCATCTCTACTAAACTAGAATACAGCAAACTCTATTAAACTGGAGAATACAGCAATCTATCTTAAACTGTAGAATACAGCAATCTCTATTAAACTGCAGAATACAGCAATCTCTATTAAACTGCAGAATACAGCAATCATTATTACACTGTCGAATACAGCAATCTCTATTAAACTGCAGAATACAGCAATCTCTATTAAACTGTAGATTACAGCAATGCCTATTAAACTGTAGAATACAGCAATGTCTATTAAACTGTAGAATACAGCCATGCCTATTAAACTGTAGAATACAGCAATCTCTATTCAACTGTACAATACAGCAATCTCTATTAAACTGCAGAATACAGCAATCTCTATTAAACTGTAGGTTACAGCAATCTCTATTAAACTGTAGAATACAGTAATCACTATTAAACTGTAGAATACGGCAATCTCTATTAAACTGTAGAATACAGCAATCTCCATTAAACTGTAGAATACAGCAATCCCTATTAACTTGTAGAATACAGAAATCTCTATTAAACTGTGGAATACAGCAATGTCTATTGATCTGTCGAATACAGCAATCTCTATTGAACAGTTGAATACAGCAATCACTACAAAACTGTAGGATACAGCAATCGCTATAACACTGCAGATTACAGCAATCTCCTTTGAACTGCAGAATACATCAATCTCTATGAAACTGTAGGATACAGCAATCTCTAATATACTATAAATTACAGCAAACTCTATTAAACTGTAGATTACAGCATTCTCCATTAAACTGCAGAATACAGCAATCTCTATTAAACTGCAGAATGCAGTAGTCTCTATTAAACTGCAGAATATAGCAATCTCTATTAAACTGCAGTATACAGCAATCACTATTAAACTGTAGAATACAGCAATCTCTAATATACTATAAATTACTGCAATCTCTATTAATCTGTAAAATACAGCAATCTCCATTCAATTGTAGAATACAGCCATCTCTATTAAACTGTAGATTACAGCAATCTCTATTAAACTGTAGAATACAGAAATCTCTATTAAACTGCAGAATACAGCAATCTCTATTAAACTGTAGAATACAGCAATCTCTATTATACTACAGAATACAGTAAACGCGGTTCCACTGTAGAGCACAGCAATCACTATTACACTGTAGAATACAGCAATCTCTATTAAACTGTAGAATACAGCCATCTCTATTAAAATGTGGAGTACAGCAATCTCCATTAAACTGCAGAATACAGCAATGTCCATTAAACTGCAGAATACAGCAATCTCTATTAAACTGTAGCATACATCAATCTCTATTATACTACAGAACACAGCAATCTCTATTAAACTGTAGAATACAGCAATCTCCATTAAACTGCAGAATACAGCAATGTCTATTAAACTGCAGAATACAGCAATCTCTACTAAACTGTAGAATACAGCAATCTCGATTAACCTGTAGAATACAGCAATCTCCATTAAACTGTACAATGCAGCAATCCCTATGAAACTGTAAAGTACAGCAATCTCTATCAAACTGCAGAATACAGCAATCGCTGTTACACTGTAGAGTACAGCAATCTCTATTAAACTGTAGAATACAGCAATCTCTATTAAACTGTAGAGTACAGCAATCTCTATTAAACTGTAGAATGCAGCAATGCCTATTAAACTGTAGAATACAGCAATCTCTATTAAACTGCAGAATACAGCAATCTCTATTAAACTGTAGAGCACAGCAATCTCCAATAAACTGTAGAATACGGCAATCTCTATTAAACTGTAGAATACAGCAATTCCTATTAAACTGTAGAATACAGCAATCTCTATTGTACTGCGAAATACAGCAATCTCCATTAAACTGTAGAATACAGCAATCTCTATTAAACTGTAGAGAACAGCAATCTCTATTAAACTGTAGAATACGCAATCTCGATTAAACTGTAGAATACAGCAATCTCTATTAAACTGCAGAATACAGCAATCTCTATTAAACTGTAGAGAACAGCAATCTCTATTAAACTGCCGAATACAGCAATCTCTATTAAACTGTAGAGAACAGCAATCTCTATTAAACTGTAGAATACAGCAATCTCTATTAAACTGCAGAATACAGCAATCTCTATTAAACTGTAGAATACAGCAATCTCTATTAAACTGTAGAATACAGCAATCTCTATTAAACTGTAGAGAACAGCAATCTCTATTAAACTGTAGAATACAGCAATCTCTATTAAACTGCAGAATACAGCAATCTCTATTAAACTGTAGATTACAGCAATCTCTATTAAACTGTAGAATACAGCAATCTCTATTAAACTGTAGAATACAGCAATCTCTATTAAACTGTAGAGAACAGCAATCTCTATTAAATTGTAGAGAACAGCAATATCAATTAAACTGTAGAATACGCAATCTCGATTAAACTGTAGAATACAGCAATCTCTATTAAACTGTAGAGAACAGCAATCTCTATTAAACTGTAGAGAACAGCAATCTCTATTAAACTGTAGAATACAGCAATCTCTATTAAACTGTAGAATACAGCAATCTCTATTAAACTGTAGAGAACAGCAATCTCTATTAAATTGTAGAGAACAGCAATATCAATTAAACTGTAGAATACGCAATCTCGATTAAACTGTAGAATACAGCAATCTCTATTCAACTGTAGAGAACAGCAATCTCTATTAAACTGTAGAATACAGCAATCCCCATTAAACTGTAGAATATAGCAATCTCTATTAAACTGCAGAATACAGCAATCTCTATTAAACTGTAGAGCACAGCAATCTCTATTAACCTGTAGAATACAGCAATCTCCATTAAACTGCAGAATACAGCAATCTCAATTAAACTGCAGAATACAGCAATCTCTATTAAGCTGTAGTGTACAGCAATCTCTATTAAACAGCGAAATGCAGCAATCTCTATTAACCTGTAGACTACAGCAATCTCAATTAAACTGCAGAATACAGCAATCTCTATTAAACTGCAGAATACAGCAATCTCTATTAAACTGTAGAATGCGGCAATCTCGATTAAACTGTAGAATACAGCAATCCCCATTAAACTGTAGAATACAGCAATCTCTATTAAACTGCAGAATACAGCAATCTCTATTAAACTGCAGAATACAGCACTCTCTATTAAACTGTAGAGCACAGCAATCTCTATTAACCTGTAGAATACAGCAATCTCCATTAAACTGCAGAATACAGCAATCTCAATTAAACTGCAGAATACAGCAATCTCTATTAAGCTGTAGTGTACAGCAATCTCTATTAAACAGCGAAATGCAGCAATCTCTATTAACCTGTAGAGTACAGCAATCTCTAACAAACTGCGCAATCTCCAATAAACTGTGGAATACAACAGTCTCTATTGAACTGTCAAATACAGCAATCGCTATAAAACTGCAGAACACAGGAATTGCTTCTAAACTGTAGACTACAGCAATCTCTATTAAACTGTAGAACACAACAATCTGCATTAAACTGTAGAGTACAGCAATCGCTATTAAACTGCAGAATACAGCAATCGCTGTTACACTGTAGAGTACAGCAATCTCTATTAAACTGTAGAATACAGCAATCTCTATTAAACTGTAGAGTACAGCAATCTCTATTAACCTGTAGAATACAGCAATCTCCATTAAACTGCAGAATACAGCAATCTCAATTAAACTGTAGAATGCGGCAATCTCTATTAAACTGTAGAGAACAGCAATCTCTATTAAACTGTAGAACACAACAATCTGCATTAAACTGTAGAGTACAGCAATCGCTATTAAACTGTAGAATACAGCAATCTCTATTAAACTGTAGAATACAGCAATCTCTATTAAACTGTAGAATACAGCAATCTCTATTAAACTGCAGAATACAGCAATCTCTATTAAACTGTAGAGCACAGCAATCTCTATTAAACTGTAGAGTACAGCAATCTCTATTAAACTGTAGAATACAGCAATCTCTATTAAACTGTAGAATACAGCAATCTCTATTAAACTGCAGAATACAGCAATCTCTATTAAACTGTGGAGTACAGCAATCTCCAATGAACTGCAGAATACAGCAATGTCTATTAAACTGCAGAATACAGCAATCTCTACTAAACTGTAGAATACAGCAATCTCTATTAAACTGTAGAATACAGCAATCTCTATTAAACTGTAGAATACAGCAATCTCTATTAAACTGTAGAATACAGCAATCTCTATTAAACTGCAGAATACAGCAATCTCTATTAAACTGTAGAACACAACAATCTGCATTAAACTGTAGAATACAGCAATCTCTATTAAACTGTAGAATACAGCAATCTCTATTAAACTGCAGAATACAGCAATCTCTATTAAACTGTGGAGTACAGCAATCTCCAATAAACTGCAGAATACAGCAATGTCTATTAAACTGCAGAATACAGCAATCTCTACTAAACTGTAGAATACAGCAATCTCTATTAAACTGTAGAACACAACAATCTGCATTAAACTGTAGAGTACAGCAATCTCTATTAAACTGCAGAATACAGCAATCTCTATTAAACTGTGGAGTACAGCAATCTCCAATAAACTGCAGAATACAGCAATGTCTATTAAACTGCAGAATACAGCAATCTCTACTAAACTGTAGAATACAGCAATCTCTATTAAACTGTAGAACACAACAATCTGCATTAAACTGTAGAGTACAGCAATCTCTATTAAACTGCAGAATACAGCAATCTCTATTAAACTGTGGAGTACAGCAATCTCCAATAAACTGCAGAATACAGCAATCTCTATTAAACTGTAGAATACAGCAATCTCTATTATACTACAGAATACAGCAATCTCTATTATACTACAGAATACAGCAATCTCTATTAAACTGCAGAATACAGCAATCTCTACTAAACTGTAGAATACAGCAATCTCTATTAAACTGTAGAACACAACAATCTGCATTAAACTGTAGAGTACAGCAATCTCTATTAAACTGTAGAATGCAGCAATGCCTATTAAACTGTAGAATACAGCAATCTCTATTAAACTGTGGAGTACAGCAATCTCCAATAAACTGCAGAATACAGCAATGTCTATTAAACTGCAGAATACAGCAATCTCTATTAAACTGCCGAATACAGCAATCTCTATTAAACTGTAGAATACAGCAATCTCTATTAAACTGTAGAACACAACAATCTGCATTAAACTGTAGAGTACAGCAATCGCTATTAAACTGCAGAATACAGCAATCTCTATTAAACTGTAGAATACAGCAATCTCTATTAAACTGCAGACTACAGCAATCTCTATTAAACTGTAGAATACAGCAATCTCTATTAAACTGTAGAACACAACAATCTGCATTAAACTGTAGAGTACAGCAATCTCTATTAAACTGCAGAATACAGCAATCTCTATTAAACTGTAGAATACAGCAATCTCTATTAAACTGTAGAATATAGCAATCTCTATTAAACTGCAGAATACAGCAATCTCTATTAAACTGTAGAGCACAGCAATCTCTATTAACCTGTAGAATACAGCAATCTCCATTAAACTGCAGAATACAGCAATCTCAATTAAACTGCAGAATACAGCAATCTCTATTAAACTGCAGAATACAGCAATCTCTATTAAACTGTAGAGCACAGCAATCTCTATTAACCTGTAGAATACAGCAATCTCTATTAAACTGTAGAGCACAGCAATCTCTATTAACCTGTAGAATACAGCAATCTCCATTAAACTGTAGAATATAGCAATCTCTATTAAACTGCAGAATACAGCAATCTCTATTAAACTGTAGAGCACAGCAATCTCTATTAACCTGTAGAATACAGCAATCTCTATTAAACTGCAGAATACAGCAATCTCTGTTAAACTGCAGAATACAGCAATCTCAATTAAACTGCAGAATACAGCAATCTCTATTAAGCTGTAGTGTACAGCAATCTCTATTAAACAGCGAAATGCAGCAATCTCTATTAACCTGTAGACTACAGCAATCTCAATTAAACTGCAGAATACAGCAATCTCTATTAAACTGTAGAATGCGGCAATCTCGATTAAACTGTAGAATACAGCAATCTCTATTAAACTGCAGAATACAGCAATCTCCATTAAACTGCAGAATACAGCAATCTCAATTAAACTGCAGAATACAGCAATCTCTATTAAGCTGTAGTGTACAGCAATCTCTATTAAACAGCGAAATGCAGCAATCTCTATTAACCTGTAGACTACAGCAATCTCAATTAAACTGCAGAATACAGCAATCTCTATTAAACTGTAGAATGCGGCAATCTCGATTAAACTGTAGAATACAGCAATCCCCATTAAACTGTAGAATACAGCAATCTCTATTAAACTTCAGAATACAGCAATCTCTATTAAACTGCAGAATACAGCACTCTCTATTAAACTGTAGAGCACAGCAATCTTTATTAACCTGTAGAATACAGCAATCTCCATTAAACTGCAGAATACAGCAATCTTAATTAAACTGCAGAATACAGCAATCTCTATTAAGCTGTAGTGTACAGCAATCTCTATTAAACAGCGAAATGCAGCAATCTCTATTAACCTGTAGAGTACAGCAATCTCTATTAAACTGTAGAATACAGCAATCTCTATTAAACTGTAGAGTACAGCAATCTCTATTAAACTGTAGAATGCAGCAATGCCTATTAAACTGTAGAATACAGCAATCTCTATTAAACTGCAGAATACAGCAATCTCTATTAAACTGTGGAGTACAGCAATCTCCAATAAACTGTAGAATACGGCAATCTGTATTAAACTGTAGAATACAGCAATCTCTATTAAACTGTAGAGAACAGCAATATCAATTAAACTGTAGAATACGCAATCTCGATTAAACTGTAGAATACAGCAATCTCTATTAAACTGTAGAATGCGTCAATCTCGATTAAACTGTAGAATACAGCAATCCCCATTAAACTGTAGAATATAGCAATCTCTATTAAACTGCAGAATACAGCAATCTCTATTAAACTGTAGAGCACAGCAATCTCTATTAACCTGTAGAATACAGCAATCTCCATTAAACTGCAGAATACAGCAATCTCAATTAAACTGCAGAATACAGCAATCTCTATTAAGCTGTAGTGTACAGCAATCTCTATTAAACAGCGAAATGCAGCAATCTCTATTAACCTGTAGACTACAGCAATCTCAATTAAACTGCAGAATACAGCAATCTCTATTAAACTGCAGAATACAGCAATCTCTATTAAACTGTAGAATGCGGCAATCTCGATTAAACTGTAGAATACAGCAATCCCCATTAAACTGTAGAATACAGCAATCTCTATTAAACTGCAGAATACAGCAATCTCTATTAAACTGCAGAATACAGCACTCTCTATTCAACTGTAGAGCACAGCAATCTCTATTAACCTGTAGAATACAGCAATCTCCATTAAACTGCAGAATACAGCAATCTCAATTAAACTGCAGAATACAGCAATCTCTATTAAGCTGTAGTGTACAGCAATCTCTATTAAACAGCGAAATGCAGCAATCTCTATTAAACTGTAGAGTACAGCAATCTCTATTGTACTGCGAAATACAGCAATCTCCATTAAACTGTAGAATGCGTCAATCTCGATTAAACTGTAGAATACAGCAATCCCCATTAAACTGTAGAATATAGCAATCTCTATTAAACTGCAGAATACAGCAATCTCTATTAAACTGTAGAGCACAGCAATCTCTATTAACCTGTAGAATACAGCAATCTCCATTAAACTGCAGAATACAGCAATCTCAATTAAACTGCAGAATACAGCAATCTCTATTAAACTGCAGAATACAGCAATCTCTATTAAGCTGTAGTGTACAGCAATCTCTATTAAATAGCGAAATGCAGCAATCTCTATTAACCTGTAGAGTACAGCAATCTCTAACAAACTGCGCAATCTCCAATAAACTGTGGAATACAACAGTCTCTATTGAACTGTCAAATACAGCAATCGCTATAAAACTGCAGAACACAGGAATTGCTTCTAAACTGTAGACTACAGCAATCTCTATTAAACTGTAGAACACAACAATCTGCATTAAACTGTAGAGTACAGCAATCGCTATTAAACTGCAGAATACAGCAATCGCTGTTACACTGTAGAGTACAGCAATCTCTATTAAACTGTAGAATACAGCAATCTCTATTAAACTGTAGAGTACAGCAATCTCTATTAAACTGTAGAATGCAGCAATGCCTATTAAACTGTAGAATACAGCAATCTCTATTAAACTGCAGAATACAGCAATCTCTATTAAACTGTGGAGTACAGCAATCTCCAATAAACTGTAGAATACGGCAATCTGTATTAAACTGTAGAATACAGCAATCTCTATTAAACTGTAGAGAACAGCAATATCAATTAAACTGTAGAATACGCAATCTCGATTAAACTGTAGAATACAGCAATCTCTATTAAACTGTAGAATGCGTCAATCTCGATTAAACTGTAGAATACAGCAATCCCCATTAAACTGTAGAATATAGCAATCTCTATTAAACTGCAGAATACAGCAATCTCTATTAAACTGTAGAGCACAGCAATCTCTATTAACCTGTAGAATACAGCAATCTCCATTAAACTGCAGAACACAGCAATCTCAATTAAACTGCAGAATACAGCAATCTCTATTAAGCTGTAGTGTACAGCAATCTCTATTAAACAGCGAAATGCAGCAATCTCTATTAACCTGTAGACTACAGCAATCTCAATTAAACTGCAGAATACAGCAATCTCTATTAAACTGCAGAATACAGCAATCTCTATTAAACTGTAGAATGCGGCAATCTCGATTAAACTGTAGAAGACAGCAATCCCCATTAAACTGTAGAATACAGCAATCTCTATTAAACTGCAGAATACAGCAATCTCTATTAAACTGCAGAATACAGCACTCTCTATTAAACTGTAGAGCACAGCAATCTCTATTAACCTGTAGAATACAGCAATCTCCATTAAACTGCAGAATACAGCAATCTCAATTAAACTGCAGAATACAGCAATCTCTATTAAGCTGTAGTGTACAGAAATCTCTATTAAACAGCGAAATGCAGCAATCTCTATTAACCTGTAGAGTACAGCAATCTCTAACAAACTGCGCAATCTCCAATAAACTGTGGAATACAACAGTCTCTATTGAACTGTCAAATACAGCAATCGCTATAAAACTGCAGAACACAGGAATTGCTTCTAAACTGTAGACTACAGCAATCTCTATTAAACTGTAGAACACAACAATCTGCATTAAACTGTAGAGTACAGCAATCTCTATTAAACTGTAGAATACAGCAATCTCTATTAAACTGTAGAGTACAGCAATCTCTATTAAACTGTAGAATACAGCAATGCCTATTAAACTGTAGAATACAGCAATCTCTATTAAACTGCAGAATACAGCAATCTCTATTAAACTGTGGAGTACAGCAATCTCCAATAAACTGTAGAATACGGCAATCTGTATTAAACTGTAGAATACAGCAATCTCTATTAAACTGTAGAATACAGCAATCTCTATTGTACTGCGAAATACAGCAATCTCCATTAAACTGTAGAATACAGCAAACTCTATTAAACTGTAGAGAACAGCAATCTCTATTAAACTGTAGAATACGCAATCTCAATTAAACTGTAGAATACAGCAATCTCTATTAAACTGTAGAGAACAGCAATCTCCATTAAACTGCAGAATACAGCAATCTCTATGAAACTGTAGAGAACAGCAATCTCTATTAAACTGCAGAATACAGTAATCTCTATTAAACTGTAGAGAACAGCAATCTCTATTAAACTGCCGAATACAGCAATCTCTATTAAACTGTAGAGAACAGCAATCTCTATTAAACTGTAGAATACAGCAATCTCTATTAAACTGCAGAATATAGCAATCTCTATTAAACTGCAGTATACAGCAATCACTATTAAACTGTGGAATACAGCAATCTCTAATATACTATAAATTACAGCAATCTCTATTAAACTGTAAAATACAGCAATCTCCATTAAATTGTAGAATACAGCCATCTCTATTAAACTGTAGATTACAGCAATCTCTATTAACCTGTAGAATACTGAAATCTCTATTAAACTGAGAATACAGCAATCTCTATTAAACTGTAGAATACAGCAATATCTATTATACTACAGAATACAGTAAACGCTGTTCCACTGTAGAGCACAGCAATCACTATTACACTGTAGAATACAGCAATCTCTATTAAACTGTAGAATACAGCAATCTCTATTAAACTGCAGAGTACAGCAATCTCTATTAAACTGTAGAATACAGCCATCTCTATTAAAATGTGGAGTACAGCAATCTCCATTAAACTGCAGAATTCAGCAATGTCCATTAAACTGCAGAATACAGCAATCTCTATTAAACAGCGAAATGCAGCAATCTCTATTAACCTGTAGAGTACAGCAATTTCTAACAAACTGCGCAATCTCCAATAAACTGTGGAATACAACAGTCTCTATTGAACTGTCAAATACAGCAATCGCTATAAAACTGCAGAACACAGGAATTGCTTCTAAACTGTAGACTACAGCAATCTCTATTAAACTGTAGAACACAACAATCTGCATTAAACTGCAGAGTACAGCAATCGCTATTAAACTGCAGAATACAGCAATCTCTATTAAACTGCAGAATACAGCAATCTCTGTTAAACTGCAGAATACAGCAATCTCTGTTAAACTGCAGAATACAGCAATCGCTGTTACACTGTAGAGTACAGCAATCTCTATTAAACTGTAGAATGCAGCAATGCCTATTAAACTGTAGAATACAGCAATCTCTATTAAACTGCAGAATACAGCAATCTCTATTAAACTGTAGAGTACAGCAATCTCCAATAAACTGTAGAATACGGCAATCTCTATTAAACTGTAGAATACAGCAATCTCTATTAAACTGTAGAATACAGCAATCTCTATTGTACTGCGAAATACAGCAATCTCCATTAAACTGTAGAATACAGCAATCTCTATTAAACTGTAGAGAACAGCAATCTCTATTAAACTGTAGAATACGCAATCTCAATTAAACTGTAGAGAACAGCAATCTCTATTAAACTGCAGAATACAGTCATCTCTATTAAACTGTAGAGAACAGCAATCTCTATTAAACTGCCGAATACAGCATCTCTATTAAACTGTAGAGAACAGCAATCTCTATTAAACTGTAGAATACAGAAATTTCTATTAAACTGTAGAATACAGCAATCTCTATTAAACTGCAGAATATAGCAATCTCTATTAAACTGCAGTATACAGCAATCACTATTAAACTGTAGAATACAGCAATCACTAATATACTATAAAATACAGCAATCTCTATGAAACTGTAAAATACAGCAATCTCCATTAAATTGTAGAATACAGCCATCTCTACTAAACTGTAGATTACAGCAATCTCTATTAAACTGTAGAATACGCAATCTCGATTAAACTGTAGAATACAGCAATCTCTATTAAACTGTAGAATGCGGCAATCTCGATTAAACTGTAGAATACAGCAATCCCCATTAAACTGTAGAATACAGCAATCTCTATCAAACTGCAGAATACAGCAATCTCTATTAAACTGCAGAATACAGCAATCTCTGTTAAACTGCACAATACAGCAATCTCTATTAAACTGCAGAATACAGCACTCTCTATTAAACTGTAGAGCACAGCAATCTCTATTAATCTGTAGAATACAGCAATCTCCATTAAACTGCAGAATACAGCAATCTCAATTAAACTGCAGAATACAGCAATCTCTATTAAACTGTAGAATACAGCAATCTCTATTAAACTGTAGAATGCGGCTATCTCGATTAATCTGTAGAATACAGCAATCCCCATTAAACTGTAGAATACAGCAATCTCTATTAAACTGCAGAATACAGCAATCTCTATTAAACTGCAGAATACAGCACTCTCTATTAAACTGCAGAATACAGCAATCTCTATTAAACTGCAGAATACAGCAATCTCTGTTAAACTGCAGAATACAGCACTCTCTATTAAACTGTAGAGCACAGCAATCTCTATTAACCTGTAGAATACAGCAATCTCTATTAAACTGTAGAATACAGCAATCTCCATTAAACTGCCGAATACAGCAATCTCAATTAAACTGCAGAATACAGCAATCTCAATTAAACTGCAGAATACAGCAATCTCTATTAAACTGTAGAATACAGCAATCCCCATTAAACTGTAGAATACAGCAATCTCTATTAAACTGCAGAATACAGCAATCTCTATTAAACTGCAGTATACAGCAATCACTATTAAACTGTAGAATACAGCAATCACTAATATACTATAAATTACAGCAATCTCTATGAAACTGTAAAATACAGCAATCTCCATTAAATTGTAGAATACAGCCATCTCTATTAAACTGTAGATTACAGCAATCTCTATTAAACTGTAGAATACAGAAATCTCTATTAAACTGCAGAATACAGCAATCTCTATTAAACTGTAGAATACAGCAATCTCTATTATACGACAGAATACAGTAAACGCTGTTCCACTGTAGAGCACAGCAATCACTATTACACTGTAGAATACAGCCATCTCTATTAAAATGTGGAGTACAGCAATCTCCATTAAACTGCAGAATACAGCAATGTCCATTAAACTGCAGAATACAGCAATCTCTATTAAACAGCGAAATGCAGCAATCTCTATTAACCTGTAGAGTACAGCAATTTCTAACAAACTGCGCAATCTCCAATAAACTGTGGAATACAACAGTCTCTATTGAACTGTCAAATACAGCAATCGCTATAAAACTGCAGAACACAGGAATTGCTTCTAAACTGTAGACTACAGCAATCTCTATTAAACTGTAGAACACAACAATCTGCATTAAACTGTAGAGTACAGCAATCGCTATTAAACTGCAGAATACAGCAATCGCTGTTACACTGTAGAGTACAGCAATCGCTATTAAACTGCAGAATACAGCAATCGCTGTTACACTCTAGAGTACAGCAATCTCTATTAAACTGTAGAATACAGCAATCTCTATTAAACTGTAGAGTACAGCAATCTCTATTAAACTGTAGAATGCAGCAATGCCTATTAAACTGTAGAATACAGCAATCTCTATTAAACTGCAGAATACAGCAATCTCTATTAAACTGTAGAGTACAGCAATCTCCAATAAACTGTAGAATACGGCAATCTCTATTAAACTGTAGAATACAGCAATCTCTATTAAACTGTAGAATACAGCAATCTCTATTGTACTGCGAAATACAGCAATCTCCATTAAACTGTAGAATACAGCAATCTCTATTAAACTGTAGAATACGCAATCTCAATTAAACTGTAGAGAACAGCAATCTCTATTAAACTGTAGAATACAGAAATCTCTATTAAACTGTAGAATACAGCAATCTCTATTAAACTGCAGAATATAGCAATCTCTATTAAACTGCAGTATACAGCAATCACTATTAAACTGTAGAATACAGCAATCACTAATATACTATAAAATCCAGCAATCTCTATGAAACTGTAAAATACAGCAATCTCCATTAAATTGTAGAATACAGCCATCTCTACTAAACTGTAGATTACAGCAATCTCTATTAAACTGTAGAATACGCAATCTCGATTAAACTGTAGTATACAGCAATCTCTATTAAACTGTAGAATGCGGCAATCTCGATTAAACTGTAGAATACAGCAATCCCCATTAAACTGTAGAATACAGCAATCTCTGTTAAACTGCACAATACAGCAATCTCTATTAAACTGCAGAATACAGCACTCTCTATTAAACTGTAGAGCACAGCAATCTCTATTAACCTGTAGAATACAGCAATCTCCATTAAACTGCAGAATACAGCAATCTCAATTAAACTGCAGAATACAGCAATCTCTATTAAACTGTAGAATACAGCAATCTCTATTAAACTGTAGAATGCGGCTATCTCGATTAATCTGTAGAATACAGCAATCCCCATTAAACTGTAGAATACAGCAATCTCTATTAAACTGCAGAATACAGCAATCTCTATTAAACTGCAGAATACAGCACTCTCTATTAAACTGCAGAATACAGCAATCTCTATTAAACTGCAGAATACAGCAATCTCTGTTAAACTGCAGAATACAGCACTCTCTATTAAACTGTAGAGCACAGCAATCTCTATTAACCTGTAGAATACAGCAATCTCTATTAAACTGTAGAATACAGCAATTTCCATTAAACTGCCGAATACAGCAATCTCAATTAAACTGCAGAATACAGCAATCTCAATTAAACTGCAGAATACAGCAATCTCTATTAAACTGTAGAATACAGCAATCCCCATTAAACTGTAGAATACAGCAATCTCAATTAAACTGCAGAATACAGCAATCTCTATTAAACTGTAGAATACAGCAATCTCTATTAAACTGTAGAATGCGGCTATCTCGATTAATCTGTAGAATACAGCAATCCCCATTAAACTGTAGAATACAGCAATCTCTATTAAACTGCAGAATACAGCAATCTCTATTAAACTGCAGAATACAGCACTCTCTATTAAACTGCAGAATACAGCAATCTCTATTAAACTGCAGAATACAGCAATCTCTGTTAAACTGCAGAATACAGCACTCTCTATTAAACTGTAGAGCACAGCAATCTCTATTAACCTGTAGAATACAGCAATCTCTATTAAACTGTAGAATACAGCAATCTCCATTAAACTGCCGAATACAGCAATCTCAATTAAACTGCAGAATACAGCAATCTCAATTAAACTGCAGAATACAGCAATCTCTATTAAACTGTAGAATACAGCAATCCCCATTAAACTGTAGAATACAGCAATCTCTATTAAACTGCAGAATACAGCAATCTCTATTAAACTGCAGTATACAGCAATCACTATTAAACTGTAGAATACAGCAATCACTAATATACTATAAATTACAGCAATCTCTATGAAACTGTAAAATACAGCAATCTCCATTAAATTGTAGAATACAGCCATCTCTATTAAACTGTAGATTACAGCAATCTCTATTAAACTGTAGAATACAGAAATCTCTATTAAACTGCAGAATACAGCAATCTCTATTAAACTGTAGAATACAGCAATCTCTATTATACGACAGAATACAGTAAACGCTGTTCCACTGTAGAGCACAGCAATCACTATTACACTGTAGAATACAGCCATCTCTATTAAAATGTGGAGTACAGCAATCTCCATTAAACTGCAGAATACAGCAATGTCCATTAAACTGCAGAATACAGCAATCTCTATTAAACAGCGAAATGCAGCAATCTCTATTAACCTGTAGAGTACAGCAATTTCTAACAAACTGCGCAATCTCCAATAAACTGTGGAATACAACAGTCTCTATTGAACTGTCAAATACAGCAATCGCTATAAAACTGCAGAACACAGGAATTGCTTCTAAACTGTAGACTACAGCAATCTCTATTAAACTGTAGAACACAACAATCTGCATTAAACTGTAGAGTACAGCAATCGCTATTAAACTGCAGAATACAGCAATCGCTGTTACACTGTAGAGTACAGCAATCGCTATTAAACTGCAGAATACAGCAATCGCTGTTACACTCTAGAGTACAGCAATCTCTATTAAACTGTAGAATACAGCAATCTCTATTAAACTGTAGAGTACAGCAATCTCTATTAAACTGTAGAATGCAGCAATGCCTATTAAACTGTAGAATACAGCAATCTCTATTAAACTGCAGAATACAGCAATCTCTATTAAACTGTAGAGTACAGCAATCTCCAATAAACTGTAGAATACGGCAATCTCTATTAAACTGTAGAATACAGCAATCTCTATTAAACTGTAGAATACAGCAATCTCTATTGTACTGCGAAATACAGCAATCTCCATTAAACTGTAGAATACAGCAATCTCTATTAAACTGTAGAATACGCAATCTCAATTAAACTGTAGAGAACAGCAATCTCTATTAAACTGTAGAATACAGAAATCTCTATTAAACTGTAGAATACAGCAATCTCTATTAAACTGCAGAATATAGCAATCTCTATTAAACTGCAGTATACAGCAATCACTATTAAACTGTAGAATACAGCAATCACTAATATACTATAAAATCCAGCAATCTCTATGAAACTGTAAAATACAGCAATCTCCATTAAATTGTAGAATACAGCCATCTCTACTAAACTGTAGATTACAGCAATCTCTATTAAACTGTAGAATACGCAATCTCGATTAAACTGTAGTATACAGCAATCTCTATTAAACTGTAGAATGCGGCAATCTCGATTAAACTGTAGAATACAGCAATCCCCATTAAACTGTAGAATACAGCAATCTCTGTTAAACTGCACAATACAGCAATCTCTATTAAACTGCAGAATACAGCACTCTCTATTAAACTGTAGAGCACAGCAATCTCTATTAACCTGTAGAATACAGCAATCTCCATTAAACTGCAGAATACAGCAATCTCAATTAAACTGCAGAATACAGCAATCTCTATTAAACTGTAGAATACAGCAATCTCTATTAAACTGTAGAATGCGGCTATCTCGATTAATCTGTAGAATACAGCAATCCCCATTAAACTGTAGAATACAGCAATCTCTATTAAACTGCAGAATACAGCAATCTCTATTAAACTGCAGAATACAGCACTCTCTATTAAACTGCAGAATACAGCAATCTCTATTAAACTGCAGAATACAGCAATCTCTGTTAAACTGCAGAATACAGCACTCTCTATTAAACTGTAGAGCACAGCAATCTCTATTAACCTGTAGAATACAGCAATCTCTATTAAACTGTAGAATACAGCAATTTCCATTAAACTGCCGAATACAGCAATCTCAATTAAACTGCAGAATACAGCAATCTCAATTAAACTGCAGAATACAGCAATCTCTATTAAACTGTAGAATACAGCAATCCCCATTAAACTGTAGAATACAGCAATCTCTATTAAACTGCAGAATACAGCAATCTCTATTAAACTGCAGAATACAGCACTCTCTATTAAACTGTAGAGCACAACAATCTCTATTAACCTGTAGAATAGAGCAATCTCCATTAAACTGCAGAATACAGCAATCTCAATTAAACTGCAGAATACAGCAATCTCTATTAAACTGTAGAATGCGGCAATCTCTATTAAACTGCAGAATACAGCAATCTCTATTAAACTGCAGAATACAGCACTCTCTATTAAACTGTAGAGCACAACAATCTCTATTAACCTGTAGAATACAGCAATCTCTATTAAACTGCAGAATACAGCAATCTCTATTAAACTGTAGAGAACAGCAATCTTTATTAAACTGCCGAATACAGCAATCTCTATTAAACTGTAGAGAACAGCAATCTCTATTAAACTGTAGAGAACAGCAATCTCTATTAAACTGTAGAATACAGCAATCTCGATTAAACTGTAGAGAACAGCAATCTCCATTAAACTGCAGAATACACCAATCTCTATTAAACTGTAGAGAACAGCAATCTCTATTAAACTGTAGAATACAGAAATCTCTATTAAACTGCAGAATACAGCAATCTCTATTAAACTGTAGAGAACAGCAATCTTTATTAAACTGCCGAATACAGCACTCTCTATTAAACTGTAGAGCACAACAATCTCTATTAACCTGTAGAATAGAGCAATCTCCATTAAACTGCAGAATACAGCAATCTCAATTAAACTGCAGAATACAGCAATCTCTATTAAACTGTAGAATGCGGCAATCTCTATTAAACTGCAGAATACAGCAATCTCTATTAAACTGCAGAATACAGCACTCTCTATTAAACTGTAGAGCACAACAATCTCTATTAACCTGTAGAATACAGCAATCTCTATTAAACTGCAGAATACAGCAATCTCTATTAAACTGTAGAGAACAGCAATCTTTATTAAACTGCCGAATACAGCAATCTCTATTAAACTGTAGAGAACAGCAATCTCTATTAAACTGTAGAGAACAGCAATCTCTATTAAACTGTAGAATACAGCAATCTCGATTAAACTGTAGAGAACAGCAATCTCCATTAAACTGCAGAATACACCAATCTCTATTAAACTGTAGAGAACAGCAATCTCTATTAAACTGTAGAATACAGAAATCTCTATTAAACTGTAGAATACAGCAATCTCTATTAAACTGCAGAATATAGCAATCTCTATTAAACTGCAGTATACAGCAATCACTATTAAACTGTAGAATACAGCAATCACTAATATACTATAAATTACAGCAATCTCTATGAAACTGTAAAATACAGCAATCTCCATTAAATTGTAGAATACAGCCATCTCTATTAAACTGTAGATTACAGCAATCTCTATTAAACTGTAGAATACAGAAATCTCCATTAAACTGCAGAATACAGCAATCTCTATTAAACTGTAGAATACAGCAATCTCTATTATACGACAGAATACAGTAAACGCTGTTCCACTGTAGAGCACAGCAATCACTATTACACTGTAGAATACAGCAATCTCTATTAAACTGTAGAATACAGCAATCTCTATTAAACTGCAGAGTACAGCAATCTCTATTAAACTGTAGAATACAGCCATCTCTATTAAAATGTGGAGTACAGCATTATCCATTAAACTGCAGAATACAGCAATGTCCATGAAACTGCAAAATACAGCAATCTCTATTAAACTGTAGCATACATCAATCTCTATTATACTACAGAACACAGCAATCTCTATTAAACTGTAGAATACAGCAATCTCCATTAAACTGCAGAATACAGCAATGTCTATTAAACTGCAGAATACAGCAATCTCTACTGAACTGTAGAATACAGCAATCTCTATTAACCTGTAGAATACAGCAATCTCCATTAAACTGTACAATACAGCAATCCCTATGAAACTGTAGAGTACAGCAATCTCTATCAAACTGCAGAATACAGCAATCGCTGTTACACTGTAGAGTACAGCAATCTCTATTACACTGTAGAATACAGCAATATCTATTAAACTGCAGAATACAGCAATCTCTATTAAACTGTAGAGTACAGCAATCTCCAATAATCTGTAGAATACGGCAATCTCTATTAAACTGTAGAATACAGCAATCTCTATTGTACTGCGAAATACAGCAATCTCCATTAAACTGTAGAATACAGCAATCTCTATTAAACTGTAGAGAACAGCAATCTCCATTAAACTGCAGAATACAGCAATCTCTATTAAAATGTAGTGAACAGCAACCTCTATTAAACTGCAGAATACAGCAATCTCTATTAAACTGTAGAGAACAGCAATCTCTATTAAACTGCCGAATACAGCAATCTCTATTAAACTGTAGAATACAGCAATCCCCATTAAACTGTAGAATACAGCAATCTCTATTAAACTGCAGAATACAGCAATCTCTATTAAACTGCAGAATACAGCAATCTCTGTTAAACTGCAGAATACAGCAATCTCTATTAAACTTCAGAATACAGCACTCTCTATTAAACTGTAGAGCACAGCAATCTCTATTAACCTGTAGAATACAGCAATCTCCATTAAACTGCAGAATACAGCAATCTCAATTAAACTGCAGAATACAGCAATCTCTATTAAACTGTAGAATACAGCAATCTCTATTAAACTGCAGAATACAGCAATCTCTATTAAACTGCAGAATACAGCACTCTCTATTAAACTGTAGAGCACAACAATCTCTATTAACCTGTAGAATACAGCAATCTCCATTAAACTGCAGAATACAGCAATCTCAATTAAACTGCAGAATACAGCAATCTCTATTAAACTGCAGAATACAGCAATCTCTATTAAACTGCAGAATACAGCAATATCTATTAAACTGTAGAATACGCAATCTCGATTAAACTGCCGAATTCAGCAATCTCTATTAAACTGTAGAGAACAGCAATCTCTATTAAACTGTAGAGAACAGCAATCTCTATTAAACTGCCGAATACAGCAATCTCTATTAAACTGTAGAATACAGCAATCCCCATTAAACTGTAGAATACAGCAATCTCTATTAAACTGCAGAATACAGCAATCTCTATTAAACTGCAGAATACAGCAATCTCTGTTAAACTGCAGAATACAGCAATCTCTATTAAACTGCAGAATACAGCAATATCTATTAAACTGCAGAATACAGCAATCTCTATTAAACTGTAGAGTACAGCAATTCCAATAATCTGTAGAATACGGCAATCTCTATTAAACTGTAGAATACAGCAATCTCTATTGTACTGCGAAATACAGCAATCTCCATTAAACTGTAGAATACAGCAATCTCTATTAAACTGTAGAGAACAGCAATCTCCATTAAACTGCAGAATACAGCAATCTCTATTAAAATGTAGCGAACAGCAACCTCTATTAAACTGCAGAATACAGCAATCTCTATTAAACTGTAGAGAACAGCAATCTCTATTAAACTGCCGAATACAGCAATCTCTATTAAACTGTAGAATACAGCAATCCCCATTAAACTGTAGAATACAGCAATCTCTATTAAACTGCAGAATACAGCAATCTCTATTAAACTGCAGAATACAGCAATCTCTGTTAAACTGCAGAATACAGCAATCTCTATTAAACTGCAGAATACAGCACTCTCTATTAAACTGTAGAGCACAGCAATCTCTGTTAACCTGTAGAATACAGCAATCTCCATTAAACTGCAGAATACAGCAATCTCAATTAAACTGCAGAATACAGCAATCTCTATTAAACTGTAGAATACAGCAATCTCTATTAAACTGCAGAATACAGCAATCTCTATTAAACTGCAGAATACAGCACTCTCTATTAAACTGTAGAGCACAACAATCTCTATTAACCTGTAGAATACAGCAATCTCCATTAAACTGCAGAATACAGCAATCTCAATTAAACTGCAGAATACAGCAATCTCTATTAAACTGCAGAATACAGCAATCTCTATTAAACTGCAGAATACAGCAATCTCTATTAAACTGTAGAATACGCAATCTCGATTAAACTGCCGAATTCAGCAATCTCTATTAAACTGTAGAGAACAGCAATCTCTATTAAACTGTAGAGAACAGCAATCTCTATTAAACTGTAGAAGACGCAATCTCGATTAAACTGTAGAGAACAGCAATCTCCATTAAACTGCAGAATACAGAAATCTCTATTAAACTGCAGAATACAGCAATCTCTATTAACCTGTAGAATACAGCAATCTCCATTAAACTGCAGAATACAGCAATCTCCATTAAACTGTAGAATACAGCAATCTCTATTAAACTGAAGAGAACAGCAATCTCTATTAAACTGCAGAATACAGCAATCTCTATTAAACTGAAGAGAACAGCAATCTCTATTAAACTGCAGAATACAGCAATCTCTATAAAACTGTAGAATGCGGCAATCTCGATTAAACTGTAGAATACAGCAATCTCTATTAAACTGCAGAATACAGCAATCTCTATTAAACTGCAGAATACAGCAATCTCTATTAAACTGAAGAGAACAGCAATCTCCATTAAACTGCAGAATACAGCAATCTCTATTAAACTGTAGAGAACAGCAATCTCTATTAAACTGTAGAGAACAGCAATCTCTATTAAACTGTAGAATACAGCAATCTCTATTAAACTGTAGAATACAGCAATCTCTATTAAACTGTAGAATACAGCAATCTCTATTAAACTGTAGAGAACAGCAATCTCTATTAAACTGTAGAATGCGGCAATCTCTATTAAACAGCGAAATGCAGCAATCTCTATTAACCTGTAGAGTACAGCAATCTCTAACAAACTGCGCAATCTCCAATAAACTGTGGAATACAACAGTCTCTATTGAACTGTCAAATACAGCAATCGCTATAAAACTGCAGAACACAGGAATTGCTTCTAAACTGTAGACTACAGCAATCTCCATTAAACTGTAGAACACAACAATCTGCATTAAACTGTAGAGTACAGCAATCGCTATTAAACTGCAGAATACAGCAATCTCTATTAAACTGTAGAGTACAGCAATCTCTATTAAACTGTAGAGTACAGCAATCGCTGTTACACTGTAGAGTACAGCAATCTCTATTAAACTGTAGAATACAGCAATCTCTATTAAACTGTAGAGTACAGCAATCTCTATTAAACTGTAGAATGCAGCAATGCCTATTAAACTGTAGAATACAGCAATCTCTATTAAACTGCAGAATACAGCAATCTCTATTAAACTGTAGAGTACAGCAATCTCCAATAAACTGTAGAATACGGCAATCTCTATTAAACTGTAGAATACAGCAATCTATATTAAACTGTAGAATACAGCAATCTCTATTGTACTGCGAAATACAGCAATCTCAATTAAACTGTAGAATACAGCAATCTCTATTAAACTGTAGAGAACAGCAATCTCTATTAAACTGTAGAATACGCAATCTCGATTAAACTGTAGAATACAGCAATCTCTATTAAACTTTAGAGAACAGCAATCTCCATTAAACTGCAGAATACAGCAATCTCTATTAAACTGTAGAATACAGCAATCCCCATTAAACTGTAGAATACAGCAATCTCTATTAAACTGCAGAATACAGCAATCTCTATTAAACTGCAGAATACAGCAATCTCTGTTAAACTGCAGAATACAGCAATCTCTATTAAACTGCAGAATACAGCACTCTCTATTAAACTGTAGAGCACAGCAATCTCTGTTAACCTGTAGAATACAGCAATCTCCATTAAACTGCAGAATACAGCAATCTCAATTAAACTGCAGAATACAGCAATCTCTATTAAACTGTAGAATACAGCAATCTCTATTAAACTGCAGAATACAGCAATCTCTATTAAACTGCAGAATACAGCACTCTCTATTAAACTGTAGAGCACAACAATCTCTATTAACCTGTAGAATACAGCAATCTCCATTAAACTGCAGAATACAGCAATCTCAATTAAACTGCAGAATACAGCAATCTCTATTAAACTGCAGAATACAGCAATCTCTATTAAACTGCAGAATACAGCAATCTCTATTAAACTGTAGAATACGCAATCTCGATTAAACTGCCGAATTCAGCAATCTCTATTAAACTGTAGAGAACAGCAATCTCTATTAAACTGTAGAGAACAGCAATCTCTATTAAACTGTAGAAGACGCAATCTCGATTAAACTGTAGAGAACAGCAATCTCCATTAAACTGCAGAATACAGAAATCTCTATTAAACTGCAGAATACAGCAATCTCTATTAACCTGTAGAATACAGCAATCTCCATTAAACTGCAGAATACAGCAATCTCCATTAAACTGTAGAATACAGCAATCTCTATTAAACTGAAGAGAACAGCAATCTCTATTAAACTGCAGAATACAGCAATCTCTATTAAACTGAAGAGAACAGCAATCTCTATTAAACTGCAGAATACAGCAATCTCTATAAAACTGTAGAATGCGGCAATCTCGATTAAACTGTAGAATACAGCAATCTCTATTAAACTGCAGAATACAGCAATCTCTATTAAACTGCAGAATACAGCAATCTCTATTAAACTGAAGAGAACAGCAATCTCCATTAAACTGCAGAATACAGCAATCTCTATTAAACTGTAGAGAACAGCAATCTCTATTAAACTGTAGAGAACAGCAATCTCTATTAAACTGTAGAATACAGCAATCTCTATTAAACTGTAGAATACAGCAATCTCTATTAAACTGTAGAATACAGCAATCTCTATTAAACTGTAGAGAACAGCAATCTCTATTAAACTGTAGAATGCGGCAATCTCTATTAAACAGCGAAATGCAGCAATCTCTATTAACCTGTAGAGTACAGCAATCTCTAACAAACTGCGCAATCTCCAATAAACTGTGGAATACAACAGTCTCTATTGAACTGTCAAATACAGCAATCGCTATAAAACTGCAGAACACAGGAATTGCTTCTAAACTGTAGACTACAGCAATCTCCATTAAACTGTAGAACACAACAATCTGCATTAAACTGTAGAGTACAGCAATCGCTATTAAACTGCAGAATACAGCAATCTCTATTAAACTGTAGAGTACAGCAATCTCTATTAAACTGTAGAGTACAGCAATCGCTGTTACACTGTAGAGTACAGCAATCTCTATTAAACTGTAGAATACAGCAATCTCTATTAAACTGTAGAGTACAGCAATCTCTATTAAACTGTAGAATGCAGCAATGCCTATTAAACTGTAGAATACAGCAATCTCTATTAAACTGCAGAATACAGCAATCTCTATTAAACTGTAGAGTACAGCAATCTCCAATAAACTGTAGAATACGGCAATCTCTATTAAACTGTAGAATACAGCAATCTATATTAAACTGTAGAATACAGCAATCTCTATTGTACTGCGAAATACAGCAATCTCAATTAAACTGTAGAATACAGCAATCTCTATTAAACTGTAGAGAACAGCAATCTCTATTAAACTGTAGAATACGCAATCTCGATTAAACTGTAGAATACAGCAATCTCTATTAAACTTTAGAGAACAGCAATCTCCATTAAACTGCAGAATACAGCAATCTCTATTAAACTGTAGAGAACAGCAATCTCTATTAAACTGCAGAGTACAGCAATCTCTATTAAACTGTAGAGAACAGCAATCTCTATTAAACTGCCGAATACAGCAATCTCTATTAAACTGTAGAATACAGCAATCTCTATTAAACTGTAGAATGCGGCAATCTCGATTAAACTGGAGAATACAGCAATCTCCATTAAACTGTAGAATACAGCAATTTCTATTAAACTGCAGAATACAGCAATCTCTATTAAACTGCAGAATACAGCACTCTCTATTAAACTGTAGAGCACAGCAATCTCTATTAACCTGTAGAATACAGCAATCTCCATTAAACTGCAGAATACATCAATCTCAATTAAACTGCAGAATACAGCAATCTCTATTAAACTGCAGAATACAGCAATCTCTATTAAACTGTAGAATGCGGCAATCTCCATTAAACTGTAGAATACAGCAATCTCCATTAAACTGTAGAATACAGCAATCTCTATTAAACTGCAGAATACTGCAATCTCTATTAAACTGCAGAATACAGCAATCTCTATTAAACTGCAGAATACAGCAATCTCTATTAAACTGCAGAATACAGCACTCTCTATTAAACTGTAGAGCACAGCAATCTCTATTAACCTGTAGAATACAGCAATCTCCATTAAACTGCAGAATTCAGCAATCTCAATTAAACTGCAGAATACAGCAATCTCTATTAAACTGTAGAATACAGCAATCTCTATTAAACAGTAGAATGTGGCAATCTCGATTAATCTGTAGAATACAGCAATCCCCATTAATCTGTAGAATACAGCAATCTCTGTTAAACTGCAGAATACAGCAATCTCTATTAAACTGCAGAATACAGCAATCTCTATTAAACTGCAGAATACAGCAATCTCTATTACACTGCAGAATACAGCACTCTCTATTAAACTGCAGAATACAGCAATCTCTATTAAACTGCAGAATACAGCAATCTCTGTTAAACTGCAGAATACAGCACTCTCTATTAAACTGTAGAGCACAGCAATCTCTATTAACCTGTAGAATACAGCAATCTCTATTAAACTGTAGAATACAGCAATTTCCATTAAACTGCCGAATACAGCAATCTCAATTAAACTGCAGAATACAGCAATCTCAATTAAACTGCAGAATACAGCAATCTCTATTAAACTGTAGAATACAGCAATCCCCATTAAACTGTAGAATACAGCAATCTCTATTAAACTGCAGAATACAGCAATCTCTATTAAACTGCAGAATACAGCACTCTCTATTAAACTGTAGAGCACAACAATCTCTATTAACCTGTAGAATAGAGCAATCTCCATTAAACTGCAGAATACAGCAATCTCAATTAAACTGCAGAATACAGCAATCTCTATTAAACTGTAGAATGCGGCAATCTCTATTAAACTGCAGAATACAGCAATCTCTATTAAACTGCAGAATACAGCACTCTCTATTAAACTGTAGAGCACAACAATCTCTATTAACCTGTAGAATACAGCAATCTCTATTAAACTGCAGAATACAGCAATCTCTATTAAACTGTAGAGAACAGCAATCTTTATTAAACTGCCGAATACAGCAATCTCTATTAAACTGTAGAGAACAGCAATCTCTATTAAACTGTAGAGAACAGCAATCTCTATTAAACTGTAGAATACAGCAATCTCGATTAAACTGTAGAGAACAGCAATCTCCATTAAACTGTAGAATACACCAATCTCTATTAAACTGTAGAGAACAGCAATCTCTATTAAACTGTAGAATACAGAAATCTCTATTAAACTGTAGAATACAGCAATCTCTATTAAACTGCAGAATATAGCAATCTCTATTAAACTGCAGTATACAGCAATCACTATTAAACTGTAGAATACAGCAATCACTAATATACTATAAATTACAGCAATCTCTATGAAACTGTAAAATACAGCAATCTCCATTAAATTGTAGAATACAGCCATCTCTATTAAACTGTAGATTACAGCAATCTGTATTAAACTGTAGAATACAGAAATCTCCATTAAACTGCAGAATACAGCAATCTCTATTAAACTGTAGAATACAGCAATCTCTATTATACGACAGAATACAGTAAACGCTGTTCCACTGTAGAGCACAGCAATCACTAATACACTGTAGAATACAGCAATCTCTATTAAACTGTAGAATACAGCAATCTCTATTAAACTGCAGAGTACAGCAATCTCTATTAAACTGTAGAATACAGCCATCTCCAATAAACTGTAGAATACAGCAATCTATATTAAACTGTAGAATACAGCAATCTCTATTGTACTGCGAAATACAGCAATCTCAATTAAACTGTAGAATACAGCAATCTCTATTAAACTGTAGAGAACAGCAATCTCTATTAAACTGTAGAATACGCAATCTCGATTAAACTGTAGAATACAGCAATCTCTATTAAACTTTAGAGAACAGCAATCTCCATTAAACTGCAGAATACAGCAATCTCTATTAAACTGTAGAGAACAGCAATCTCTATTAAACTGCAGAGTACAGCAATCTCTATTAAACTGTAGAGAACAGCAATCTCTATTAAACTGCCGAATACAGCAATCTCTGTTAAACTGTAGAATACAGCAATCTCTATTAAACTGTAGAATACAGCAATCTCTATTAAACTGTGGAATACAGCAATCTCTATTAAACTGTTGAATACGCAATCTCGATTAAACTGTAGAATACAGCAATCTCTATTAAACTGTAGAATGCTGCAATCTCGATTAAACTGGAGAATACAGCAATCTCCATTAAACTGTAGAATACAGCAATTTCTATTAAACTGCAGAATACAGCAATCTCTATTAAACTGCAGAATACAGCACTCTCTATTAAACTGTAGAGCACAGCAATCTCTATTAACCTGTAGAATACAGCAATCTCCATTAAACTGCAGAATACATCAATCTCAATTAAACTGCAGAATACAGCAATCTCTATTAAACTGCAGAATACAGCAATCTCTATTAAACTGTAGAATGCGGCAATCTCCATTAAACTGTAGAATACAGCAATCTCCATTAAACTGTAGAATACAGCAATCTCTATTAAACTGCAGAATACTGCAATCTCTATTAAACTGCAGAATACAGCAATCTCTATTAAACTGCAGAATACAGCAATCTCTATTAAACTGCAGAATACAGCACTCTCTATTAAACTGTAGAGCACAGCAATCTCTATTAACCTGTAGAATACAGCAATCTCCATTAAACTGCAGAATTCAGCAATCTCAATTAAACTGCAGAATACAGCAATCTCTATTAAACTGTAGAATACAGCAATCTCTATTAAACAGTAGAATGTGGCAATCTCGATTAATCTGTAGAATACAGCAATCCCCATTAATCTGTAGAATACAACAATCTCTGTTAAACTGCAGAATACAGCAATCTCTATTAAACTGCAGAATACAGCAATCTCTATTAAACTGCAGAATACAGCAATCTCTATTAAACTGCAGAATACAGCACTCTCTATTAAACTGCAGAATACAGCAATCTCTATTAAACTGCAGAATACAGCAATCTCTGTTAAACTGCAGAATACAGCACTCTCTATTAAACTGTAGAGCACAGCAATCTCTATTAACCTGTAGAATACAGCAATCTCTATTAAACTGTAGAATACAGCAATTTCCATTAAACTGCCGAATACAGCAATCTCAATTAAACTGCAGAATACAGCAATCTCAATTAAACTGCAGAATACAGCAATCTCTATTAAACTGTAGAATACAGCAATCCCCATTAAACTGTAGAATACAGCAATCTCTATTAAACTGCAGAATACAGCAATCTCTATTAAACTGCAGAATACAGCACTCTCTATTAAACTGTAGAGCACAACAATCTCTATTAACCTGTAGAATAGAGCAATCTCCATTAAACTGTAGAGTACAGCAATCTCCAATAATCTGTAGAATACGGCAATCTCTATTAAACTGTAGAATACAGCAATCTCTATTGTACTGCGAAATACAGCAATCTCCATTAAACTGTAGAATACAGCAATCTCTATTAAACTGTAGAGAACAGCAATCTCCATTAAACTGCAGAATACAGCAATCTCTATTAAAATGTAGCGAACAGCAACCTCTATTAAACTGCAGAATACAGCAATCTCTATTAAACTGTAGAGAACAGCAATCTCTATTAAACTGCCGAATACAGCAATCTCTATTAAACTGTAGAATACAGCAATCCCCATTAAACTGTAGAATACAGCAATCTCTATTAAACTGCAGAATACAGCAATCTCTATTAAACTGCAGAATACAGCAATCTCTGTTAAACTGCAGAATACAGCAATCTCTATTAAACTGCAGAATACAGCACTCTCTATTAAACTGTAGAGCACAGCAATCTCTATTAACCTGTAGAATACAGCAATCTCCATTAAACTGCAGAATACAGCAATCTCAATTAAACTGCAGAATACAGCAATCTCTATTAAACTGTAGAATACAGCAATCTCTATTAAACTGCAGAATACAGCAATCTCTATTAAACTGCAGAATACAGCACTCTCTATTAAACTGTAGAGCACAACAATCTCTATTAACCTGTAGAATACAGCAATCTCCATTAAACTGCAGAATACAGCAATCTCAATTAAACTGCAGAATACAGCAATCTCTATTAAACTGCAGAATACAGCAATCTCTATTAAACTGCAGAATACAGCAATCTCTATTAAACTGTAGAATACGCAATCTCGATTAAACTGCCGAATTCATCAATCTCTATTAAACTGTAGAGAACAGCAATCTCTATTAAACTGTAGAGAACAGCAATCTCTATTAAACTGTAGAAGACGCAATCTCGATTAAACTGTAGAGAACAGCAATCTCCATTAAACTGCAGAATACAGAAATCTCTATTAAACTGCAGAATACAGCAATCTCTATTAACCTGTAGAATACAGCAATCTCCATTAAACTGCAGAATACAGCAATCTCCATTAAACTGTAGAATACAGCAATCTCTATTAAACTGAAGAGAACAGCAATCTCTATTAAACTGCAGAATACAGCAATCTCTATTAAACTGAAGAGAACAGCAATCTCTATTAAACTGCAGAATACAGCAATCTCTATAAAACTGTAGAATGCGGCAATCTCGATTAAACTGTAGAATACAGCAATCTCTATTAAACTGCAGAATACAGCAATCTCTATTAAACTGCAGAATACAGCAATCTCTATTAAACTGAAGAGAACAGCAATCTCCATTAAACTGCAGAATACAGCAATCTCTATTAAACTGTAGAGAACAGCAATCTCTATTAAACTGTAGAGAACAGCAATCTCTATTAAACTGTAGAATACAGCAATCTCTATTAAACTGTAGAATACAGCAATCTCTATTAAACTGTAGAATACAGCAATCTCTATTAAACTGTAGAGAACAGCAATCTCTATTAAACTGTAGAATGCGGCAATCTCTATTAAACAGCGAAATGCAGCAATCTCTATTAACCTGTAGAGTACAGCAATCTCTAACAAACTGCGCAATCTCCAATAAACTGTGGAATACAACAGTCTCTATTGAACTGTCAAATACAGCAATCGCTATAAAACTGCAGAACACAGGAATTGCTTCTAAACTGTAGACTACAGCAATCTCCATTAAACTGTAGAACACAACAATCTGCATTAAACTGTAGAGTACAGCAATCGCTATTAAACTGCAGAATACAGCAATCTCTATTAAACTGTAGAGTACAGCAATCTCTATTAAACTGTAGAGTACAGCAATCGCTGTTACACTGTAGAGTACAGCAATCTCTATTAAACTGTAGAATACAGCAATCTCTATTAAACTGTAGAGTACTGCAATCTCTATTAAACTGTAGAATGCAGCAATGCCTATTGTACTGCGAAATACAGCAATCTCAATTAAACTGTAGAATACAGCAATCTCTATTAAACTGTAGAGAACAGCAATCTCTATTAAACTGTAGAATACGCAATCTCGATTAAACTGTAGAATACAGCAATCTCTATTAAACTTTAGAGAACAGCAATCTCCATTAAACTGCAGAATACAGCAATCTCTATTAAACTGTAGAGAACAGCAATCTCTATTAAACTGCAGAGTACAGCAATCTCTATTAAACTGTAGAGAACAGCAATCTCTATTAAACTGCCGAATACAGCAATCTCTATTAAACTGTAGAATACAGCAATCTCTATTAAACTGTAGAATACAGCAATCTCTATTAAACTGTGGAATACAGCAATCTCTATTAAACTGTTGAATACGCAATCTCGATTAAACTGTAGAATACAGCAATCTCTATTAAACTGTAGAATGCGGCAATCTCGATTAAACTGGAGAATACAGCAATCTCCATTAAACTGTAGAATACAGCAATTTCTATTAAACTGCAGAATACAGCAATCTCTATTAAACTGCAGAATACAGCACTCTCTATTAAACTGTAGAGCACAGCAATCTCTATTAACCTGTAGAATACAGCAATCTCCATTAAACTGCAGAATACATCAATCTCAATTAAACTGCAGAATACAGCAATCTCTATTAAACTGCAGAATACAGCAATCTCTATTAAACTGTAGAATGCGGCAATCTCCATTAAACTGTAGAATACAGCAATCTCCATTAAACTGTAGAATACAGCAATCTCTATTAAACTGCAGAATACTGCAATCTCTATTAAACTGCAGAATACAGCAATCTCTATTAAACTGCAGAATACAGCAATCTCTATTAAACTGCAGAATACAGCACTCTCTATTAAACTGTAGAGCACAGCAATCTCTATTAACCTGTAGAATACAGCAATCTCCATTAAACTGCAGAATTCAGCAATCTCAATTAAACTGCAGAATACAGCAATCTCTATTAAACTGTAGAATACAGCAATCTCTATTAAACAGTAGAATGTGGCAATCTCGATTAATCTGTAGAATACAGCAATCCCCATTAATCTGTAGAATACAGCAATCTCTGTTAAACTGTAGAATACAGCAATCTCTATTAAACTGCAGAATACTGCAATCTCTATTAAACTGCAGAATACAGCAATCTCTATTAAACTGCAGAATACAGCACTCTCTATTAAACTGTAGAGCACAGCAATCTCTATTAACCTGTAGAATACAGCAATCTCCATTAAACTGCAGAATTCAGCACCTCAATTAAACTGCAGAATACAGCAATCTCTATTAAACTGTAGAATACAGCAATCTCTATTAAACAGTAGAATGTGGCAATCTCGATTAATCTGTAGAATACAGCAATCCCCATTAATCTGTAGAATACAGCAATCTCTGTTAAACTGCAGAATACAGCAATCTCTATTAAACTGCAGAATACAGCAATCTCTATTAAACTGCAGAATACAGCAATCTCTATTAAACTGCAGAATACAGCACTCTCTATTAAACTGTAGAGCACAGCAATCTCTATTAACCTGTAGAATACAGCAATCTCCATTAAACTGCAGAATACAGCAATCTCAATTAAACTGCAGAATACAGCAATCTCTATTAAGCTGTAGTGTACAGCAATCTCTAATAAACTGCGCAATCTCCAATAAACTGTGGAATACAACAGTCTCTATTGAACTGTCAAATACAGCAATCGCTATAAAACTGCAGAACACAAGAATTGCTTCTAAACTGTAGACTACAGCAATCTCTATTAAACTGTAGAACACAACAATCTGCATTAAACTGTAGAGTACAGCAATCGCTATTAAACTGCAGAATACAGCAATCGCTGTTACACTGTAGAGTACAGCAATCTCTATTAAACTGCAGAATACAGCAATCTCTATTAAACTGCAGAATACAGCAATCTCTATTAAACTGCAGAATATAGCAATCTCTATTAAACTGCAGAATACAGCAATCTCTATTACACTGTAGAGTACAGCAATCTCTATTAAACTGTAGAATACAGCAATCTCTATTAAACTGTAGAGTACAGCAATCTCTATTAAACTGTAGAATGCAGCAATGCCTATTAAACTGTAGAATACAGCAATCTCTATTAAACTGCAGAATACAGCAATCTCTATTAAACTGTAGAGTACAGCAATCTCCAATAAACTGTAGAATACGGCAATCTCTATTAAACTGTAGAATACAGCAATCTATATTAAACTGTAGAATACAGCAATCTCTATTGTACTGCGAAATACAGCAATCTCAATTAAACTGTAGAATACAGCAATCTCTATTAAACTGTAGAGAACAGCAATCTCTATTAAACTGTAGAATACGCAATCTCGATTAAACTGTAGAATACAGCAATCTCTATTAAACTTTAGAGAACAGCAATCTCCATTAAACTGCAGAATACAGCAATCTCTATTAAACTGTAGAGAACAGCAATCTCTATTAAACTGCAGAGTACAGCAATCTCTATTAAACTGTAGAGAACAGCAATCTCTATTAAACTGCCGAATACAGCAATCTCTATTAAACTGTAGAATACAGCAATCTCTATTAAACTGTAGAATACAGCAATCTCTATTAAACTGTGGAATACAGCAATCTCTATTAAACTGTTGAATACGCAATCTCGATTAAACTGTAGAATACAGCAATCTCTATTAAACTGTAGAATGCGGCAATCTCGATTAAACTGGAGAATACAGCAATCTCCATTAAACTGTAGAATACAGCAATTTCTATTAAACTGCAGAATACAGCAATCTCTATTAAACTGCAGAATACAGCACTCTCTATTAAACTGTAGAGCACAGCAATCTCTATTAACCTGTAGAATACAGCAATCTCCATTAAACTGGAGAATACATCAATCTCAATTAAACTGCAGAATACAGCAATCTCTATTAAACTGCAGAATACAGCAATCTCTATTAAACTGTAGAATGCGGCAATCTCCATTAAACTGTAGAATACAGCAATCTCCATTAAACTGTAGAATACAGCAATCTCTATTAAACTGCAGAATACTGCAATCTCTATTAAACTGCAGAATACAGCAATCTCTATTAAACTGCAGAATACAGCAATCTCTATTAAACTGCAGAATACAGCACTCTCTATTAAACTGTAGAGCACAGCAATCTCTATTAACCTGTAGAATACAGCAATCTCCATTAAACTGCAGAATTCAGCAATCTCAATTAAACTGCAGAATACAGCAATCTCTATTAAACTGTAGAATACAGCAATCTCTATTAAACAGTAGAATGTGGCAATCTCGATTAATCTGTAGAATACAGCAATCCCCATTAATCTGTAGAATACAGCAATCTCTGTTAAACTGCAGAATACAGCAATCTCTATTAAACTGCAGAATACAGCAATCTCTATTAAACTGCAGAATACAGCAATCTCTATTAAACTGCAGAATACAGCACTCTCTATTAAACTGTAGAGCACAGCAATCTCTATTAACCTGTAGAATACAGCAATCTCCATTAAACTGCAGAATACAGCAATCTCAATTAAACTGCAGAATACAGCAATCTCTATTAAGCTGTAGTGTACAGCAATCTCTAATAAACTGCGCAATCTCCAATAAACTGTGGAATACAACAGTCTCTATTGAACTGTCAAATACAGCAATCGCTATAAAACTGCAGAACACAAGAATTGCTTCTAAACTGTAGACTACAGCAATCTCTATTAAACTGTAGAACACAACAATCTGCATTAAACTGTAGAGTACAGCAATCGCTATTAAACTGCAGAATACAGCAATCGCTGTTACACTGTAGAGTACAGCAATCTCTATTAAACTGCAGAATACAGCAATCTCTATTAAACTGCAGAATACAGCAATCTCTATTAAACTGCAGAATATAGCAATCTCTATTAAACTGCAGAATACAGCAATCTCTATTACACTGTAGAGTACAGCAATAACTACTAAACTGTAGAATACAGCAATCTCCATTAACCTGTATAATACAGCAATCTCTGTTATACTGCAGAGCACATCAACCTCAATTAATACAATATTCCCTATTAAACTGTAGGTTACTTCAATCGCTAATAAGCAGTAGTATACAAGGTCTATTAAACATTAGGATATAGCAATTGCTATTAGTGTGTAGAGTACAGAAATCTCTATTAAACGGTAGGGAGCGGCTGTCAAGTACAGCATTTTCTAATAAACTGTAGAAAACAAAATGGTCCACTGAACCGCAGAATACAACATTCTCTATTAAATCGCGGAACACAACATTCTCCAGTAAACTGCCGAGTACAGCAATCTCTATTAAACTCTTGGAGACAGCAATCTCTATTAACCTGTACAAAAATCTCTGGTAAACTGTAGAATACAGTAATCTCTATTAAACTGCTGAGTACAGCAATCTCTATTAAATCTAGGAGAGAACAATCTCTATTAAACTCTAGGAGAGAACAACCTCTATTAAACTGTCGAGTAAAAAAATCTCTGTTAAATTGTAGGATACAGTAATCTCTTAAACTGCAGAGGACACCAAAACCGCAGCTGGCCCCGAGGCGGAAAATCCAGTTTGACACCGAAATCGGGCCCGGCGCAGGTTCGGCGATTCTCCAGGCACCAAAAATCGGCATCACCGGGGTGTACGCCGCACCGCCGAGGGCCATTGCCAGAGGCCCGCTCCAACATCCTCCGCCCCCGAACAGCCAACGGCGTGGGACTAACCTGGTATTGCCGGTCGGGTTACTCGTGTGGCGGCTGCGGACTCAGTCCGTGGCTGCCCTAGTCGGGGGCGGGCGGATCAGAGACCATGGGGGGGCCTTCTCGGCGGACAGGGAATGATTGTACGGGATTTGAGGGTCGGGAGCGTGGCCGATCGGGTGGTCTCTTTCTTGGGTCTGGCTCGCCTCTCTGAGTCCGCCATGGAGCACGGCGCGGCCGCTGGAGGCTCCCGCCCTGCGCATGCGCGGCCTCTAACCCGGAAGTGAGGGGCACTGTATCTGCAGCAAAAGCTATGAGATTTACTCTGAGTCCCTGCTAGCCCCCTGCAGGGCTGGGAATTCATGTCCCTTTTTTCCAGGATTCTCTGGAGTAAAACTCCATGGTTTTGACCCCGGCGTAGGGACTTAGTCCCAATAATGGAGAATCCAGCCCATCATCTATTAAACCGTAGTGTCTGGAAATCTCTATTAAACTGTAAGATACAACAATCTGTATTAAAGTGTATGGTGTAGCAACCACTATTGAGCAGAAATCCCTATTAAACTGGGTGCAGCAGCAATCACTATTAAAATGAAGAATACAGCAATCAATATAAAACTGTAAGATACAACAATCACTATTAAACTGTAGGTTACATCAATATCTATTAAACTGTAGAGTATAGCAATTTCAATTAAACTGTAGGGTATATCAAACTCTATTAAACTGCAGGATACAGCAATCGCTACAGTACTCTAATAAAATCTGGCATAGAGCAATCTCTATGAAATTATTTGGTCCAGGAATCTCGATTAAACTGTAAGATAGAAGAATCTCTACTAAACTGTAGGTTACAGCAATCTTTATTAAACTATAGAGTACAGTGATCTCTGTTAAAGTGTATCGTGTAGCGATCTCTATTGAACAGGAGGGTGCCGCAATTTCTATCAAACTGTAGTGAGCAGCAATCACCATTAAACTGTAAGATACAGCAACCTGTATTAACTGGAGAACTGTCATCTCTATCAAACTGTAGAGTACAGCAATCCCTGTTAAATTGTAGACAACAGCAATCTCCATTAAATTGTAGAGTAAGACAATATGTAATACCGTTACTGAGGTGTCTCCTCTCAATAGATTAAGTGGCAGATTTATCACTCTTAATCTCAGCAAATGAGGAGGCTATTGCTTGGGAGATTGCCTGTTCTCCCAAAGTATGCTGCTCAAGTCTGTAGTTGCTCAAAAGCATGACTCTTTATTTCCAGCAGTATTTACACGTTTGGACCTCTGTGAGAGTTTGGAGTTTCTCCTCCTCCTCGTCGATCTGTCATGTGACCTGACATGAGCTCAGCATCATGCATGCGTCTGATGTTAACCCTTTATTACTTGCTTTTGCTAAAATAATAAAAATCCCAATTAAACTGGAGTGCAGTCATCTCTAACACATTTTAAAGCACAATAATTAAATAGCAATGTACAGCCATCTCTGTCAAATTGTAAAGTACTATCTATCACTATCATATTATTGTCCAGTCAAGAGCAAGAGTAGGCCATTCTGCCCCTCCAACCTGCTCCACCATTCAATTCCGTCTTGGCTGATCTGATTGTGGCCTTAGCTCCAAATTCGGCCCACCTCCAAAACCCTCTGACGTCCTTGTTAGTCAAGAATCTATCCACCTCGGCCATAAAAATATTCAGTGACCCTGTCGCCACCGCTCCCTGGGGAGGAGAGGTCCAATGGTTCACGGCCCTCGGAGCGAATAAAATGTCTTTCCATCTCCGCACTGAATAGGAGACCCCTTATTTTTTTAACTGTGTCCCTTAGTTGTAGCCTGTCCCACAAGGGGAAACAGATTTTCAGCATCCATACTGTCAAGTCCCCTCAGGGTCCGATATCTTGAATATTCCTGCCTTTCCCGCTGTCGGGATCGAGGATCCCCTGGTGGCGATCGCCTGTGGTGGATTTCCTGGTGGCACGTCTGAAGAACAACGCCATACGCTGCTGGTATTGGCAGGGTTGAAATCCTGCCCCATAAGTCTCACCAGGATCACTTTTCATTCTTCATACCTTATCACGTACATTAATCTCAGGCTGTGACATCTATCAAACTATACGGCACTCAAAATTGAAGAGATAAGCAGCAATTAAATTAGCAGTTAGATTAGATTAAAACCATTAGATTAGCAGGAACTCTGCCATTCCTTAATCTCACGAGGAGTGAATCAAATTGGCATCAATTTTTTAAATATAAATTTAGAGTATCCAATTAAAATAATTGGGTACTCTAAATTTATTTTTTTTAATTTAGAGAAAGGACATAACACGGTCGGCTAGTTAGGTTTATTTTACTCATTTCTGGGACGCTGCCAACGCTGGCCAGACCAGCGTTGATCGCCCATCTCACATTGAACTTGAGAAGGTGGGGTTCAGTCACCATCTCGAATCGCTGCCGTCCTTGTGAAGTAGGTACACCCACGGTGATTTGATCCAATTGAGTTTCTTGCTCGGCCGTTTCGCAGGGCAGTTAAGAATCAGCCGCATTTCTGGAGTCACAGGTAGGCCAGACCAGACAAGGATGACAGATTTCCTTCCACAACAGTGCATTTAGTAATTTAGCTTCTATAATTATCCAGTAGTTTCACAGTTAATTAGCTTCTTAGTTCCAGATTTATTTAATTGAAAGAAAACTCCCCCAACCGCCCTATTGGGGCGCGAACTCGTGTCTCTCGAGTGTTTGTCAAAGTCGCTGGATTACTGGTCCAGTAAGATTCCACCATGCTTCCATTCCCCAGTTGCTTCTGGTGGAGGTGTTTTGAGGGAGGAATGTTGGCTCGGAGAATTACTCCAGTCTTTAAATTGTGCCATTGCGGTTAAACGCATTCAGCAAATTCTGCGAAGAAAGTCTGGACGGAGTGACCAGAAAATCAGCGGAATGGCTCCCTCCCCACGCTTCCCGATCCCCACTGCCCCACATTTGATAATTGCAGACGGAAGATCCAGTCCAAGGTGCTGACAAGGTTTAAGTGTCAATGTGCAACCACCATGGAACAATTTCAGCATCAAACAGTTGCTATTTTGGGGCCTGTTGCCAACGTTGGAGTAGAGATGTCGTTGTGACAGGGGGCGGGGGGCGGTAAAACTAAAGGAATGTGTGCGGATTTTCTGACAAGTGAGCTTTTATTTCTGGTATCAGAGTGATTTAGTCCCAAAGATACCACTTGTCACCCCATCCCATTGTGCTCTCCAATTATATTATGGCCTGATTCTGCTCCCCAGTTTCTGGAAACTCTTTTGCAAGCGCAGGTCAGATACAGGGGGCGCGATTCTCCACTCCCACGCCGGTTGGGAGAATCGCCTGGGCCGACAAAATTTCCGGGGACGACGGTCCGACACCCTCCCGCGATTCTCCCAAGCGGCGGGAACGGGCCAGTCGAGTTTCGCGGGCCGCAGGCCGGAGAATCGTCGGAGATACCCAAAATGGCGATTCTCCGGCACCCCCGCTATTCTGAGGCCCGGATGGGCCGAGCGGCCAGGCCAAAACGGCGGGTTCCCCCCAGCGCCGTCCACACCTGGTCGCTACAGTCGTGGGCGGTGCGTGAACGCTGGGGGGGGCGGCCTGTTGGGGGGCGAGGGGGATCCTGCACCGGGCTTCACCTTGAATGTGGGGTGGCCCGCGATCGGTGCCCACCGATCGTCGGGCCGTCCTCTCTGAAGGAGGACCTCCTTCCTTCCGCGGCCCCGCAAGATCCGTCCCCCATCTTCTTGCGGGGCGGATTTGGACAGGACGGCAACCACGCATGCACGGGTGACGTCCGTTATGCGGCGCCGGCCGCGTCATCTATGCGGCGCCGCTTTTACGCGGGCGACAAGGCCTGGCGCGGGTAGATGACGCGGCCCCGATACTGGCCCATTGTCAGGGCCTGAATCGGCCGGGACCGGGGCTGTTCCGCGCCGTCGTGAACCTCGACGGTGTTCACGACGGCGCGGCCACTTCGGCGTGGGGGTGGAGAATCCAGCCCATGGTTGGTGATACAGTGCCAACAGACTGCAGGTGGAGGGGCAACGTGTTTCTGTCTGTCTGTGCATCCCCGATGAAAGACTCGCTGGATGGGATTTTCCAGCCCTACCCACTGCCGGGATCTTCCAGACCCGCTGACGTTGACGTGGGTTCCCAGGCAGTAGGACGGGGTGAACCATGCAAGTTCCGATTGACTTTGGAGCGACTAGAAAATCCCACTAGCAGCCAATGAGGAGCCCCGTCTCCGCTGCAGGAAAACCCGCTGTGGGGAGTGGGGGTGGAGGGGGGGGGGGGGGGTGGGGGCGGTCAAATGCCAGCAGGTTTAGGAACCAGTGCAGGCAGGACTTAAGCCTTCTTGCCATCCTTCAGTGAGCCCAGAGGTGGCCTATTTAGGAGGCTTCCTTCATAAAAACTGATCCTGCTGTCGTTAAGACGTGGGACTCAGGACCCCCGATTTAGTCCTGATGTCAGGGTCACAAAGCCCATGGTCAAATTCAGCCCAGATTTATCGGCGAAGACCATTAAACAGAATTCAACTGTTTGCAAACAGCATGACAGTCACGACACTGTATAGTAACTCAGTCAATGCAAATCGCTGTGAGCCGTTTCTAGATGTCTGATAAGATCCTACATGAGCACAATCATTTCTATTTCTTTCAATAGCTGAAGTTGCTGGGCTCTGTTTTAAAGCCACCAGTGGTTAGTAGTCTATGTAGCAGGATGGGTTAAGACAATAGCTGTGATAATCAGCTAATGATGTAGAAGATGGGGTGACAGTGCCAACAGCAGTCATGGGCTTTTCTATGGTACGGCCTGCATGCTAGATGCTGACCCCAAGGCTTCCTTATGGGGCCCTCAAATCAATTTCCAAATCTCTCGTCAAAGACATGCATGTCAACAAAATAATCTGCATCAAGTTACTCCTCCAATTAGTGATCTGTTTAAATCCTGCGCTTGCTTCTGATAGGCTGACTTGGTGAGCCTGTCAACAGCAAATCAGGGAGGGCAGCAGGCTCTGATTGGAGGAGCTGTGAACAATGGCATTGGAGGGTGACCTGAGGTCTTCCTGATGGAGAGAAGTGAAGAAGCTATGGTGGGGCTGGAGGCCCGGAGGCCAGGTTTGGTGGCCTGCAGAGGGCGATATTTCATCAAGCCCGGGAGGAGATGGTCCTGCGGTGAGTACAGGGAAAGAGGTGTGTGTGTGGGAGTGCGGGACTGACTGAGTGTGAGTGGGTGTCAGGGAGTGCGGGACTGACTGAGTGTGAGTGGGTGTCAGGGAGTGTGAGACTGACTGAGTGTGTGCCGGGCAGTGTGATTTTGCACTTGGGAGTGTGAAACTGACTTGAGTGTGAGTGTGTGGGGACCTGTGTGAGTTTGCACTTGGGAGTGCGTGACTGACTGAGTGTGAGTGTGTGCCTGGCAGTGTGAGTTTACAATTGGGAGTGCGAGACTGACTGAGTGTGAGTCAGGGAGTGTGAGACTGACTGAGTGTGAGTGTGTGCCTGGCAGTGTGAGTTTACAATTGGGAGTGCGAGACTGACTGAGTGCGTGTATGGCAGTGTGAAGTTGCCTGAGTGGCTTTCTGTGCCTTTTCTCTGCAATTGGTTCTTTTCCTTCAACCCCAATATGTTTTTTGAAATTCAATTTACTGTCGTGCCGAACTTTATTTTTCCAAAATTTGCTGTTCGGCCCCTTGAGTAACAAAAATATGCAAATGTGCCATCCCTGAGTGAATAAGTTTAACACGCCTGTGCTGGAAATGCTGTAGAGAGGAGGGAGCGCTCTGGGTTTATCAGAGACAGACCTGTTCTGTAACCTGCCTTGGAGGGAGTGGTTAATGAAACTTTTGGAAGTAGCTACATGAGTGAGAGCAGGGTTGCTCAAGACAGGGTAGGCCGTGTAACCAGCGTTCAAAACGGTCTGGTTGCTGAGAGAAGCCCTCTTGCATCAACACAATATAGCCTTCTATTGGTTCTCCGTGTGACCGGTGCTCCGTTATTACTCATTGTGTGACTGCACAAAGCTGCCTTACTCTCAGCAATTATGAGCCACGTTCCGGACTCAGTTGATGGCCGAGATCCCACGACAGAGGGAAGGAGCTCGTCCAGCCACTTACTCTACTCTCAGTGATCCCACCGTGGGCCGATTATGTCCAGGCAGCGGGACGCGGCTGCTAAAATGTTTCTTTACAAGTTGTGCATGAGCAGCTCAATGTAATTAATTGTGGCAAAATACCACTGCATCGTTTACATGGGAAAAATGATCAGTGAAGGAAAAAGCAGCCATTACACAATTAGCGAGGGAAGGGGCAGTAATTACATAATCAATGAAGTAGGGAAAAGATAACTACATAATAGTGAGGTATGAAAGTGATAATTTCCCGATGGCTGATCATTTTATTTCAGGATTGTTGCAGGCAACAAGACATTCGTGATAATAGGCAATAAGACTGAGTGATGGTAATGTGTTGTAACATTCCTCAGAACTTGTTATCGAGTGGCGTAGATATAGCACATAGGTCGATGAAATTGCAATGCAAGCAGGTTATAATCATAGAATTTACAGTGCAGAAGGAAGCCATTCGGCCCATTGAGTCTGCACCGGTCCTGGGAAAGAGCACCCTACCTCAGTCCACACCTCTACTCTATCCCCGTTACCCAGTAACCTCACCCAATTGACGCAACCATCAATTGAGAGACACGTTGAGAAGTAAACCGTGGTTTTAATCAGCTTAGAACTGAGCCTGCCTGTGACCGGTACAACAATGAATGCAGCCCCGCAGGTCAGCTGCCCTTATACTTCCTGTAAGGGGTGGAGCCATGGGCGAGCCCGTACATGCCCCGACATATCCCCCTGTGGGTGAAGCCATACAATGGCCCATAGGTAGAGCCCACTGGGTTAAATACATAACGTAACATGATACAGCAGTAACATGATATCACAGTGCACTGGTGAATTAACAGTAGTTCCATTCACCACATTCACCCCCTGTTTAAAAAATGAAGTCCGGCGGGGGTGACAGTTTACAGATTCAGTCGGTCTGGTGACCGGATCGTACGTTGCGACCGCCGAAGCACTGGTGTTGCAGCCGTTTCGGGTGGCTGTGGAGCTGGGCCCGGAGCAGGCACAGGCGTGGACTCCTGGAGCGGCTCTTCCGGAGCTTCATGCCTGTGGACCGGTGCGGCGGGTGGGAGAGAGCGCGAGAACCATATCGGGATAGGGGTGCTGAACATGGGAGGTTGGATAGGGGTAGGGGCGCTGAACATGGGAGGTTGGACGGGACCTAGTGTGGGGGATGCAGTAGTGGTCATGGTGTCAGAGCCTGCGAGCGCCAGGTCCCGGAGGGAGACGGTATCCTGCCGGCCATCGGGGTGTCTGATGTACGCATAGTGTGGGTTGGAGTGCAGGAGCTGGTCCCCCTCTACCAGGGGGTCGGTCTTATGGCTCCGAACATGTTTTCGGAGGAGGACTGGACCCGGTGTCATCAGCCAGGGCGGAAGCGAGGCCCCTGAGGTAGCTCCCCTCGGGAAAACAAACAAACAGTCATGAGGGGTCTGGTTTGTGGCCGTGCAAAGGAGGGACCTAATAGAGTGGAGCGCATCGGGTAGGACCACCTGCCAGTGAGAAACCGGGAGATTCCTGGACCGTAGGGTCAGTAGGACGGTCTTCCAGACCATCGTGTTCTCCCTGTCCACCTGCCCGTTTCCCTTGGGGTTATAGCTGGTAGTCCTGCTCCAGGCGATGCCCTTGCTGAGCAGGTACTGACGCAGTTCATTGCTCATGAACGACGAGCCCCTGTCACTGTGGACATAGCTGGGGAAACCGAACAGGGTGAAGACACTATGCAGGGCTTTGATGACTATGGGAGTGGTCATATCGGGGCAGGGAATGGCGAACGGAAAACGGGAGAACTCGTCTATGATGTTCAGGAAGTACGTGTTGTGATTATTGGAGGGGAGGGGCCCTTTGAAATCGATACTAAGGCGTTCAAAGAGCCGGGACGCCTTCACCAGGTGGGCCTTATCTGGTCGATAGAAGTGCGGTTTACACTCCGGCAGATCTGGCAGTCTCTGGTTACAGCTTTGACCTCCTCGATGGAGTAGGGCAGGTTGTGGGCCTTGATGTAATGGGCGAGCCGGGTGACCCCCGTGGATAGCACGTAATCGGTCATCTTGCACGCTGGCGCACGTGCCACGGGACAGGGCATCTGGAGGCTCGTTGAGCTTCCCAGGACGATATACTATATCGTAGTTATAGGTGAAGAGTTTGATTCTCCACCTCAAGATCTTGTCATTCTTGATATTGCCCCGCTGCGTATTGTCAAACATGAAGGCAACCGATCGTTGGTCGGTGATGAGGGTAAACCTCCTACCAGCGAGGTAGTGCCTCCAGTGCCGCACAGCTTCCACGATGGCTTGGGCTTCTTTTTCGACCGAGGAGTGTCGAATTTCAGAGGTGGTGAGGGTGCGGGAAAAGAACGCTACCGGTCTGCCTGCTTGGTTGAGAGTGGCGGCGAGAGTGACCTCGGAGGCATCGCTCTCCACCTGGAAGGGGGCGGACTCGTCCACCGCGCGCATCGCGGCATTGGCGATGTCTGCCTTGATGCAGTCGAAGGCCTGGCGAGCCTCGGCTGCCAGTGGAAAAATGGTGGCCTTAAATAGTGGGCGGGCTTTGTCCGCATACTGGGGGACCCACTGGGCGTAATAGGAGAAAAATCCAAGGCACCTCTTCAGGGCCTTGGGGCAGTGAGGGAGAGGGAATTGGAGGAGGGGGCGCATACAGTCAGGATCGGACCCTAGGACACCGTTTTCCTCGACGTAGCTGAGGATGGCTAGTCGGGTTGTGCGGAAAACGCATTTCTCCTTGTTGTAGGTGAGATTGAGGGTTTGGGCGGTTTTGAGATATCGGTGGAGGTTGGCGGCGTGGTCCTGCTGATCATGGCCGCAGATGGTGACATTGTCCAAGTACGGAAACGTGGCCCGCAGCCTGTACTGGTCCACCATTCGGTCCATCGTTCGTTGGAACACCGAAACCCCGTTTGTGACGCCAAAGGGGACCCGGAGTAAATGGAAAAGGTGGCCATCTGCCTCAAACGCCGTGTAGTGGCGGTCCTTGGGCGGATTGGGAGCTGGTGGTATGCAGACTTCAGATCCACCGTGGAGAACACGCGGTAGTGAGCGATCTGATTTACCATGTCTGCAATCCGGGGAAGTGGGTACGCATCAAGTTGCGTAAAGCGGTTAATGGTGTGGCTGTAATCAACCACCATCCGGAACTTTCCCCCGGTATTGACGACCACCACCTGAGCTCTCCAGGGGCTATTGCTGGCCTCTATGACCCCCTCCCGCAAGAGACGCTGGTCCTCGGACCTAATGAACGTCCTGTCCTGCATGCTATACCGCCTGCTTCTGGTGGCTATTGGCTTACAATCGACGGTGAGGTTCGCAAAGAGGGGGGGAGGGTCGATTTTTAGGGTCGCGAGGCTGCATATGGTGAGCGGGGGCAGGGCCCCCCTAATTTAAGAGTTAGGCTCCTGAGGTTGCACTTAAAATCGAGCCCTAAGAGGAGAGGAGCGCAGAGGTCTGGGAGCACATATAGTTTAAAATTAGTGTACTCAGCGCCCTGTATCGCTAGGGTTGCAGTAGTGCACCCTTGGATTTTCACAGAGTGCGACCCAGTGGCGAGGGAGATAGTTTGTCGCGTGGGGAATATTGGGAGCGAACAACGTCTTACCATGTCCGGGTGAATGAATCTCTCTGTGCTCCCGGAGTCGAAAAGGCAAGGTGTCTCGTATCCGTTTACCCGGACGGCCATCATGGAGCTCCGGAAGTGCTCGGTCGCGACTGGTCCAGGGTGACCGCGCTGAGCTGGGGGTAGCCGGCGGCGTGATCGGAGGTGCTGGGGCGGCCCCGCGATGGCTGCTGTCCATGTCGTTCGTACATCTCGGGCGGTGTAGCAGATGGCGGCCAAGATGGCGGCCCCCGTTGGTCAAGCATGGCGGGCGGTGAGGACGATGGCGTCCAAGGTGGCGGCCCCCATGGATCGCACGTGGCCGGCCACGTGGGGGAGGATGGCCAAGATGGCGGCCCCCATGAGTCGCACGTGTTGTGCGGAGGCGGAGTCGGCAGACACGCTGCCACTTTGCGGGGTCTGCGGGCCTGTGGGTCTGTGGATCGGGTCTGTGAGTTCGAGCTCTTAGACCTGGCCAGGCAGACCTTGGCGAAGTGTCCTTTTCGCCCGCAGTTACTACAGTTCGCGTTGCGGTCTGGGCAGTGCTGTCGGGGGTGTTGGGACTGGCCGCAAAAGTAGCAGGGTAGCCCCGCATGATGGGAGGGCGGCCTCGCGGCACAAGCCTGGGGTAGTCTCTGGTCGGGGGCCCACGAGGGGGTCGCGTGGTCGGCAAGGGAACGCAGCAAGGCTCTGAAAAGCGACCTCCAGAGAGGTAGCTAGTGTTACCGTGTCCTCCAGGTCCTGGGCCCCTTTTTCGAGCAGGCGTTGTCTTACATAGTTCGAATCGACCCCCGCCACGTAAACGTCTCGGATAGCGAGCTCCATATGCTGAGGGGCCGTAACGGCCTGGTAGTTACAGATGTGCGCGAGGGCTTTGAGGTCGCGTATGTAGTCATCTAGCGACTCCCCGGGGCGCTGGCGGTGAGTGGTGAAGATGTGTCGTGTGTAGACCTCATTCACGGGCCGTACATATGTGCATTCGAGTAGTGCGAGGGCCTCTGTATAGGACGCGGCGCCGTCGAGCTGGACAGAAATACGATGGCTCACCTGTGCGTGGAGAAGACTCCGTTTCTATTCGTCCGTGATGGATGGTGTAGACGACGCGGCGAGATAGGCCTTGAAGCATCGAAGCCAGTGCGAAAAAATTTGTCTTCCCTCCGCGGCCTGTGGATCGAGTTCCAGTCTATCAGGTTTGAGGGCTGATTCCACAGTAGTATTTTAAGCTGATTAAATTGACGCGACCATCAATTCACTGAGAGACACGTTGAGAAGAAAACCGTGGTTTGAATCAGCTTAGAACTGAGCCTGCCTGTGACCGGTACAACAATGAATGCGGCCCCGCAGGTCAGCTGCCTTTATACTTCCTGTAAGGGGTGGAGCCCGTACATGCCCCGACATATCCCCCTGTGGGTAAAGCCGTACAATGGCCCATAGGTGGAGCCCACAGGGTTAAACACATAACGTAACACGATACAGCAGTAACATGATATCACAGTGCACTGGTGAATTAACAGTATTTCCATTCACCACACCAATCTTTTTTTTGGACACTAAGGGCAATTTATCACGGCCAATCCACCTAACCTGCACATCTTTGGACTGTGGGAGGAAACCGGAGCACCCGGAGGAAACCCACGCACACACGGGGAGGACGTGCAGACTCCGCGCAGACAGCGACCCAAGCCGGGAATCGAACCTGGGACCCTGGAGCTGTGAAGCAACTGTGCTAACCACTGTGCTACCATGCTGCCCGGTAAAATGGTGGCGACGAGCGTGTCCTGCGACGCAACTCAATCGCCGTTTGCCAGATTGTCTTGCGCACAATTCTGCACGACGAACCCCAGTCGATGAAGGCCAGCACTCTGGCGAACTGCACACTTCCAACAAGTGAAGAGACTCCATTATAGCAGACACTAAGGCTCTTACGTAGAAGTCTCAAATTCTACTACGCTATCAGCTGCAGTCTGACGAATGATGCTCGACAAGCCTTTAACACGTTCCCTGTTAATTTAATTCTCCGCCTTGCTTCCACTCTGACCTTTCTGTCCTTGCTCTTCCGCAGGGTTATATTGAAGCTCAATGCAAGCTCGAGGAATAGCTCCTCAATCTTTCACAGGCTGCTTTAACCGTCTTCCGCACTCAATGTTGAGTTCAACAGTTTCAGATCATTTCCTCTGCCTCCATTTTGTTTTGATTTCTCTGCATCTTCATTTTGTTTCTCTCTTGGTTTTCTCGATTCCCCCTCATTATTGTTTTTTCCTTTTCGACAGCTGCTGCTCAGGATCCTCCAGAGACACATCTTTTCAGAGATTCATAGAATTTACAGTGCAGAAGGAGGCCATTCGGCCCATCGATTCTGCACCGGCCCTTGGAAAGAGCACCCTACCCAAGGTCAACACCTCCACCCTATCCCCATAACCCAGCAACCCCACCCAACACTAAGGGCAATTTTGGGCACTAAGGGCACTTTATCATGGCCAATCCACCTAACCTGCACATCTTTAGACTGTGGGAGGAAACCGGAGCACCCGGAGGAAACCCACGCACACACGGGGAGAACGTGCATACTCCGCGCAGAAGTGACCCAAGCCGGGAATTGAACCTGGGACCCTGGAGCTGTGAAGCAATTGTGCTAACCACTGTGCTACCGTGCTGCCCCCCCCCCCCTATTGTTTCTTTACTTGTCGTATTACCGTTCGCTTGGACACTGCACCACCAACTCATGTTGTTCAATCTGTCCTGCCCTCTACCCTATCATAGGCCTTCTCTTTAGCTCTTCTTCCCACCCTTCCCACTTTCACTTGCTCAAAACCTAAATTTCTGTTGCTGGAGTCTCCGCTGCAGGGACTATGTCCCCAGGCCGTCGTATAAACTGTGGCCTTTCACACCAGAAGAACTGGCGTCAAAAGGCCACATATTCACATCCCTGCAGGGGGCTAACAGGGACCCGTCGTGAATCTTGCAGCTTTAGCTGCAGATAAGGGCCCCCGCACCTCTGTGCCGGAGGCCGCACATGCACAGGGCGGCGACCTCCAGCAACTGCGCCGTGCTCCATGGCGGACTCAGACCGCGGAGTTCGACCTCCTAAATAGTGCCCCCGATCGGCTTTGTGCCCGACACGGACCGCCCGCCCAAAATTAGCCCGGTCCCGTATGAGGGCCCCCCCACCCCCTGCCCTCCGATTGGCCCGCCCCCGACCATGGCGGCAACGGACTGAGTCCGCAGCCATCACACGAGTAGCCCGAACGGCAGGACCATGAGGGGTCCACGCCATCTGGACTTCGGCCGGTCGGGGACGGAGAACGGTGGGTCGGGCTTCCAGCAATGGCAGCAGGTAGGGGATACGCGGCGCGGCGTACTTCTCGGGTACGCCGCTTTTCGGGGGCCGGAGAATCGAGGAACCGGTGCCGACCCCGATTCCATGCAAGTGGATTCTCCACTCCGGCTCCGGACGTGATTCCGGCGTCGGGGTGGCGAATCCGGCCCCTGACTTCTGCCAGTTCCGGTGAAAGCTGCTGGGCTGGACACTTGGTGTGAACCTCCAAAGCCACGGGTTAAATCTCGGTGGTGGCAGGATCAGGCTCCTGATTGGTCAATTAATCAATTAGCCCATTGGCCATTGTGTTGCCCAACAGCTCTCCCGCCGCAGGTAAAATTGCGTTGGGGGGTTTCAAGCATGTACGGGTCGAGAGCGGGCATGGTGCCCGTGGCATTGAACCGCCCACCCCAGCCCAGCATGCCGAACATCTCGCACTGCCGAGAAACTCCTGGCTATTCAATGTGACTCACGCTGTATAAGGGGCCTCAGCGAGGAAGGAATGTCGCACATAGCCCCGTTTTCACATAGCCCCGTTTTCACATAGCCCCGTTTTCACATAGCCCCGTTTTCACATAGCCCCGTTTTCACATAGCCCCGTTTTATACACCTGAGGAGCTCCACTCGCCGGACTTCCCCAGTGAAGCGAGGCCCCTGAAGTACCCCCCCCCCCCCCCCCAACACCCATCCAGGGCCCCCTGGCACAATCACGTGCGCGTAAATAATGTCAGCCTGGCCCTGCCAACCTGGCCTTGCTCATTCCAGCTCACAGTGCCAGGCTGGCACCCAGGTGGCACTGCCAGGGTGCCCAGGTGGCACGAGCAGCACCTGGGCACCACCCTTCCCAAAGGGCATGCAGCTGTGGCTCTCCGTTCCCCTGGGAGACCCCCACAAGTGCCATTCCGTCTGCGGAAACCAGTTTTTTTTTTTCAAAAAATATACTTTATTCATAAAATCTATCATAAACATTACAGAACATTTCTAATTGTCTTGACTGTACAGTTCCATCAGAGTTATACATTCCCTTGACTTTCTTCCATTCAATTTTGATAACATTACACACATATCGCTCTTTACGTTACAATTCCTTCTTAAACATTTACATTGTCATGTTTCTTTTATACATTGGAGTGTTAATGGCCCAGACCGAGGGGGGTTTACACTGTTACCCGCCCCTCGGTGTGCATTTGCTGGGAGGACCTTACACAGTGGTCTTTCCCCATTGTGCCTTGGCGGCAGCTGCCCCAAGCTTGAGTGCGTCCCTCAACAAGTAGTCCTGGACCTTGGAATGTGCCAGTCTGCAACACTCGGTCGAGGACAGCTCTTTGCACTGGAAGAGCAGCAAGTTCCGGGCAGACCAAAGAGCGTCTTTCACCGAGTTGATGACCTTCCAGTAGCAGTTGATGTTTGTCTCGGTGTGTGTCCCTGGAAACAGTCCGTAGAGCACAGAGTCCTGTGTCACAGAGCTGCTCGGGATGAACCTTGACAAATACCACTGCATCTCTCTCCAGACCTTCTTTGCAAAGGCACATTCCACAAGGAGGTGGGTGACCGTCTCATTTCTCCCACAGCAACTCCGAGGGCAGCGTGCATTGGCGCTGAGCCTTCGGGTGTGCATGAAGAATCTGACGGGGAGGGCCCTCCTCACCACCAACCAAGCTAGGTCTTGGTGCTTGTTTGTAAGTTCTGGTGATGAGGCGTTCTGCCAGATGACTCTGACAGTCTGCTCAGGGAACCGTCCAACGTCCTCCACAGTGTCCTTTTCCCTGAGGGCCTCGAGAACATTACGTGCTGACCACTGCTTCATTGCCTTGTGGTCAAAGGTGTTTTTCTTCAAAAACTTTTCCACGAGGGACAGGTGGTACGGCACGGTCCAACTACTTGGAGCGTTCCGCGGCAATGAGGCCAGGCCCATCCTTCGTAACACCGGGGACAGGTAGAACCTCAGTATGTAGTGACACCAGTACCGAATGCCGTTCACCCAAGGTCCTCACTTCAAGGTAAAGGGGATGAATCCCAGAGCCTCAGCTACCTCGGGAATCTGCACATTAGAGTGAGACTAGCTCTAATATGCAGATTTGCCCAAACGTGATCCCGTCCACAACGGGCGGGATTTATATTGCAACGTTTCCTGAGAGCACGTTTGATCTCGTGAGATGTTGCGGGCCGGGTAGATGTGGGAGTGGGGCTTCCCGGCTTCTATTGGTCACGCTGTGCCACGGCGAGCTCCTTTTCGAGCGCAGCGTGGCCGTTGGATTGCACCCGTAGAATTTTAAAGCCTGATGATAGATTTAAATCTATGATTAATTAATAATTACAAAACCAAAGACCATCATTCCCAACCTTTCCGTAACTTTATCTTTGAGACAAAGTAAAATTGTTCATTGCTCACAATAAACCTGTCTGAATCAATCCCCAAGTGGGAATATTTCAGAAGCTGTGTCAAACAGTTCAGAGAATGTATATTCATCAATTTGGCTGGAAAATTGTGTTTTTAGTTCACAAAACTGGGAAGGGAATCTTTTAACATGGGGATGATCGCCGCTCTCCACATGTTGCTGCCCTACATTACCTGCTTCTCAGCCCCCATTGATCCAGCCATCCTCCTTAGAGGTGTTCAAATAATAATAATAATAATATTTATTATTGTCACAAGTAGGCTTACATTAACGCTGCAATGAAGTTACTGTGAAAAGCCCCCAGTCGCCACATTCCGGCGCCTGTTCGGGTACACGGAGGGAGAATTCAGAATGTCCAAATTACCTAACAGCGCGTCTCTTGGGACTTGTGGGTGGAAACCGGAGCGCCTGGAGGAAACACACGCAGACACGGGGAGAACGTGCAGACTCCACACAGACAGTGACTCGAGCCGGGAATTGAACCTTGGACCCTGGAGCTGTGAAGCAACAGTACTAACCACTGTGGTACCGTGCGGCCCACCTGTGTAAAAAAGTAATTGCCTCTAAACCTAAACAGTACAGTGGCACAGTGGTTAGCACTGCTGCCTCACGGCGCGGAGATCCCAGGTTCGATCCCGACCCTGGCTCACTGTCCATGTGGAGTTTGCACATTCTCCCCGTGTTTGCGTGAGTTTCACCCCCACAACCCAAAGATGTGCAGGGTCGGTGGATTGGCTACGCTAAAATTGCCGCTTAATTAGAAAAAATGAATTGGGTACTCCGAATTTATTTTTAAAAAACAATCTAATGAATAAGACACTGACATGCTGAACGTACTGTTGGTCTAATAGGATGTACTTTCATGAAAACTCTAAGCAAAGAAACTATCTTGCCATTTTCACAGTGGTTGTGCGACACAGAAACAAATCATTTCGTCCAGGCAGCCTGGTGTTTATTTTATTCCCGGGTTCTATGCACAGCTGACATTTGTTTCACTGTGGGTAACATGCAGATGTGGGGGGACAGTGACATCGGGGTAATGGTGCAGGATTGGTGAGCCAGAGGATGCTTTAGGGACGTGAGTTCAAATCCCACCACACCAGTCAGTGAAGTTTAAATTCAAGGGGTAAATTTGAAAAGCAGGGGGGTTCCAGTCTCCCACCCCCGTGTTTCTTGGCTGCGCGCCCCTCGCTGGCCATTCTAGTGATGACGGGACTATCCCATGAGGAAAGATTGACTAGGTTAGGATTGTTCTCGCTGGACTTTAGAAGAATAAAGGGGGATCTCATAGAGACTTATAAAATTCCAACAGGACTAGACAGGGTAGATGCAGAGAAGATGTTCCCGATGGTGGGTGTGTCCAGAACCAGGGGTCACAGTCTGAGGATTCAGGGTAAACCATTTCAGACCTAGATAAGGAGACATTTCTTCACCTGTGGAAAATCATCAGCACAGGAAGTAGTTGATGCTAAAACATTGAATATATTCAAGTGAAGCTAGATTTAGCACTTGGGGCGAATGCGATCAAAGGCTAAGGGGAGAAAGCAGGATTAGGCTATTGAGTTGGATGATCAGCCATGATCGTGATGAATGGCGGAGCAGGCTCGAAGGGCCAAAAGGCCTCCTCCTGCTCCTACCTTCTATGTATCTGTGGATCTAGGGGGGAGATTCTCTCTTCCCTCCGCTTGTCGATGGGATTTCCCATTGAAGCCACTCCACGCTGACGGGAAACTCGCAGGGGGGGGGGGGAGGGGTCCGCTGGCAGGGAAAGAATCCCAACGGCTGGAGAATTCCGGTCTTAGTCTTAGTGATAATGACTGAAACTATCATCAGTTGTCATTTAAACCCTCATCCAGTGCCCTGCAGGGAAGGAAATCTGCCGTCCTTACCCGGTCTGGCCTACATGTGACTCCAGACCCACAGCAATGGGGCTGACTCGTAACTCTCCGCTGAAATGGACCAGGAAGTCACTCGGTTTCGGCAACTCAAGGGAAGCTCAGGATGGGAAACAAATGCAAAACGAGTGGCACAGCAGCCTGGCACACAGAGTGGTCAGCCCATCACCTGGGTGACCACGAGCTACAAAAGGTCACAGAATTGACCTTTGGCAGTTCAGAGTAACTGGCCGTCACTGTACCCGACTCATTATTCATTACATTTAAAATCAAAGTTGACCCACAACGCAGTTCCAATAACTACCCATCACCTCGGACTCTGGCCTTCTCCCCCTGCCCCACCATTGCTGCAGGAGCTTTATAACTACCATGGCCCTATTCACTCATTCCCCTTTCACACAGTCGGACCCACTCTCCAGGTCACCTTACATTGAGTCAAGGCAGTCACAGTATCTAACTTTTTAAATTCTCTCAAAATGCTCCTCTTTGGTTAATCCTTTGGAAACCTCTCCTTCATCTCCCGTAAAGTCCCACCATCTGTTGCTGTCTTCCTCTGTGAAGAACATTTGTTGATGCATGTCTACACTATAAGGCACTGCATCAAAGTGAATGTTGTTTAATCCCCTGACCTGTGAACAGTGACATTGCATAAGGCAAATAATTGATGAATCATATTGTAATTATTGCTGGAATGCTGTCATTTTCTTCAGAACGTTCCCACCCTGCTCCTGGGATCCCATTTGCATTGTTCCAATTGGTTGTTTCTCCAGAGCACTGTGATTAAATCCACATTTTCCTGGTCTCTTATTTTGCATGGAAAAAAAAATTGGCACGCAACAAGGGAATCCTGATTCATAGCTTGACATCCATCATAGTATCGAATGTACCCATGAGTGCCAAGAGAGTGATCGTAAAATGCCTCTCCTCCGCAAGGCTGACTATCCATGAATCTTGTCTGGTGAGCGTTTCTCCTCAGAGGTGGAGAAACCTCTCTTCCAAAACGTGAAGTCTTCATTTGCTGCGTTGGTGATGTGCGCTCAAAGATTTATATGATTACACTTAAGGCTCTCAAAGGCTGAAACATTTTCTTTTCCTTCTGGTGAACAAACAAGCACGGCAGCTCCTCCGGGTGAGTTGAAAAAGCGATGTGAAGATTGCATTTGGTGTGTGGCATTGTGCGAACAATATCTGGCCATCTGCACTTCAGTGTGAGAAAGCTGCAGGGTGATACGCGTATTTTGGCCAAGGGCAACAGTCCTCTCACTTTCAGAAGGCATGATGTAACTTGTCAACAGTAACGTCCATTTTTATGCAATTGTACGGCTACCTTAGTGTTACCGAGGGTAGACAGTGAAGCAAAAGCAAGGGCAGTTGTTGTTTCCTCATGAATCCAATCTCTTTAGTGAATCAAATCAGGCACAACTGGTAGGAGCCAGAGCCAGTGCCAGAAACAAGTGTTTTTTACAGCTGTCTCACAAGTGCCTGGGGACGTTGGTACTGGTATGTTCCACTCCCGGAGTCGGATTGCCAGGAACCCAATCAGCCTCCACTTAATCATTTTCGCTGAGAGCGTTTTAGTTGCTAAAGTACAATTTTAAAAGTCTAATTTAAAAAATGTTAAAGCCAAGAATTAGGGCTGTTAACATTTAATTGTTTACGACCAAAATTGCATTGAATGTCTGCATGTTTGCCCGTTTATAGATGTGAACATTATAGATGCGAACATGATAGCTATGAGGAGCGGCTGAATAAACTCGGTTTGTTCTCACTGGAACGACGAAGGTTGAGGGGCGACCTGATAGAGGTCTGCAAAATTATGAGGGGCATAGACATAGTGGATAGTCAGAGACTTTTTCCCAGGGTAGAGGGGTCAATTACTAGGGGACGTAGGTTTAAGGTGCGAGGGGAAAGGTTTAGAGGAGATGTACGAGGCAAATTTTTTACACAGAGGGGAGTGGGTGCCTGGATCTCGCTGCCGGAGGAGGTGGTGGAAGCAGGGACGATAGTGACATTTAAGGGGCATCTTGACAAATACTTGAATAGGATGGGAATAGAGGGATACGAGATACGAACCCAGGAAGTGTTGAAGATTTTAGTTTAGACGGGCAGCATGGTCGGCACAGGCTTGGAGGGCCGAAGGGCCTGTTTCTGTGCTGTACATTTCTTTATTCTTTGTTCTCTTTGTTTGTTCTTTGTTATGTTTGCCCGTTTATAGATGTAAACATGATATCCCTTGGGTTTTCTCGGCCACAGGCTTTTGGTGTTATGTCGGAAGTTCTACAGTCCTGACGCATGACATCCAGTCGTGAATAACGGTGGATAATTAACTAATGAACTGGAGAGGAGGAGGCTCCACAGACGTCCGCATCCTCAATGATGGCAGAGCCCAGTACCTGAGTGGAAAGGACCAAGCTGCATCCGCCGACAGCCCGAGGTACCGAGTGGATAATCCATCTCGGCCTCGTCCTGAGGACCCTCGCTTCATTGATGCCAATTTGGGGGCAGCACGGTGGCGCAGTGGTTAGCATTGTTGCCTCACGGCGCCGAGGTCCCAGGTTCGATCCCGGCTCTGGGTCACTGTCCGTGTGGAGTTTGCACGTTCTCCCCATGTTTGCATGGGTTTCGCCCCCACAACCCAAAGATGTGCAGGTTAGGCGGATTGGCCACGCTAAATTGCCCTTAGTGTCCAAAATTGCCCTTAGTGTTGGGTGGGGTTACTGGGTTATGGGGATAGGGTGGAGGTGTTGACCTTGGGTAGGTGCTCTTTCCAAGAGCCGGTGCAGACTCGATGGGCCGAATGGCCTCCTTTTTCACTGTAAATTCTATGATAACCTATGATGTGCAGGCTAGGTGGATTGGCCACGCTAAATTGTCCCTTAATTGGAAAAATTTTTTTTCCAATTGAGGGGCAATTTAGAGTTTGGCCAATCCGCCTAGCCTGCACATCTTTTTGGGTTGTGGGGGCGAAACCCATGCCGACACGGGGAGAATGTGCAAACTCCACACGGACAATGACCCAGGGCCGGGATTCGAACCCGGGTCCTCAGCGTGCCGACCGTGTTATTTCCTGTTCGTGGGACCTTGTTGCGCGCACACTGTCTGCCACATTGCAGCGACTGCACATCACGCGTAACGCATTACCCGCGAAGCATTTTGGAAGGTCCTGAGGCCAATTTCGTCCTCTGCACTCTGACTGGGAGTCAGCCAGATTAAACCTGTTGACCGAAGTGAAGAGTTCCTGATGTTTTTCACTTGGTCGATGACTTAAAAGTTAAAGAAGACAGCCGTGAAAGAGCGGCTCAGACTGACAACAATAGTAAGTGGAATGTACAGAGCTTCGGGCCGGAGGTGGCAAGTGAAGGGGATGACACAACCTGTCGCAGTGCCCTTCAAAATCGACATCATTGTTAATTATATAGACGGTGCAAAGTGAGAGGTGTATCGCTGGCTGATTTTCAAAAAAAGAAAAGCTCTTTTTTATGTAAATAATTACTGTGGGAGATTTCATTATTGCCAGGCATCGCGAATGATACCGGATGAATATTTTATGAATCTGTCACTTTCTGATTTCCCACTGAAATTGAAGAGGGGTGCAGCAACTCAAATATAACTCTCATTAAATACTGCTTCAGACGCGTGAGGCTGTTTGCCACACCGACTGTCATACCAATGCTATTTACCTCACACGTGGAGAGCAGCGGGAGAGGGAATAGAGCTCAGTGCTCTTCACGCCTCCTCCACTCAAGGTGACACCTTCGACTGGCACCATTGACCCGGCACAAGTGGTTATTTAAGCACGGTCTCCGACAGAGTGAATGACGGATTGCCCCTGATGAGCCTGACCCATGCGTGTGCTGCAGTGCCACGCTGACAAAGGCCCCACCTTTTGGATGAGACACTAAACGAAGGCCTCATTCTACCCTTTTGTAGGGTGGGGTGTAGCCACCTGGGTTGGCCAACTCCCGACGTAAAATGGAGAACAGCAAAGGCTGAAGGGAAATTCAGCCAACACAGGCAGAAACCAGCAGGTGCTAGTTTACTGTGTATTAGACTCTGCAAAAGCCCAGACAGCATCGATACAAGCAGCCATCTGCATAATAATGTAGCAGCCATCTACATAGTAATGAGCGATCCCCGGGAACAATCAAAACATTTGGGATAAACAAAGCCAAGCCAGACTCCTCGGCGCCAGCAGGAGCCAACACAAAAGAGGTTAACGGACACCTCAAGACCGCCCATCGATCAGGGAACCGCTCCAGTATTGGAGAAATCAAACCAAGCGATTGGAATGAAGTCCAATCACTTAGAACCAGGTACAGGGTACGCCCCAAAAGGCGGGAAGCCCCTGGGGACTATAAAGTTAAGCCCCCAAGTTCAAATCGTCCTTCTTGACCGGGTCACTCAGCAACGCGAACCAACCCTTGACAGTGACCAGTGCAGCTGCCGCCGAGATCCAGTAAGTCTTAAGTCAACGCTCGCTACGAGATAGGCGCTCCTAGCTACCAATCCGTACCAACTTCGAATCCCGCAGACTCAGAATCCGAACGAAAGGCCATTTGTTTCCCTGACCTGGTGGGCCAGTCCGAAGCTAGGCCTGTTAGTTTTAGAAGTAGCTTAGAAGTAGATTTTATGCATGAGTAGCGATTACTGTGTATAATAAATGTGCTTTGATTTGAATCTTACTAATCGGTGTATTGGGTTATTGATCATTACTTGAACTTGAACCTCGTGGCGGTATCACAAAGATACCTGGTGACTCGAGAGCAAAGGTTATAAAACAGAGCCAATTGAACCAACCAAAAGTTAGCAACAGGGGTGGGGGGGGGGGGGGGTGGTGAGCCGGGGGTGGGGAAGAGTGGGATGGTGGTTGAAAGTGGCGTGCAGTAGTTGATGGGGGGGGGGCGGGAACAAAATGTCTCCACGCACTATTTGAAGAGAGCAGAACAAGTTTGCCCTCTGTCCTGGTCAGTAATCATCCCTCAGTTACCTCATCACCTCATCGCTGTTCATGGGATCTTTCTGTGCATAGATCGGCTGCTGCTGCAATCTCTGAGCCAGCCACGCCCGCGACAGTGACAGCACTTGAAACAATTCATTCATTGTTTGCCCTGCGCTTTGGGGTGCCCTGAAGTTTTAAATGTGCGACATGAAGAAAGTTCTTTGTTCTTCCCTCAAAAAACAGGACAGATGTCAGCGCGGTCAGATCGAGCCAGTTACAAGAGACCTTCTCCAAAGTGACACTGGCTTTTAAAGCAGACCAAGGCAGGCCAGCAGCACGGTTCAATTCCCGTACCAGCCTCCCCGAACAGGCGCCGGAACGTGGCGACTAGGGGCTTTTCACAGTAACTTCATTTGAAGCCTACTCGTGACAATAAGCCATTTTCATTTCATTTCATTTTTATCCGAATGCAAAGGATGAATCTACTGCCTTTGTCTGGCCTTTCATCAGACAGAAGTGCAGATCAGACCTTTGGGATTGTCTCAGACCCCTGCAAGGATTGGGGGGGGGGGGGGGGGGGGGGGGGAGATGGCAGTTACGGTGGCACTTTTACCTGCTGAGTAATCCAAAGGCCTAGCCTAACACTCTGGCAGCATCCGACCACCGCAGCAGGTGCAATCTAAATCCAGTTAGTGAATCGAGGACGTAAAAGCTAATCTCAGTAATGGTGGCCATGAGACATATCACTGGTTGTGGTAAAGGAACGCACGTGATTCACTAGCGTTGTTTTGGCGAAGGAAATCTGCTCGGCCTTACCCGGTCTGGCCTACATGCGACTCCAAGCCCACACCAATGCTCGAGGGCAATTAGGGATGGGCAACAAATGCTGGTCTTCCAGCGATGGGCCACGTCCCTTGATAGAATAAAGAACCAATAAAGTTGCCGAAGGTGTACTTCATAGGTTTGGGAGGCCAATTCCGGAGGAATGGTCCTTTCATTTGTCTCCCAGTTGGACCAAACGTTTGGAGGATATAGAACCATAGAATCCCCCCCGTGCAGAAGGAGGCCATTCGGCCCGTCGAGTCTGCACCAACCCTCTGAAAGAGCACCCTACCTAGGCCCCCTCCCCCGCCTTTAACCCCGTAACCCCACCGAACCTGCACATCCCTGGACACTAAGGGGCAATTCAGCGTGGCCAATCCATCTAAGCCGCACATATTTGGACTGTGGGAGGAAACTGGACCACCCGGAGGAAACCCACGCAGACCCGGGGAGAGCATGCAAACCCCAAACAATCAGTCAAACTGAGGGGGAGGGGGGCTAATGTGGTCGTCACCACTGATGTATATATTGTATATATAGGATGTTTATATAGGTGCTTTACGGTAAGGCCCCTGTACTACAGGTACGGGGGTAGATCCCTGCCTGCTGGTCCCACCCAGTAGGCGGAGTATAAATATGCGTGCTCCCAGTACAGCAGCCATTTCATCAGCTGCTGTAGGAGGCCACACATCTCAGTGCAATAAAGCCTCGATTACATCCTACTCTGGTCTGTGTGTAATTGATGTGCATCAGCTAACATGCATCTCTTTTTATTTCAAGAGGAGATCTGAAAGAGCTTTCTCTTTTGATCAAGCAGAACGAAGGGATAAACAACAGAAGAGAAGAGAGGTGGAGTGAAAGTGTAAATGAGAAAGTGATTAATACTTGCTTGCAGGAGGTGTGCTATCTGAACCTGCCACACTGTGACTGTCACGCCAGTATTTTCACATGCTAGAAGGAGTTCATACTCTCCTGTGGCTCTGATAATGATTCACATATGATTTATCTGCACATCACAGCCAGGCCATTACGACCTGAATAATTCAGCAGCCAGTGATTCCCAATGCTGCTGTGTTCCCTGCTGCTCAGACCTTGTGTCGAAGGGATGAAAACGCAGGACAGCCAATGCAGCGCATCAAAAAGAAATGAATTCGCCCCAAACCCATTCTACATTTTTATCACACGGAACAGGCACTGAATGATTAACAAAGGTTTAAAGAGCTTGGTTGCGGAAGAGGGTCCCAAATTGCACATCTGACTTAAACTGCAGCTGCATAATCCCTTCGCCTGCGACCAGATGCACGCTGCGAACGCGGCTGTCTCCCAGCGCTCCAGCAGCTGCTAGGTCAGGCAGCGTCCGAGGGGAAAGGTACAAATGATATCCGCAGCAGGGCAACTGGACAAGCGGATCCGCTCCTGCAAATCAGTGAAACCATTCAGCTTCGTAAAAGAGCAAGCGGTCACACCCTTCCGCCCCGCCTCGCTCCAGCACCGCTGCTTCATCAGACCGCATCATGCAGCAACCACAGGGAGACTGGAGTCTCTTTAACTCTGTCTTTAGTTATTTATTCATTTTATTGGGGCACTGTTCGGCCCCCCCCCCCCCCCCCCCCCCTCCTCACCCATCCCCTCGCGCCCCACCACCGCCGAGAAAACAACCTGAACTCAGCACTGAGATGTGAAGGTGTGCTGCATCGGCAGTCTGCAGAAGGATCATACCAGAGAAGGAAAGGCCCAGGAAGAAAAGGTTTGGGCAGCTGGGACGCAGAGCACCGTCGTTTAGTACTAAGGGTCAATTTAGCGCGGACAATCCACCTAACCCGCACATCTTTGGACTGTGGGAGGAAACCGGAGCACCCGGAGGAAACCCACGCAGACACGGGGAGAAGGTGCAGACTCCGCACAGTCACCCGAGGCCAGAATCGAACCCGGGTCCTTGGAGCTGTAAGGCAGCAGTGCTAACCACTGTGCCACTGTGCCGCCAACATGGAGCTTTAGTTTTCTGCTTCATCCCCATCCAAGACTGGTGGGAGAGAAGCTATGAGGAGGATACAAAGAATCTGCAAAGAGCTATAGATAGGTTAACTGAGGCGGCAAATATTTTGCCAGATGGAATATATCGTGGGGTACATGCCGACATACAAATTAGGCGCAGGAGTAGGCCACTCGGTCCTTCCAGACTGGTCTGACATTCAATGCGATCATGGCTGATCTAATTTTAACCTCAATCTCCCATTAATGGGCAGCACGGTAGCATTGTGGACAGCACAACTGCTTCACAGCTCCAGGGTCCCAGGTTCGATTCCGGCTTGGGTCACTGTCTGTGTGGAGTCTGCCCATCCTCCCCGTGTGTGCGTGGGTTTCCTCCGGGTGCTCCGGTTTCCTCCCACAGTCCAAAGATGTGCAGGTTAGGTGGATTGGCCGTGATAAATTGCCCTTAGTGTCCAAAATTGCCCTTAGTGTTGGGTGGGGTTACTGGGTTATGGGGATAGGGTGGAGGTGTTGACCTTGGGTAGGGTGCTCTTTCCAAGAGCCGGTGCAGACTCGATGGGCCGAATGGCCTCCTTCTGCACTGTAACTTCAATGATTCCTGCCCACCCTCAACTTTGGTAGGAAGAATAGAAATCAGAATTTATTTAAATTGAGGGAAGGCTGGATAACGGAGGGATGTGGGTGCACTCGCAATGGAACACAAAATGCTAGCGTGCACTTACAGGTAATTAGGACGGCAAATGGAATGTTGACCCATTCGCATTGGAGTTTAGAAGAATGAGAGGGGATCACATTGAACCCTGTAAGGTTCTGAGGGGGCTGGAATCCTGAGAGGATGTTTCCCCTGCTGAGGGAATTTATAACTCGGGGGCACAGTTTCACATTAGGGGTCTCCCATTGAAGACGGAGAGGAGGAGAAATTTCTTTGGAGGTCATCAATCTTTGGAATTCCTTACAGAGAGCAGTAGATGATGGGTCATTGAATACATTTAAGATTCTGTCAGACAGATTTTTGGTCCACAAGGGAGGCAGTGGATGGACGAATAGGCAGGAGTACACTCTATCAGCTATGGCCATGATTAGCTCAACCATAGAACATAGAACATAGAACAATACAGCGCAGTACAGGCCCTTCGGCCCACGATGTTGCACCGAAACAAAAGCCATCTAACCTACACTATGCCATTATCATCCATATGTTTATCCAATAAACTTTTAAATGCCCTCAATGTTGGCGAGTTCACTACTGTAGCAGGTAGGGCATTCCACGGCCTCACTACTCTTTGCGTAAAGAACCTACCTCTGACCTCTGTCCTATATCTATTACCCCTCAGTTTAAAGTTATGTCCCCTCGTGCCAGCCATATCCATCCACGGGAGAAGGCTCTCACTGTCCACCCTATCCAACCCCCTGATCATTTTGTATGTCTCTATTAAGTCTCCTCTTAACCTTCTTCTCTCCAACGAAAACAACCTCAAGTCCATCAGCCTTTCCTCATAAGATTTTCCCTCCATACCAGGCAACATCCTGGTAAATCTCCTCTGCACCCGCTCCAAAGCCTCCACGTCCTTCCTATAATGCGGTGACCAGAACTGTACGCAATACTCCAAATGCGGCCGTACCAGAGTTCTGTACAGCTGCAACATGACCTCCCGACTCCGGAACTCAATCCCTCTACCAATAAAGGCCAACACTCCATAGGCCTTCTTCACAACCCTATCAACCTGGGTGGCAACTTTCAGGGATCTATGTACATGGAGACCTAGATCCCTCTGCTCATCCACACTTTCAAGAACTTTACCATTAGCCAAATATTCCGCATTCCTGTTATTCCTTCCAAAGTGAATCACCTCACACTTCTCTACATTAAACTCCATTTGCCACCTCTCAGCCCAGCTCCGCAGCTTATCTATATCCCTCTGTAACCTGCTACATCCTTCCACACTATCGACAACACCACCGACTTTAGTATCGTCTGCAAATTTACTCACCCACCCTTCTGCGCCTTCCTCTAGGTCATTGATAAAAATGACAAACAGCAACGGCCCCAGAACAGATCCTTGTGGTACTCCACTTGTGACTGTACTCCATTCTGAACATTTCCCATCAACCACCACCCTCTGTCTTCTTTCAGCTAGCCAATTTCTGATCCACATCTCTAAATCACCCTCAATCCCCAGCCTCCGTATTTTTTGCAATAGCCTACCGTGGGGAACCTTATCAAACGCTTTGCTGAAATCCATATACACCACATCAACTGCTCTACCATCGTCTACCTGTTCAGTCACCTTCTCAAAGAACTCAATAAGGTTTGTGAGGCATGACCTACCCTTCACAAAGCCATGCTGACTATCCCTGATCATATTATTCCTATCTAGATGATTATAAATCTTGTCTCTTATAATCCCCTCCAAGACTTTACCCACTACAGATGTGAGGCTCACCGGTCTATAGTTGCCGGGGTTGTCTCTGCTCCCCTTTTTGAACAAAGGGACCACATTTGCTGTCCTCCAGTCCTCTGGCACTATTCCTGTAGCCAATGAAGTCTTTGAATGCTGGAGCAAGCTCTCTGATTGGATACGGCGGGCGGGAGGGATGGATGTTTCTACTTGTGGGGAAGAGCAAAACTAGATTCCATCAGCAACTGAGCCCCTCGCTCCCATGCCCACATGTCCATCCTTGGCCTGCTGCAGTGTTCCAGTGAAGCCTAACGCAAGCTGGAGGAGCATCTACCGATTCGGCACGTTACAGCCCCCAGGACTCAACATGGAGCTCAATAAATTTCACCTGTGACCCTTCTCCTCCGTCTTGACCTTTCTTTTTATATCCAAGACATTTTGTGTCCCAATGCAAACCTCCCCTCCCCCTCCCCCACTGGGCCATCTGCCACTTGTTCTTCCGCGTTGCTTTCATTGAGTGCTGACCTTTACTCTTCCATAAACACATTCTGATATCTGACCATTTATGCAACTATTAGCACTTTCTGCTGCAATTAACACTTCTCCTGTCTCATGACCGACACATCTTTATTGCAATCTCTCCTAGCTCCCCCCAATTATTGATCTTCTACTCAGTTCCAGCTGTTCTACCGCTTCTTACACAGTAAAATAATCCAACGCATTTCTCCCTCTCTTTAGTTCTGAGGAAGTCATACCAACTCAAAACGTCGAGCGCGATTTAATGGCCACGTTGCGACCGCGACGCAGCTCGCCGCAGAGCAGAATGGCCGATAGAAGCTGGGAGACCCCGTTCCCAGGATCTATCCGGCTCCCAAAGCCTCGTGAGGTCTCACGCAATCTCGCAAGACGTTGCGATGTAAATCCCGCCCATTGTGGACGGGATCGCTTTTCAGCAAATCTGCATTTCAGAGCAAGACGGCTGGCCTCGCTCTAGTGTGCAGATAACCGAGGTACCTGAGGCAGTGGGATCTATCCCCTTTGCCTCGGAGACTTCGGGCGGACGCCATTCAGCACTTGCCCCCACAAATGGGGAGCAGACAGGACGGTACTTATGGGGGTCTCCCAGGGGATGAGAACCCCCCAGGTGCATGCCCCTTTGGGCAGGGCGGTACCCTGGCTTAGCTGGTGCCACCTGGGCACCCTGGCACTGCCAGCCTGACATGCTGGCAGTACCATACGGGTGCCAACCTGGCACTGTCAATGTGCCCAGGTGGCACTGCCAGCTGGCAAAGGTGCTACCAGGATACCAGGTTGGCACTGAAAAGGTGCCAGGCTGGCATTTTCTTTGTGGGCATGATTGAGCTGGGGGCACCCTGCGCGGGTGTTTGGTGGGGGGGGGGGGCACGGCCCTCTCATCCTATAGTGCGTTGGGGTTTGGTGGGATCGGGGGTCACTTCCGGGAGGGCCTCGGAGAATGGGATGACATGTATAAATGGCATTCTGATCTCTCGCTACACTGAGGAGTTCCGGCGAGCGGGGTTCCAGCCAAGTGCCATGACCCATTGCGGTGAACACCAGTTAAGTTTATCATCAACAGATGAAGTAGCGTTTACCTACATTAGCCGTGCATGTGTTAAGTAGCCTCACATAAACTCACTGAGGTTCAATGAGGCAGTTGCTCACTGTAACATCAGCTAATGCAACCTGCTGCGAGCGACAGGTTAATGACTTCAGCTGCCCACTTGCAGGAAATGTTACTGTGAATGTAGATCGCTATATTTGCTTTTAATGAAGCTTGATTAATAGGATGGAACAAAGACATGCTCCCCATTAGGCGCTTTAAGTGTGCTCAAAAAGATTGAGAGGATAATTTGTGACGGGCCCGAAGCAGCGACTGCCTCTGTCCTCCCAAAGGAAGCTTTGCAGGAGGATGACGCGGAGGATCATTTTGGAGCCTTCCCTCCGAGGGCAAACTAGAAAGGGGGCTTGGGCTGGGGAGTAGAAATGGAGTGACGGGGCAGATTGGGAAACCAGTCGGGGCAGGGGGTGGCGTGGGGGGGGGGGGTGGGGGGAGTGAAACCTGGGCATCCTATTATGGACAACCAGTACTGTTTCCACTGGTTGGCAAAGAGGGAATGAGGGGGACAGAGATCGAGGATGCTCTCTGGAAGAGCCACGGGGTGAGGGGGAATGAAGGCCTTTGCATGGGGAGCTATTGGGCCTGCGGGATACATCACAAAAAGTATCTAATAAAGGAGAAGATCACTGTAAAGAGAATGGGAACCGTTTGAAGAGGACAAATGTAAAATAGCTGGAATGTAGAGCATTACAGGAGGGCGTACCAGAATGACAGGGCCCAATGCGATGCCATAATTATTATTTTATGTAAATTCTCCTTTATTGACCCTGATCCCAGCTGAAACTAGATAGTTTTTTGAAGAAGAAAGGGATTAAGGGTTATGATGTTCGGGCGGGAAAGTGGAGCTGAGTCCACAAAAGATCAGCCATGATCTCATTGAATGGCGGAGCTGACTCGAAGGGCCAGGTTGCCTACTCCTGCTCCCAGTTCTTACGTTCTTATGTAAAACAACATGTTGCTCAGGTACGCCATAGAATTCAACAGTGCAGAAGGAGGCCACTCAGCCCATCGAGTCTGCACTGACCCTCTGAAGGAGCATCCTACCTAGGCCCACTCCCCCACGCTATCCCCGTAACCCCACCTAACCTGCGCATCTTTGGACACAAAGGGTTAATTTAGCACGGCCAATCCACCTAACCTGCGCATCTTTGGACGCAAAGGGGTAATTTAGCACGGTCAATCCACCTAACATAGAAAATAGAATACAAAAGGAGGCCATTCGGCCCATCGAGTCTGCACCGACCCACTTAAGCCTTCACTTCCACCCTAACCCCGTAACCCAATAACCCCTCCTAACCTTTTTGGTCACTAAGGGCAATTTAGCATGGCCCATCCACCTAACCTGCACGTCTTTGGACTGTGGGAGGAAACCGGAGCACCCGGAGGAAACCCACGTAGACACGGGGAGAATGTGCAGACTCCGCACAGACAGTGACCCAAGGCTGGAATCGAACCTGGGATCCTGACGCTGTAAGGCAGCAATGCTGACCACTGCGGTACCGTGCCGCCCAATTTAGTGAGTTACTGTCTTATGTTGATTATGCTGCCAATTTGAGTGCTACCTGTATTACCAGTGGCAGTGGGTTAATCAAAGCCAGTTACTGCGGATGCTGGAATCTGAAACAAAAACAGACAGTACTGGACAATGTGAGCAAGTGTGACACCATCTGCGGAGAGAAAAGGGGGCTGACGTTTCGAGTCTGGATGACTCTTTGTCAAAGTGTTCAGCGAGTTATTATTGGTTATTGGTGGAATCGCAGTGCATCGCTTCTCCGTGCAAACAGCCCCTCCGGCCTACCCTCGCTTGGTTTCCCTTCTCCGCCCGCTTGTCGGTGGCCTGCTAAGTCTCATTAGTCCTCACACATGCCTGATTGTCCCAAAGGCTGCTGGGGTTGAAGAGCCATCACTCAGGACTTATATAAAGGACTTCAATGATATATTTGGGTTAGGGGTGGAAAGCTGTTGAAGAGATTCCATTGCGGAGTTTCAGGAACACTGCAGCAGGAATTTCGGGATTTCGGAGAGGAAAGTGTAACTGGAGATGGGACGGTTGTTTCCAGGGACAGACGGCGGTAAGTTTTCGAGGAAGGGGGTTGTGGCAGTGATTTTGAGATGAACTGAGAGGGCACCACAGTAGCACAGTGGTTAGCACTATGGCTTCACAGCGCCACGGTCCCAGGTTTGATTCCCGCTTGGGTCACTGTCTGTGTGGAGTCTGCACGTTCTCCCTGTGTCTGCGTGGGTTTGAAATGAAATGAAAATTGCTTATTGTCACGAGTAGACTTCAATGAAGTTACTGTGAAAAGCCCCTAGTCGCCACATTCCGGCGCCTGTTCGGGGAGGCTGGTACGGGAATTGAACCGTGCTGCTGGCCTGCCTTGGTCTGTTTTAAAAGCCAGCGATTTAGCGCAGTGAGCTAAACCAGCCCCTGGATCCTCCGGGTGCTCCGGTTTCCTCCCACAGCCCTATCACATTGGGACAAACGCCCAAGATGATGCCCCCTCTTTGTGCTTTCCCATCTGGTCTCCAAAACCTGCCTCCATACCTGCTCCTTAAGGTGCCTGATTCTTTTCTGAAAGGTCAGGGATGTACCTCACTTTGGACAGCATCGATGTTCTCCGTTGCCCTGTTTGGCCAGCAACTTTCCAGGGCACAGCTTCCTCACATTGAGGAGCAAAGTCCCACTCTCGGGCAGTGAAGGCCACCTGAAGGGTGTTATCGGCACTGGATGGCCTTTCTATAGGTCAGTTACCCTTCCGGAGGATGAGCTTCCCCCACCCAGCTGCAAAATCTGGCCCAAAGAATGGTTACAACACATAGGAGGCCTTTCGGCCCATTGCGTCAGTGCTGGCCCTCTGCGAGAGCAACTCGCTAAGTCCTAGTCCCACTCCATCATCCTTTCCCCCGAACCCTGCACATTCCTCCCAGGATGATAGAATTCCCCTGGCCCCCACCACATCTCCCCTCTGAGAACCTTGGGAAACCCCCAGGTCGGGATTCTCCGCCCCAAGGCCGGCTTCCCCATTCTCCAGCGCCGTTTTTCGGGCACCCGCGGGATTCCTGCAGTGCTGGTCGGGGGACGTTGACAGCGGACACCCCCCCCCCGGCGATTCTCCGGGCCCCGATGGGCCGAGTGGCCGACGAGTTTGGCCGAGTAACGCCGGTGTGGATTACTCACCTCCCACCACACGGCGGGTCCTAGAAGGTGAGTGTGTGGGGGCCGTCCTGGAAGGGGGGGGGCGTGGGGATCCGATCCCGGGTGGGCCCCCACGGTGGCCTGGTCCACGATCGGGGCCTACCGATCAGCGGGTGGGCCGGTTCCGTGGGGGCCTACTTTACTCCGCGACGGGCCCCTGTAGGGCTCCGCCATATTTCCCGGGGGCCGGCGTGGAGAAGGGAACCCCCGCGCATGCGTGAGAATACGCCGGTCGTTCTGCGCATGTGCGCAAATACGCGGGCCGTTCCGCGCTTTGCGCGAACTCGCGCGGGCCGTTCCCCGCCGGCTGGAGCTGCGGGGACCGCTCCGGCGGCAACCTTGCCGCCTAGGATGGGGAGCATTCGCCATTATCGGGGACCGTTGACGCCTGAGTCGTTCGCCGGCATGGGGACATAGCTCCATTATTAGAGAATCCCGCCCCCAGTCTCTGACTCAGCCATCCATCGCCCTCTGTGAATATCTCTTCCTTTGACAACAGCCCAATTATGTCTGATGAGCCCCCTGGCAATTTGCCCTGAGAAGCTTTTCCACATGAAAAGGCTCTATCTAAATGCAAGTTGTTACTTGTTGGGTCAAGGCAGGAAACTCAAATCACCAGAAATGGCCTGAACATCAGTGTAAATCCCCAGCGATAAACACTTGAATAACAATAAACAGAGTGAACATGTTACTAAATGAAGCGAATGGGGGTATGGTTTGCACAACTCACCAGTACAGACTCTTCCCGAGTTGTCTTCGTGTTCGGACTCCCCCCGCCCCCGGCCCCGGTTCACATTGTCTGCTTCATCGGGAAGGCTGGAGGTAGCTTCTGTCCATGCGGGAATCAGACCTACATACCAACAAACATTCTGGTGTTAACACGTCAGCGCGGCTGGACAGGAGATCAATGAATACCGAACATTCAGGAGGAACGGGCCTGTCCTGACCTGACCTGGAAAGCTGATGCAGCTGCCATTCTCCGCTAGCTTGTGAGGAGCGAGGGCGGGCAGACGGCAGATGTTTCAAACTCATTCTCACCAGGTTTTCACTGATGGTCGAAATGAGGCAACTGCATCACTCACCATCCTGTCACCCTCCCCAGTTAACCAAGGATTCTGCCACAGGCAATTTTTCTTTTCATTCATTCGTGGGATGTGGGAATCCCATTGATCACAATGAATGGCGGGCGCAGGCTCGAGGGGCCGAATGGCCTCCTCCTGCTTCTATTTTCTAAGTAAACCACTGGGGCTGGTTTAGCACACTGGGCTAAATCGCTGGCTTTTAAAGCAGACCGAGGCAGGCCAGCAGCACGGTTCAATTCCCGTACCAGCCTCCCCGAACAGGTGCCGGAAAGTGGCGACTAGGGGCTTTTCACAGTAACTTCATTTAAAGCCTACTTGTGACAATAAGCGATTTTCATTCATTTCATTCATGTATCGCTGGTTGGGCTAGCATTTGCTGCCGATCCCTGAGCACACTTGAACTGAGTGGCTTGTTCAGTCAGTTCCAGAGGGTATTTAAGAGTCACCCACAAACCACCTGGGTTTTTACAACACTCGACTTTTAATTCCAGATTTTTAGTGAATTCAAATTCCACCACCTGCCGTGTGGGATTTGAACCGGGGTCCCCAGCATGTTACTCCGGCCCATTACTCATCCAGTGACAATACCACTACGTCACTGCCTGCCCCCAAATGTGTGTCACCAGGACAATTTACTTCCAAATGCTCGGGAACCATCTCCACGCAGCCCAGAGCAGCAAACCTTTAACCCTGCCTAAATGAAAGTGTGAGCTCGTCTCTCTCTCTTCACAATGCTCAGATCGGTTTACGGTCAACCTCCCTTGAAGTTTCAGAGCTAAAAATAATTGATTCCTAGTAGGCAGTCCAAAGAAATAATGCTGCCCATGTTTCACAGTAAATTTACATGAATTTGTTTCGTCCCAAATTCTGCATAACTACACAACCCACCTTAAGATGTTCTTTTCCAGGGCAGGGTGGCGGAGTGGTAAGCACTGCTGCCTACGGTGCTGAGGACGCAGGTTCGAATCCCGGCCCCGGGTCACTGTCCGTGTGCAGTTTGCACATTCTCCCCGTGTTTGCGTGGGTTTCAGCCCCACAACCCAAAGATGTGCAGGGTAGGTGGATTGGCCACGCTAAATTGGCAGCACGGTAGCATGGTGGTTAGCACAATTGCTTCACAGTGCCAGGGTCCCAGGTTCGATTCCCGGCTTGGGTTACTGTCTGTGTGGAGTCTGCACGTTCTCCCCATGTGTGCGTGGGTTTCCTCCGGGTGCTCCGGTTTCCTCCCACAGTCCAAAGATGTGCAGGTTAGGTGGATTGGCCGTGCTAAATTGCCCTTAGTGTCCAAAATTGCCCTTAGTGTTGGGTGGGGTTACTGGGTTATGGGGATAGGGTGGAGGTGTGGGCTTGGGTAGGGTGCTCTTTCAAAGAGCCGGTGCCGACTCGATGGGCTGAATGGCCTCCTTCTGCACTGTAAATTCTATGATTCTATGAAATTGCCCCTTAATTGGAAAAAAGTAATTGGGTACTCTAAATTTATTTTTTTTAAAAGGTTTTCTTTTCCAGTGCAGACCCCACCCTGGGCGATTAAGTTTTAAACAATTTTGTGTGAAAATTTAATCAAAAAAATTATTTCATGAGATGCAGCCGTCACCGGCTGGTCAGCATTTGCTGCCCATCCCTTACAGTCCTCGAACTGAGTCTCCCGCTCGGCCATTTCAGAGGGGCAGTTAAGAGTCAATCACCTAATAACAATAATCGCTTATTGTCACAAGTCGGCTTCAATGAAGTGAAAAGCCGCTAGTCGCCACATTCCGCCGCCTGTTCGGGGAGGCCGGCGCGGGAATTGAACCTGCACTGCTGGTTTTGTTCTACATCATAAGCCAGCTGTTTAGCCCGCTGTGTTAAACCATCCCCACATTGCTGAACACATTGCTGTGGGTCTGGAGTCATGTGTCGGCCAGACCAGGTAAGGGCGGCAGATTTCCTTCCCTGAAGGGCATTAATGAACCAGATGGGTTTTTACAACAATCGGCGATAGTTTCAAAACTAGGGGCGCGATCTGCCCGAAACAAAATGGAGTCTGTTCAGGGCGGGACTAGCGGGTCTGTTTACACCGCTAACCTCTATCAAGCGGGGCTTGTTTCCATGCCCCGGCAGGGAACGCAGCCCCCCCCCCCACCCCCGAGGCCACACTTAGCGTCATTTCCTGAACTGAGGAGCTCATTTTTAAATGGTGCCCCAACCTGGGGGTTCCAGCATAAAAGGGGGGCCATTCAGCCCTAGTGGCCCTGTGTTCATGCTGGCCCTCTGCCAAAACAACCCACCCCGTCCCACTCACTCCACCCTTTCCCCATAACCCCGCAATTATTTTCCCTTCAGTTAATGACTCGATTTTCTTTTGAAGACTTCGGCTGATGAGAGGGGGTGGGTGGAGAAGGGCCGGGCGGTTGACGGTATCAAAGGCAGCAAAGAAGACGAGGAGAACAAAGAAAAAAGGTAACTCGCTCAGAGCCACAGAGAATGTCTTGTGTGACTTTGGCTCGGGTAAATATGTCACAGCTTATTAATTATACAGGTGACTGTTCCTTTGAAAGAACAGACCAACCTCTATTCTGATTCAAGTTCACTGCTTCATCAAATTCTGTCAAGTGCGGCTTGCTGCCTTTGACTAAAGTCCATCAGCACACTCCATTGTATAACATTCCACTGCAGATGTCCAAAGGGTGGACCTTGCTATAGACACAGCAACGTTATTCATCTGGCCAGTTCCTGGCTGCCATGTAAAGAAGCTGGGATAACTTCATACTGCTCAAGGGATAGTCGTGACAGAATTGTCATCTCGTAACAGAAGCTGGTTACCTTTCATTCTATTCAGGCCTAGTTCCAACCACAACACTCTCTGGGCAACCTAGGCTGTTGACCCTGTTTCATCTCAGAGGATCACAAGATTGAAATCGGGCTTGTTCACTAACTATGGCCCTTGAATAAGATTGAATACATAGAAAATGGAAGCGGGAGGAGGCCATTCGGCCCTTCGAGCCTGCTCCTCCCATTCATTATGATCATGGCTGATCATCCAACTCAGTAACCTATTTTCTGTGGTAGCGAATTCCACAGGCCGATCACTCGCTGGGTGAAGAAACTTCTCCTCATCTCAGTCCTAGATGATTTATCCTGTATCCTGAGGCTGTGACCAATGGTTCTGGACTCCCCCACCTCCGGGCACATCCTTCTTGCATCTACCCTGTCTAGTCGTGGAACCACAGAATCCCTACAGCGCAGGAGGCCATTCGGCTCATCAAGTCTGCGCTGACCCTCCGAAAGAGCATCCCACCTGTGGTAAACACCACTGGTTATACACTACGTGTATTACGGTCTGAGAGGGCTTCTGTGGATGCTCCGAGATATCCTTCGAAGCAGGCTAGCCAGTGCTCGAAAGTGGCAGTGGCGTCGGCTGCATGAGGGTTCAGCTCCAGGTGACCCGGCTTGATTAAGATGTTCATCTTTAGAATTCTAGTGCAATAAATTGATGCACCATCAATAACCATGAGATGAAATGATGAACAATTGAAGCTTTATTGCACTAGATGTTAAGCCTCCTGCAGCTGAAACCAGAATGGAGGCAGTGCAGGAGAGTGAACACTCTTATACTGAGCCTGCTGGGTGGAGCCAGCAGGCCGGGGTTTACTGTATTGACTGTAGTACAGTGGCAGTACCATAATCTCCGGCCTGCTGGCTCCACCCAGCAGGCTCAGTATAAGAGTGTGCACTCTCCTGCACTGCCTCTATTCTGGTTCCAGCTGCAGGAGGCTTAACATCTAGTGCAATAAAGCCTCAATTGTTCACCATTTTGTCTCGTGATTATTGATAGTACATCAACACCTGGCCCAATCCCCCACCTTATCCCCGTAACCGTGTAACCCCACCTAACCTTTGGACAATAAGGGGCAATCTAGCACGGCCAATCCACCTAACCTGCACATCTTTGGACTGTGGGAGGAAACCGGAGCACCTGGAGGAAACCCACACAGACAGGAAATTAAGGAATTGGATGATGAGCAGCAGTGATGTAAATTGGGCCTGGTTCAAACAGCAAAAGAGAAGGCTGAGTGGTAATATGATTGTTGCTGTCAGGATTCTACAGAGGCTGGAAAACGATAAACATACTGAGATATTTCACCTTGTCCTGAACAGGAAACTAGACGACATGGTTAAGGGAGTGTCGTCAAATCATATCTATCGAAACATTATGGCGCGTCAACCTGAACAGTATCGAGAGAGAGATTCATGAAGCAGAAAGTGTTGATTCATTCAAATGCAAATTAGATTGGCTTCTTTTGGAAAATATTATTTGGGAACATATCTGAGCAAACTGACACATGACATATGGCCAGTGTAGCGTGGTTAGGCGTTCGAAAGTCAGCTGTTCCTGTGGTCCCCAAAGCTTTCCATCGGAGTCTTCCCTCGCTTCATGTCTGGGTCTACTGAAAAGACGAGTTGATGGAGATTGATTGCTCTGATTAACCAAGTTCTCCAGTATCATTACAACACACCACTGACAGGATTGCGAAAGGAAAACTAGGTGGAGCGTGGTCTCCTGTTTATCGTGAAAATTCCTGCCCCTGTGTCCAGGCCCAGCCACATAATCCGTTCTGTCAACAACACAAATGCTCACCTCTATGAACATGCAAACCTCAGCTTTGTAACCAGTTAATGTACTTCAGCATTAACAAGTTGTCAGTGCTGCCATCTGGATTATTTCCCTTTGGGCACATCATTTAAACCAATTTGACAAAGAACAAAAATGTTCTTGCTTCATCATCTCTCTCACTCTGCCCGGAGCTGCTCTTACCAGGAGATCTGCTGGTCTGTTATGTCACTCTTGTTTGCCTTGTCCCACCCTCACAATTCCACTGTAGCTCATCTCCATCCTCTCAATGACGTCCCTCATCCAACTGCACCTCGGTCCAGCCCTCTTTCCGCTGCCCTCCCCTTTGCCGTCTGGAAGAGTTCTCTGCAACTTTTCAGCTCCGATCACATGGCTGAAATTCAGACATTTTCTTTTCTGAATGTCATTTTTGAAGAGCTTTGTTTTGCAATTTCAAGCATCTCATCGTTTGTCTGAAGGTCTGCCGATGGAATTTTAAGCAGCCATCTTAGTTTCCACATAGGAAATAGGAGGAATAGGCCACTCGGCCCCTCGAGCCAGCTCCATCATTCAACTAGATCATGGTCGATCCGCTACCTCAACACCAACTTCCTGAACTATCCCAGACCCCTTGATGTCATAATAAGTAGGCTTACATTAACACTGCAATGAAGTTACTATGAAATGCCCTAGTTGCCACATTCCGGCACCTGTTTGCGTACACAGAGGGAGAATTCGGAATGTCCAATTCACCTAACAAGCACGTCTTTCGTGATTTGCGGGAGGAAACCGGAGCACCCGGAGGAAACCCACGCAGACACCGGGAGAACGTGCAGATTCCGCACAGACAGTGACCCAAGCCGGGAATCAAACCTGCGACCCTGGAGCTGTGAAGCAACAGTGCTAACCACTGTGCTACTGTGCTGTCATATCTATCGATTTCTGTTTTGAACATGCTCAGTGATTTGGCCTCCAGAGCCTCTGGGTTAGAGAATTCCAAACATTCACTACCCACTGAGTGAAGAACATTCTCCTCATCTCAGTCCCTAATGGCCTGTCCCTTATTTGGAAAGCATGTCCCCTGGTCCTACACCCCTCCGGCCAGGGGAAACATCCTTCCTGCTTCGACCTTGCTGACTGCTGTTAGAATTGAGTATGTCACAATGGCATTGTTTCTCATTCTTCTAAATTCGAGGGAATCCAGGCCCAGCCTCCTCAAGCTCTCCTCGTAGAACAACCCCTCAAGCCCAGGAATCAGTCTGGTGAATCTGCCTTGCACTTACCCTACGTTAAGTACATGCAGGTAAGGAGACCGAACTGTACACAATACTCCAGGTGTGACAAGGCCCTCGACATTGGGTTACCAACTCCAGTCAGATATATTCTGGGAAAGGTTGGCAGCAGGGACGTCACGGAAAGCCGGAGATGTGGTGAGAGGGTGTGACACTCGAGAAATAACTAGTTAATACCATGAGTAACCATAATTAATCTCTATACCAGCATTCAACCAGTCACAGCCGAGCCTAATCTTTGGCTCATAATCAGCGTCCTTTTGTCCAGCTCTGCAGCCTCAATTGATTGGAGCACTGCTCAGGTGGTCTGTAGACTGTGTAGCCATCTGGGATGGCCACTTACAAAGTAAACATGGAATCTTGCAAAGACTCAAGGGAAATATGGCCAATACAGGATTCAGGCAAACTCAGAGCCTAAATGTATATTTGCTAACAGAGAACCAGACAGTAAGGCAATGCATTTTGGAAGGGCTAATGCAGGTAGGGAATATACAGTGAATGGTAGAACCCTCAAGAGTATTGAAAGTCAAAGAGATCTAGGAGTACTGAATGCTTGCCTTCATTGGCCGGGGCATTGAGTATAAGAATTGGCAAGTCATGTTGCAGCTGTATAGAACCTTAGTTAGGCCACACTTGGAGTATAGTGTTCAATTCTGGTCGCCACACTACCAGAAGGATGTGGAGGCTTTAGAGAGGGTGCAGAAGAGATTTACCAGAATGTTGCCTGGTATGGAGGGCATAAGCTATGAGGAGCGATTGAATAAACTCGGTTTGTTCTCACTGGAACGAAGGAGGTTGAGGGGCGACCTGATAGAGGTATACAAAATTATGAGGGGCATAGACAGAGTGGATAGTCAGAGGCTTTTCCCCAGGGTAGAGGGGTCAATTACTAGGGGGCATAGGTTTAAGGTGAGAGGGGCAAAGTTTAGAGTAGATGTACGAGGCAAGTTTTTTACGCAGAGGGTAGTGGGTGCCTGGAACTCACTACCGGAGGAGGTAGTGGAGGCAGGGACGATAGGGACATTTAAGGGGCATCTTGACAAATATATGAATAGGATGGGAATAGAAGGATACGGACCCAGGAAGTGTAGAAGATTGTAGTTTAGTCGGGCAGTATGGTCGGCACGGGCTTGGAGGGCCGAAGGGCCTGTTCCTGTGCTGTACATTTCTTTGTTCTTTGTTCTTTGTTACAGGTCCACAGGTCATTGAAAGGGGCAACACAGGTGGAGAAGGTAGTCAAGAAGGCATACGGCATGCTTGCCTTCATTGGCCGGGGCATTGAGTATAAGAATTGGCAAGTCATGTTGCAGCTGTATAGAACCTTAGTTAGGCCACACTTGGAGTATAGTGTTCAATTCTGGTCGCCACACTACCAGAAGGATGTGGAGGCTTTAGAGAGGGTGCAGAAGAGATTTACCAGAATGTTGCCTGGTATGGAGGGCATAAGCTATGAGGAGCGATTGAATAAACTCGGTTTGTTCTCACTGGAACGAAGGAGGTTGAGGGGCGACCTGATAGAGGTATACAAAATTATGAGGGGCATAGACAGAGTGGATAGTCAGAGGCTTTTCCCCAGGGTAGAGGGGTCAATTACTAGGGGGCATAGGTTTAAGGTGAGAGGGGCAAGGTTAAGAGTAGATGTAAGAGGCAAGTTTTTTACGCAGAGGGTAGTGGGTGCCTGGAACTCACTACCGGAGGAGGTAGTGGAAGCAGGGACGATAGGGACATTTAAGGGGCATCTTGACAAATATATGAATAGGATGGGAATAGAAGGATACGGACCCAGGAAGTGTAGAAGATTGTAGTTTAGTCGGGCAGTATGGTCGGCACGGGCTTGGAGGGCCGAAGGGCCTGTTCCTGTGCTGTACATTTCTTTGTTCTTTGTTCTTTGTTCTAGTATCGAAACCCCCAGCCGATTTGCATTCTAATGACCCAGTTCCCCAGGACAAAGGACTGGTACTCAGGTATCGGATACAATTCCAGACACATTGGCGCCACTCCCTTCGCCCAGGAAGCCCAAACAGCCAAGGTCAATGACCGCTCAGGACACGCCCAGCCATCAAGGCACCCGCTCCTTTATTGGCTCAAATTGAAGGCAGTAATCGAAGCCTGCCGAATTATTGGGTCCGAAGCTAAGGACCGCCCAAAAGGAGCGCGAAACCCCAAAGGATAAAGAGAGACACTGCCATGTGTTCGGTCTCTTTTGGCCCCGGCACACCGGCACTCTTCGGCCCGGCCTATACCTGAAGCCAACTGCAGCACCGCGACCAGAAGACAAGTTCAAGACCAACGATCGCTACCAGACGGATGAGCCCAGCAGAACCGAAGTCACTTCTCCAGACCCAGCCACTCCAGATCCGAACAAAGGCCTTGTCCCTCTGCATAAAGCCGGGTGCCTGAAATTAAGTACAGGTTGTTGTAGTGTTAGGTGTAATTTAGCTTGTAGTGTTTTTATGTTGCATGTGTGAGTTAATCTCGTGTGTAAACCGGTGAGCCTCACGTCTGTAGTGGGTAAAGTCTTGGAGGGGATTATAAGAGACAAGATTTATAATCATCTAGATAGGAATAATATGATCAGGGATAGTCAGCATGGCTTTGTGAAGGGTAGGTCATGCCTCACAAACCTTATCGAGTTCTTTGAGAAGGTGACTGAACAGGTAGATGAGGGTAGAGCAGTTGATGTGGTGTATATGGATTTCAGCAAAGCGTTTGATAAGGTTCCCCACGGTAGGCTATTGCAGAAAATACAGAGACTGGGTATTGAGGGTGATTTAGAGATGTGGATCAGAAATTGGCTAGCTGAAAGAAGACAGAGGGTGGTGGTTGATGGGAAATGTTCAGAATGGAGTACAGTCACAAGTGGAGTACCACAAGGATCTGTTCTGGGGCCGTTGCTGTTTGTCATTTTTATCAATGACCTAGAGGAAGGCGCAGAAGGGTGGATGAGTAAATTTGCAGACGATACTAAAGTCGGTGGTGTTGTCGATAGTGTGGAAGGATGTAGCAGGTTACAGAGGGATATAGATAAGCTGCAGAGCTGGGCTGAGAGGTGGCAAATGGAGTTTAATGTAGAGAAGTGTGAGGTGATTCACTTTGGAAGGAATAACAGGAATGCGGAATATTTGGCTAATGGTAAAGTTCTTGAAAGTGTGGATGAGCAGAGGGATCTAGGTGTCCATGTACATAGATCCCTGAAAGTTGCCACCCAGGTTGATAGGGTTGTGAAGAAGGCCTATGGAGTGTTGGCCTTTATTGGTAGAGGGATTGAGTTCCGGAGTCGGGAGGTCATGTTGCAGCTACAAAGAACAAAGAACAAAGAAATGTACAGCACAGGAACAGGCCCTTCGGCCCTCCAAGCCCGTGCCGACCATACTGCCCGACTAAACTACAATCTTCTACACTTCCTGGGTCCGTATCCTTCTATTCCCATCCTATTCATATATTTGTCAAGATGCCCCTTAAATGTCCCTATCGTCCCTGCTTCCACTACCTCCTCCGGTAGCGAGTTCCAGGTACCCACTACCCTCTGCGTAAAAAACTTGCCTCGTACATCTACTCTAAACCTTGCCCCTCTCACCTTAAACCTATGCCCCCTAGTAATTGACCCCTCTACCCTGGGGAAAAGCCTCTGACTATCCAGAACTCTGGTACGGCCGCATTTGGAGTATTGGGTACAGTTCTGGTCACCGCATTATAGGAAGGACGTGGAGGCTTTGGAGCGGGTGCAGAGGAGATTTACTAGGATGTTGCCTGGTATGGAGGGAAAATCTTATGAGGAAAGGCTGATGGACTTGAGGTTTTTTTCGTTGGAGAGAAGAAGGTTAAGAGGAGACTTAATAGAGGCATACAAAATGATCAGGGGGTTGGATAGGGTGGACAGTGAGAGCCTTCTCCCGCGGATGGAAATGGCTGGCATGAGGGGACATAACTTTAAACTGAGGGGTAATAGATATAGGACAGAGGTCAGAGGTAGGTTCTTGATGCAAAGAGTAGTGAGGCCGTGGAATGCCCTACCTGCTACAGTAGTGAACTCGCCAACATTGAGGGCATTTAAAAGTTTATTGGATAAACATATGGATGATAACGGCATAGTGTAGGTTAGATGGCTTTTGTTTCGGTGCAACACCGTGGGCCGAAGGGCCTGTACTGCGCTGTATTGTTCTATGTTCTATGTTCTAAATAAACCATTATTGAACTTGAACTAACTGACTGGTTGTTGGGTCTTTGATCAATATCCGGTTGAACCTTGTGGTGGTATCATTTGATACCTGGCGACTCTGAAAGCAATATCACTCAATATTAAAAAGGGCAACATTATTGGCGCCTCCGGTGCAAATTGGCAACAACTGTGGCCTGTGCCAACTCTGGCTTTTCTGTGGGTAGGGGAGCAGCTTCCAGATATAGGGAGCTGGATTCTCCGCCCTTCTGTGCCACATTTCTGTTTCACCCTGCCGTTTCCCATTGTGGGGCAGCCCCACGCCGTCGGGAAACCCCCGGGCTGCCGGCAAAACAGAGAATCCCGCCGGCGCAGAATCCAGGCTGTGATTGCCTGCCGGCTAGTCCCAGACACACGGAAGGCCTGGTGGCACCCGACACCGGGCTGTGATTGGTTGGCAGACAGTCCCAGTTGTCTTTGCCAGGAGCTGGTATGCCCCCAGAATGCTTTGTTTGGTCTTTGGCGGATTGAGGCCATTTCCAGGGGACCCCCAGTCATCCCAGGAGGGTTGGCAACCCCACTAACACGATTGCAGCAAGGCCTCGTTACTCCTGAATTCAAACCCTCTGGCGATAGAGGGCAACATATCATTTGTCTTCCTAATTGCTTGCAACATTTCACAGGGCCACAGCACTGCTGCTCTGCAGCCCCAGGGACCCCGGTTCAACTTCGGCCTTGTGTAGAGTTTGCACTTTCTAATAATAATAATAATCTTTATTATTGTCACAAGTAGGCTTACATTAACACTGCAATGAAGTTACTGTGAAAATCCCCTAGTTGCCACACTCCGGCGCCTGTTCGGCTACACAGAGGGAGAATTCAGAGCGTTCAATTCACCTAACTAGCACGTCTTTCGGGACTTGTGGGAAGAAACCGGAGCACGCGGAGGAAACCCACGCAGACACAGGGAGAACCTGCAGACTCTGCACAGATAGTGACTCAAGCCGGGAATTAAAGCTCCCTGTGTCTGTATGGGTTTCCTCCGATTTCCTCTCACAATCCGAAATGCGCATGTTAGGTGGATTGGCTGTGCTCAATTGTCCCTTAGTGTCTAAAGATGCGTAGATTGTGTTATTCCTTGTGTCTGAATAAAGCTCGTAGTCTTACAGTTGAAGTAGGTGCTTTATTTTGAGTTTGTTCTCTCTCCAGCGCTTATACTATGTTACATCTGAGCTGTCTGTGTCCTGCTCACCAGCTGCCATTCCTGTGATGAGTCTCTGACTTCCTGTTTGTCTGTATTTATACATCTCCCGTGCTCCCTCTAGTGATTGCTTAGTTGTATTACATTTACATTGACCCCTTGTATATACACAGATGTGCAGATCACTACATCGCCCCTTTTTTCTTTTACATATTTTCTGTACAGTGTTAAAGAAAATTGTACAAAACAGTTAGATTATTTATGATATGTATATCTGTACAAGTGGTGATGATATTGGTTATTATACAAACTCAATTAATATTTATGAGTCCAATCTTAATAATAACATTTATGAGTCCAAACTTTATGAATTTGTTCGGTTGAGTTTTTATTTCTGTTGTTGATGTGGTGATATTGATATTGTAATTTCTTTGTTAATATCATCAAGTGTTCTTGTGTTTTAAGTAACCAACAAGTCATCACGAGGTGTTCGAATGGTCGAACCACTTGTTTGACTGACGTGGACTTTTTTCTGTGCTTGTAGTATCGATTTAGTGTGTCATCTGCCTTGAAAGTTGGTGTGCTTGTTTGTTCTGGGGCAAATGTGAATTCATGAGATTCTTTGCCATGCCATGGTATGTTTGTACTCTTGTCATTGTTTTTGAGTGTAATGTTGCATTGTCCTTCATGTGCAGAGTTGTACCATGTCGCACAGGTCGTTGTTTCATTGTTGTTGTTTCTGTCTTTGTTGCTTTTGTTGTCGTTCTTGTTGTTGTTTTTGTCGCGCTTGTTGTTGCTGTTGTTTTTGCTATGCTTCTTGTTGTTGTTGTGCTTGTAGTATCTTATACACAGATATGCAGATCACTACACAAGTTAGGTGGGGTTATGGGGTTAGGGTGGGGTAGTGGGGCTCGGTAGGGTGCTCTTTCAGAGGGTCAGTGTATACGCGATGGGCCGAATGGCCTTTCTGCTCAGAAGGAATTCTATTCCGTTCTGAAGGCTTCTATTTTAAAAGTGAAATTTATAGCGGTCCAGGTTACAATGTGGGACTGAGTAAAAGAGTGAACAAGACTAAAGCAAACAAAACTCGTAAAGGGAGAACAGAAATGTTCGGAAAACTCATTAGGCCCGGCAGCGTCTGTGGAGAGAGAAACAGAGTTAACGTTTCGAGTCCGATGTGACCCTCCTTCTGAGTCCTCCGGGGTCAAAATGTTAACTCTGGGATTTCCCGGCTGTTCACCCCGGCGGGAACCTCTGCTCACGCCAACCGTGCTCCGGGTCTCTCAGAGGCGTGGGGTGGATTCAGTGGCAAATCCCTTCCAGCCTGGCGAGACCAGAAGATCCAGGTTTTCCGGCACTTTCTGTTTTTATCTCAGGTTCCCAGCGTCCGCAGTATTTGTGGCTTTGCCCCAGGAATGGAGACTCCAGTGCCGCAGGGACCTGTTGCTTGCACCTCGAATTGTGTTGGTAAATGTGGCAGCACGGTAGCACAAGTGGCTGGCACTGTGGCTTCACAGCGGCAGGGTGCCAGGTTCGATTCCCCGCTGCGTCACTGTCTGCGCGGAGTCTGCACATTCTCCCCGTGTCTGCGTGGGTTTCCTCCGGGTGCTCCGGTTTCCTCCCACGGTCCAAAGACGTGCAGGTTAGGTGGATTGGGCATGCTGAATTGCCCTTAGTGTCCAAAAAGGTTAGGAGGGGTTATTGGATTTGGAGGATAGGGTGGAAGTGAGGGCTTAAGTGGGTCGGTGCACACTCGATGGGCCGAATGGCCTCCTTCTGCACTGTAGATTCTATGTTCTATCTTCCAAACAGCTGAAAATTAAACTATTTGTCAAATTAAAGTTTGCAGCCAGCATTAAAACGGAGTGCAGTGGACAAAGGATGGGGTTGGCGTTTGGCTGAGGATCTGGGTTGTTATTCAGTGGAATGTTAATTGAATGTAATCTGAGATATGTAAAGCATTGGATACTGAAAGAAGGGGCACCATAGACGTTGAATGTCGAGAATTGGTTTCCTACATACTGTGAAAAGGATCTGGGAGTAACAGTAGGCGGTCCTTTCAATGTCAAGACAATGTGAAGAAACAATTAGAAAGGCAAATATGATTATTGGGATACGCATCCAGAATAGTGGGAAGTAAAATTCAACAAGAGGTTACACTGAGGCTCCACATCACACTTGGTTGAGCACACTTGGATTTTGAACACACCGGTTGTCATTAGACGGGTGCAGTGAGGGACAGCAAGAATGATCCCAAATATAAGCTGCGTAGGAAGGATTAGAGAAGCCAGGGTCCTGTCCACTGGAAAGGTGGTTTAGAGGACATAAGATTGAAAACATGACTACCTTTATTTAAATTTTTTTTTTACTGAAAAACTACTTGAGCCGATCGACCAGCTGGAAGGACAAAATGAAAGACTTAAGTGTATTTGAACTGCAGTTAGATATCAGCCTCAAAGCTACAATACGAGAAGGCTGAAATCAATGGACAACATTTTCGATTTCTTTCTTATGTTTGTACATTCTGACCGACTCACAGAATCACAGAAATGTTGTGGTCTCGACCCTTTTACGAGGGCGAACAGTTTCCCCCACCTACTCTGTATCTGCGTGGGTTTCCTCCGGGTGCTCCGGTTTCCTCCCACAAGTCCCGAAAGACGTGCTGTTAGTTCAATTGGACATTCTGAATTCTCCCGCTGTGTACCCGAACAGGCGCCGGAGTGTGGCGATTAGGGGATTTTCACAGTAATTTCATTGCAGTGATGTTATCCTACTTGTGACAATAAAGATTATTCTATTCTGTCGTCCCCCTCATGATTTTGAACATCACTGCCAAATCTCCTCTCAGCCTTCTTCTCTCCAAGGAGAACAGTCCCAAACTCTCCGATCTATCCTCATAACTGAAGTTCCTCATCCCTGGAGCCATTCTTGTAAAACTCTTCTGCGCCCTCTCCAATGTGTTCACATCCTTTCTCTCGTGTGGTCCCCAGGACTGTGCACAATATTCCAGCTGAGGTCTAACTAGCATCTTATATGAGTTCAGAATAACCTCCTTGCTCGTGTACGCTATGCCCCTATTAATAAAACCCAGGATACTATATGCTTTATTTTATTTTTTAAAAATGTTTTTGTTTTTTTGCACACCAAAAATAAACATGAACAAATTTGCACACAGCATTTGCAGTTTACTATTCACAATACCCCTCATTTGAATGAGCCTCCTAACACCAACTCCCCCTACTTGATGGGCCGAATGGCCTCCTCCTGCACTGTAAATTCTATGATTCTATGAAACAGGAATATTATTCTGACAACAAATCCTGGGTATGTTCTAACTGTGGCCGAACAGAGAGCTAATACTGAGATTACAAAAAATATATTTAAAAAAGACATGCTTCAATGAACACTGTTTTTACAAGGTCGTACAAGACTGCATAATGATGAGGTGATTGGTAAAAACCATGTGGGTTCTGAACGATTTTTTCTCTCTGATATTCATGAGCTTTCAAATGTAAAGTTGCAGTTCATGTTTTCATTTAGGTCAATGAGATAGCGGTTGTATAAGTACCGGCCTTTAACCCAGTGACATTTATGAATGTTCAAAAGTGCAGTCAGTGAGCCAAGGAAAGAGACACGGAACCTGTCAACAGTCTAATCTGCTGGGAGCCCGCCTGACAGCTGTCCCAGAGAGAACCCTAAAAACAAAACAAGAGGCAGGGTCCGGGGGGAACGTTGCTTGTGATCTCTGCCTCAGCCTCGGAAAATGGGTGAACCAGCCGACTGCGAGTGGCAGGTTTTATCAACGGCGCCTGAGAGTTGTCAATCGAGGGGCCCGACAAAGAAACACCAGAAGGCAACAGCATGTTCGTTAACAGCAATTCAATACCGCGTTTATTATTTAAAATCGCTACGGGTCGTGATTCCGAAGACTGAACCCTCCCAAAGCCATCCATTCTTTTTTAAAAACCTCGTCGACCTTCGTCAGGGGAAGTCGGTGCTGTTTACCATGTGATTTCTATGGCTAACGTGTCAAGAGTATTCATATTACGGGTACCCTGAAATTATTATTCATTCAGTTGGCGCATCGTACTTTTCAAACCGTTTAATTTACTTTAGACTCTAGCTGGCCTGGGCTTAGGCTATCGCAATGTAAGTTGACACACGTTATCCGAAAACCGCAATTACCCGAAATGTAATCCTCCCCGAGGACTTCAGATACAGGATATTCGACCCATGTTACTGAAACGATGCGGTTTACTGATAGGTTGAGCAGCGATTAAATCGCAAAAACAACCCAGCAAGCATTTCAGTTTCGTAGTGAGGCGTGGGTCCTCTGATTTCCACTCACTCCAATTCCTCACTGCCTGTCCACAATTGGGACTGTACACGAAGCATGCTTTGCCAGGGATCTGTGTGAGTTAGGGGCAGCAGTTGCTTTGCCTTGTGACTGTGGTTAAATGTTTGATGGTAGCGTAGTACTAGGTTATGTGCAGTGACGGCGCCAAACAGTCTCAGGGGGCGGGATTCTCCATGAACCAGCGGGGTGAGCCATTCCGGCGGCGAGGAGTGGCGTGCACCACTCCGGCGACAGGCCGCCCCGAAGGTGCGGAATCCTGCGCACCTTCAGGGGCTAGGCCGGCGCCGGAGTGTTTGCCGCCCACCAGCTGGCGTGGAAGGGCCTCCGCTGGCCGGCGCGAGTTGGCGCATGCACGACAGCGTGTGCTGGCATCATCCCAGCGCATGCGCAAGGGGGGTTCTTCTCCTCACCGGCCATGGCGGAGGTTGACAGCGGCCGGTGCGGAGGGAAATAGTGCCCCCACGGCACAGGGCCGCCTGTGGATCGGTGGGCCCCGATCGCGGGCCAGGCCACCGGGGGGGCACCTCCCTGGGGCCAGATCCCCCCGCATCCCCCCCCCCCCCCCCGGGGACTCTGCAGGCCGCCCGTGTAGCCAGGTCCCGCCAGTAAGGACCTGTTGTGATTTACGCCGGTGGGACCCGCCGAAAACGGGCGGCGACTCGCGGGCTGGAGAATCGCCGGGGGGGGGGGGGGGGGCGCTGCCAGCAGCCACTGACTGGCGCACCGCGATTCCCACCCCCGCCAAAACCCCGGCGCCGGAAAATTCTGCAGCCGGCGGGGGCGGGAATCACGCCGCCCCCCAGCGATTCTCTGACCCGGCGGGGGTCAGAGAATCCCACCCAGGATGTTTAGATTCTAGGTGCAAATCACTGGAACCTCCCTGCTAGTTGCGGGATGCAGCGTGGTTTGATGTTGAACTCCATTAGAACAGAGAAACTGCACAAAGCATGAGATAAAGGTGAAGTCACACGGGATCAGGGGTGAGCTGGCAAGGTGGATACAGAACTGGCTAGGTCATAGAAGGCAGAGAGTAGCAATGGAGGGATGCTTTTCTAATTGGAGGGCTGTGACCAGTGGTGTTCCACAGGGATCAGTGCTGGGACCTTTGCTCTTTGTAGTATATATAAATGATTTGAAGGAAATTGTAACTGGCCTGATTAGTAAGTTTGCAGCCGACACAAAGGTTGGTGGATTGCGGATAGCGATGAGGACTGTCGCGCATGCGTCGCCCGGCGAAGACCTTTCGGCCCCGGCTGGCGTGGCGCCAAAGGCCTTTCCCGCCAGAGCACAAACTACTCCGGCGCGGGCCTAGCCCCTCAAGGTGAGGGCTTGGCCCACTTTGACTTCCGCACCTTTGGGGCGGCCCGACGCCGGAGTGGTTCCCGCCACTCCAATACGCCGGAACCCCCCGCCCCGCCGGGTAGGGGAGAATCCCGCCCCTTATCCCTGTCCTAAATGGTCTACCCCGTACCCTCAGACTGTGACCCCTGGTTCTGGACTCCGCCACCATCAGAAACATCCTACCTGCATCTACCCTGTCCAGTCCTGTTAGAATTTTATAGGTTTCTACGGCAGGGCAAGGTTTTTAATTGGGGGAGGGGTAATTGTGATGCGATTAGGCAAGAATTAGGGAGCATAAGGTGGGAACAGAAACTGTCAGGGAAAGGCACAAATGAAAAGTGGAGCTTGTTCAAGGAACAAATACTTGGTAGTCATGTCCCTGTCAGGCAGGGAGGAAATGGCCATGTGAGGGAACCATGGTTCACAAAAGAGGTTGAATGTCTTGTCAAGAGGAAGAAGGAGCTGTCCACGGGGATAGTGCCAGAGGACTGGAGAGTGGCGAATGTTGTTCCTCTGTTCAAGAAAGGGAATAGGAATGACCCTGGTAATTATAGGCCAGTTAGTCTTACTTCGGTGGTCGGGAAGATAATGGAAAAGGTCCTGAAGGGTAGGATTTATGACCATTTGGAAAGATGCAGCTTAATTCGGGATAGTCAACACGGATTCGTGAAGGGTAGGTCTTGCCTCACAAATTTGATTGAATTCTTTGAGGAGGTAACTAAGTGTGTAGATGAAGGTCGAGCAGTTGATGTCGTATACATGGATTTTAGTAAGGCGTTTGATAAGGTTCCTCATGGTCGGCTCATGAAGAAAGTAAGGAGGTGTGGGATAGAGGGAAATTTGGCCAATTGGATAAGTAACTGGCTATCACATAGAAGACAGAGGGTGGTGGTGGATGGAAAATTTTCAGACTGGAGACCAGTTACCAGCGGTGTACCACAGGGATCAGTGCTGGGTCCTCTGCTATTTGTGATTTTTATCAATGACTTGGAGGAGGGGGCTGAAGGGTGGGTCAGTAAATTTGCTGATGACACCAAGATTGGTGGAGTAGTGGATGAGGTGGAGGCTGCAAAGAGACATTGATAGGATGCAGACCTGGGCCGAAAAATGGCAGATGGAGTTTAACCCGGATAAGTGAGAGGTGATTCATTTTGGTAGAAAATATTTGAATGGGGATTACAGGGTCAATGGCAGGGTTCTGAGGAATGTGGAGGAACAGAGAGATCTTGGGGTTCATGTCCACAGATCTCTGAAGGTTGCCACTCAAGTGGATGGAGCCGTGAAGAAGGCTTATAGTGTGTTAGTGTTTATTAACAGGGGGCTTCAGTTTAAGAGCCGCGGGGTTATGCTGCAACTGTACATGACCCTGGTGAGACCACATTTGGAGTATTGTGTGCAGTTCTGGTCACCTCATTATAGGAACGATGTGGAAGCATTGGAAAGGGTGCAAAGGAGATTTACCAGGATGCTGCCTGGTTTGCAGGATAGGTCTTATGAGGAAAGGTTGAGGGAGCTAGGGCTTTTCTCTTTGGAGCGGAGGAGGATGAGAGGCGACTTAATAGAGGTTTATAAGATAATGAGTGGGATAGATAGAGTGGACGTTCAGATACTATTTCCTCGGGTGGATGTAGCTGTTACAAGGGGGCATAACTATAAGATTCAGAGTGGGAGATATAGGAGGGATGTCTGAGGTAGGTTCTTTACTCATAGAGTGGTTAGGGTGTGGAATGGACTGCCTGCTGTGATAGTGGAGTCGGACACTTTAGGAACTTTCAAGCGGTTATTGGATAGGTACATGGAGCACACCAGAATGACAGGGAGTGGGATAGCTTGATCTTGGTTTCGGACAATGCTCAGCACAACATCGAGGGCCGAAGGGCCTGTTCTGTGCTGTACTGTTCTATGTTCTATGTTCTAGATCCCTCCCTCACTCGTCTGAACTCCAGCGAATACAATCCTAACCGATGCAATCTCTCCTCATACGTCTCTCATATGAGAGACCCCCTGACTGGAAACTAACAGAAAGCACTTAACTGTCTTTGAGGTAGTCCAGGATGGTGGGGACTCACTGGGGTTTGGGTCTGTCTTCAGAACCATTCCAGAGGCAGACACAAAGGCAGCCTGGTTAAAAAGCCCATCTCTGGCCTTTGAGACAACAACCAAGTTTTGGAGGTGAATGTGAGGCCCCCTAACCCTTACACTCTGCATCCTCTTCACAATCCCTTCTCACTCCATACCCCCTCAATACCCTCTCACTCTCACAATTTTCCATACCTCCCTCTTCCTCATAACTTTTCTATACCCTCCTCACCTCCCCATGCCTACTCACACAGTATCCACCATGTACAAAACTCACAAGGCCTATATTGACATTGGGGAATCTTTGAGATTATCATTGTCAAAATAAATAAACCGTCATTCAAAATCCAGCTGAAGAAATGTAATACTATTACGAGCCAATAAAACTGTCAAAATAACTAAACACACTGTCCTCTTGACACCTGTGCCAACATTGTCTGCTAACCTGAATTATTTCGTGGGTTTGGAACTCAGCCAAGTATTCGTGATAATATTCCATTCCACAACTGTGTCAATGACACCTCCAGAGCAGAATACGGTAAAGACCTTGACGTCAACCAGAATCTCAGCCACCTCTCCAAACTTCGAAACAGTGAAGCAGATGTCTGAGCTGAATGTCAATGAAAACATGAAACAGGATAATTGACATAGGCCTGGATTTTCTGGCCCCGCCCAACATGGGACTGGAAATTCTTGTTCAAAGTCAGTGGACCTTTGGCTGGTCTGTCAAATTTTCAGTCCTGCCGACGATAATTCTCGTTCCTGGTGGGACGGTAAAACCCGGCCAAAGTCAAATCTGAATTTCAAAATTGTGCAGTGCAGAGGACCACTTTATCCTTTAGATAATGTACTCTCATGCATCTGAAAACCTTTTTCGTTTTCACAATGCTATTTAATTTAATAGTTACTGACCTTTAGAAAACAAAGCCATGCCATTAGTTGCTGTATTACAAATATGCATTTATCGTACAACATTTCATTATGACTTGTGAAGTTGGCAAAACCTTTTGAACCGACCTGTCATACAGCTCCTGACTCCAAACCCAGGCTCCCCCTTGGTTCGTGACAGCTCGGAGCTGGGGCGAACCAAGTTGCCTTCAAAAACCGGCCCGCTTCCATGCAAATTGTGAGGGGTCTAAAATGCTCACCTATGGACTGGAGCCAGCAGTGCCAGGAAATCTCTCTTGTTTCTGCTTTCCAACGTCGGTGCACCTGCTCGAGGCGCGTTTCTTGCACCATCACCATTCCCATAGGTCCTGGAAGACTAACTCCTCCGTTATCCAATCTCTCTTGTCTTCCACCCATCACAGACCTTCCTTCCATCTTTATCCCACCCACCCCTCATTCAAAACCCACTACAGGAGTCTTCACTTAAAGCAGTGGTTACATTCCTGGCGATCACCATTTTAAGTGAGACCCTTTCAAGTGAAGCACCGTTTCCCATAGGAACCGATGTTGAAGCCAGAGTTAGGTTCCTGGGGACAAATTTGCCAGGAAAAATCAATGTAAAAATTGAAACCCTGCACATACAGTCTGGAATACAGCACAGTAAGTGACTAAAATTGCTGCCTTGCCTGCAGACCTCATTCTTGCAGTCATGTCTTTAAAACACCAGGCCTACAACAGGTGGCACTGCCAGGGATTGGGCCTGAGGGGGAACCTTACCAGGTGGAGGGTGGGGGGGGGGGGGGGGTGAGAGGGTGTTCCGGGGGCCTCCCCAAGGTTGTAGGATAAAGGGGGGATCATAAAGGGCGGGGGGGGGGGGTGGGGGTGAGTCTGAAAGGGGGGGGGGAGAGTGAGGTTGGAACAGCCGGACAAAATGTCGCCCCGATCTGCGTGGAGCTTTTCTGCTGCGCTTGTCGGCGCACGTAGCCCCCATAACTGAGTGGCTAGCTCGGCACTGCAGCCACCGAGAAACACCCCACCAAATTCGCCCATGACGGACATAGTTTGTTAAACCATGTTCTTTTTATTCTCATTCAGCATCTTCCATACACTATTGGTGATTTACATAATTCTGCCGCTCTGAGGGTGAGAGGGAGGAAGAGAGAGGGAATGCAAAAGGGACAGGAGAGGAGGGGGACCCTAAAAATACAGATCTGCTGAAGGTGCTATGATTTTTGGTTGTTCAATCTCAGCAGTAGTTTTGTAAATTTGCTCTGCCGCTGTGTGTTCAGCTCCCTGCTGCTCTTCTGCAATTTCACAGCTCCCCATTGCAATTGAAATGCACAGTGTACCAATCGTACCTACTTTTAACATCACTGACAAAAACCACCGCTGTTTTGTCATCGGTGCCTTAGCAGGTGTCAATATCTTACGGAGATACTAGCTGTCAAATTAAGCTGCATTCAGATAGGTTCAGATCAAGTCGTAAGGCATTCAGTCAAACATTAAGAAAAAAGATTCTGGTGCCCAAACACATTTTGCAATGGAGTTACAAATTAGAAAGAAGACTACGATACTACATTCGTTGAATCACTGTCTGCATTCACAAGCACCCCAATGCATGGTTTATTCCACACGTTCTATTGAATTTGCAAAATATTTTAATGATCTAGAAATCCAGGTGACCTTTAGAGAAGGCAATCTGCCTTCCTTACCCGGTCTGGCCTACATGCGACTCCAGACCCACAGCAATGTGGCTGACTCCTCACTGCCCTCTGGAATAGCCCTGCCAGCCTCCCTGTTCAAGGGCGATTTGGGGTGGGCAACAAATGCTGGTCAGGTTAGCGACACCCACATCCCTTGAAAAGGTAGAGAAAAAATGGGCAAAAGAAGGTTTTTGCTTCTGTCGCGCCTTTCACAACCACAGGGCTCCTCAAAATTCTTCACACCCAATTACTTATTTTAGGAGTGGACCCACTGTCCTAATGAAAGGGACGGGGCAGTTTGACGGACAGCAATGTGCAAATAGTCAGGTAATCGGTTATATTGGCTGAGGTGGCAATATTGGCCAGGGCATTGGGAAACTCCCCTCTGCTCCTCCTTGGAAAATAGGCGGCCACGGGATCCTAAACCTGTTGGGGCAGACAGGGCCTTGTTTTGACGTTTCATCTGGAAGACAGATCCTCCACCATTCCTGTGTCAACCTGGATCTTGTAAATCGACAATAACTCTGCTCAGCTAACTCCTTTCGCTTTGGAGTCTTAATCTACCACACAAGATCCCTGGAGGTAACAGATCAGTAAGATGGTTAAGAAGGCATTTGGAATCTTTCATTTATCAGCCAAGATATAGAATAAAACATATTTTTGGGTTGTGGGGGTGAGACCCACACACACACGGGGAGAATGTGCAAACTCCACACGGACAGTAACCCGGGGCCAGGATCGAACCCGGGCCCTCAGCGGCGTGAGGCAGCAGTGCTAACCACTGCACCACTGTGTCGCCCAAGAGTAGAGGAGTTAATAGAACATAGAACATACAGTGCAGAAGGAGGCCATTCGGCCCATCGAGTCTGCACAGACCCACTTAAGCCCTCACTTCCACCCTATCCCCGTAACCCAATAACCCCCCGAACCTTTTTTTTTGGTCACTAAGGGCAATTTATCATGGCCAATCCACCTAACCTGCACGTCTTTGGACTGTGGGAGGAAACCGGAGCACCCGGAGGAAACCCACGCAGACACAGGTAGAACGTGCAGACTCCGCACAGGCAGTGACTCAGCGGGGAATCGAACCTGGGACCCTGGCGCTTGTGCCACCGTGCTGCCCTCAAGAGTTGTACTGGAACTATATTAAACACCAGTCCAGCCACAACCTCAGCACTGTGTGCAGCTCGAGCCAACTCATTTAAGAAAGGATGTGATTGGAGAGGGTACAAGAGGAAATTCACCAGGATGTTACAGCAACGAGGAAAGATTGGATAGGCTGAGGTTGTTCTCCGTGGAACAGAGGAGGCTGAGGGCAGATTTGGTTGAGATCATAGAATCCCCACAGTGCAGAATGAGGCCATTCACCCCTCGAGTCTGTACCGACCCTCTGAAAGAGCACTCCACCCAAGCCCACTTCCCCGTCCAATCCCAATAACCCCATAACCTAACCCCTTAACCTATCTTTGGACACTAAGGGGAAATTTATCATGACCAATCCACCTAACCTGCACATCTTTGGACTGTGGGAGGAAACCAGAGCACCTGGAGGAAACCCACGCAGACACGGGGAGAACATGCAGACTCCACACAGTCACCCGAGATCGGAATTGAACCCGGGTCCCTTGGGGCAGCAGTGCTAACCAACGTGCCGCCGTGCTGCCCATAGATGTCACTGTACAAGGTTGTGCGGAGACTCCTAAACGAACCTCTTATGGACTGCTGGACTTGTGGACTGATCTGATCTCTTCGCACATCTTCTCTACTGAGGGGTACTACACTCCTGTATGCTTCACCCGATGACTATGTCTATGTATTTACATTTGTGCATTTTATGTCTGCCCTATTATATATTTTCCTTTCTTGCACAGAATGATCTGCTTGAGCTGCACGCAGAACAATACTTTTCACTGTACCTCGGTACACGTGACAATAAACCAAACTAAAGGGGCCTGGATAGAGTGGGTGGGAAAGACCTACTTCTCTTAGCAGAGACTCAGTGATGAGGTGGCATAGAGTTAAAGCGATTGGTTTGAGGATTAGAGGGGAGATGAGGGAATGTAGTTTCAACCAGAGGGTTTTGGGGGTCTGGAAGACACCGCCTGAAAGGGTAGACACCCTCAACGCATCAAAAAGGGCTCTGGAGGGACTGGTTTAGCACAGGGCTAAATAGCTGGCTTTGAAAGCAGACCAAGGCAGGCCAGCAACACGGTTCAATTCCCATACCAGCCTCCCCGAACAGGCGGCGGAATGTGGCGACTAGGGGCTTTTCACAGTAACTTCATTTGAAGCCTACTTGTGACAATAAGCGATTTTCATTTCACTTCATGTGCACCTCAACTGCCAATACCTTGTACGTTCTTCTCCAGAAAGCAATCTGAGCATGGGCCAAATGCTGAAAAATGGGATTGGGCTGGAGGTGGAGGGTGGGGGAGGGGCCATTTTTCAGCGGGCACAAACATGGTTGACAGACTGGCCTCTTTCTGTGCTATAAATGTCATTACATTTTCAGAATTTTCTAAATATCTGAAAGGGGGGAATGTGGGGAGAGGGTGGGAAGAGTGGCAATACCTGCATTGGACACAGTGACCTTCCTCTGTGCTGTAACAGTACTGTGACCCCCACGGAGGATCAAATTTATCGGGTTTATGAAGCGAGGGATGAGGGCGCCAAGCGCACCTTCTCCTCTGATCTGGATAGTGTCAGGGGACTCTAAACGTCCATGTGAACCATCGCAACAAAGAGATAGGATCTCCCTCAGCGAGTGAAATTCCTGAAGGAGAAATAGTCAGCAATAGCAGACCAGCCATCCGTCATCATAAACACATTTCAAATAGAAAAAGCACAACATCAAGTGAAATACAATAAATGAATCACAGGAGCGAAACCAGATTTTAGAAACCAATTGTATCTATGAATCTGGGGGAATTGTAAGGGAAGGTATTTTGGTAAGGGGAATACATCTCTTGACTTCCCAAAACAATAGAATTAAAAGGTGTCTCCTGGCCTAAAGTTACAATATAGATACACTCCTCACGACCAGTGTTATTGATATGCTGGACATCTTAAAACAGTGTTGCAATTATGCTGACTATTAGATTATGATATTTTGGACGGAAGCTTTAAGTTTAGGATAAATGAAGGGGGTCATGTGGCGTGTCCTGGAGTCCGCCTGTAAGCCTGGATGGTTTGATTGTCAGAGGTCCAAGGAAGGCTCAGATTGCTTTCTGGAGAAGAACGTACAAGGTACTGGCAGGAAAGAGAGGAAGGAAAGTATGTTGTGAAGAGGACACAGGAGGTTGCAGGCAGGCATAGATAGGGCTGAGTGAGGAGGCACAAATCTGGCAGGTGGGATATACTGTGGGAAAACGTGAAGTTGTTCAATTCGGCACGAGGAATAAAAAGATGGAGTATCATAAAAGGTGGTTTAGCACAGTGGGCTAAATAGCTGGCTTGTAATGCAGAACAAGGCAGCAGCGCGGGTTCAATTCCCGTACCGGCCTCGCCGAACAGGCGGCGGAATGTGGCGACTAGGGGCTTTTCACAGTAACTTAATTGAAGCCTACTCGTGACAATAAGCGATTATTATTATTAAAGAGAGAATGATTCCAGAATTATGAGATGCAGAGGGTTCTCGGTGTCCTAGTGCATGAGTCACAAAATGTTAGTCTGCAGGAACAGCAAACTAATTAAGAAGGCTAATGAAATGCTAATCTTTATTCCGGGAGGAATTGAACATGAAGGATAAGATGTTATGCTTAAATTACCCTGGGGCTGGTTTAGCTCACTGGGCTAAATCGCTGGCTTTTAAAGCAGACCAAGGCAGGCCAGCAGCACGGTTCAATTCCCGTACCAGCCTCCCCGAACAGGCGCCGGAATGTGGCGACTAGGGGCTTTTCACAGTAACTTCATTGAAGCCTACTAGTGACAATAAGCGATTTTCATTTCATTTCCTTTCATACAGGGTATTGTGAAACACGAGGAGAATTTACGGCCCTCCTCGACAGCAGGATCTTCCGGTTATATTCACATGCGTGAAGTACGTGTTACATCACTGGCGAGGGCACAATCGGCAAGCGGGGTCTGGATTTTCCACCCGCGTCGCCGTTCCCTATGACAACGATCATAGAACATACAGTGCAGACGGAGGCCATTAGATCCACTTAAGCCCTCACTTCCACCCTATCCCCGTAACCCAATAACTCCTCCTAACGTTTTTTTGTACACTAAGGGCAATTTATCATGGTCAATCCACCTAATCTGTGATGTGTTGGGTACTCTGGATCTGTGGAGACTGCGTTTACCTTAGCAGTAACATAGACAGGCTACCAACACTAGTAATAGTACACTTCTATTTTATTTAACTAAGAGCTGTTAAACATACTTGCACTGTGGGTCGAAACTATGTTAGATTGTCTGAATACCAATGCCTAACCTGACCAGCCTATACTGCTGGCACATGGTGGATGTTTGTGCTACTGACTGCGGGCTCTGTCTGTCTCAGAGGCTACATCCCGAATGAGCGGAAAAACTAGTGCCCTCTGTCTTTATAGTGACCGTGCCCTAACTGGTGATTGGCTGCTGTGTTGTGTGTGTTGATTGGTCTTGCAGTGTGTCAGTCAGTGTGTGTCTCTGCACCATCATATACTGATGTGTATATTATGACAACCTGCACGTCTTTGGACTGTGGGAGGAAACCGGAGCACCCGGAGGAAACCCACGCACACACGGGGAGAACGTGCAGACTCTGCACAGCCAACGACCCAGCAGGGAATCGAACCTGGGACCCTGGCGCTGTGAAGCCACAGTGCTACCATGCAGATCGTGGACTGAAAATCGTCCCCATCATCAATACTAATTCCAGCTGTATCCGAACCACCAGCAATTGCCTTATCTTAAAAGTATGCCGGCTCCATTCAGACTTTTGCTCGGCGGCGTGGGGCTGCCCCTCAATGGGAAAGCCCAATGATCGGGCGGCGTAACGGAGAATCCCGCTGACGGGTCGAGGCTGAAAAGTGACGTGACGGGGCGGAGAATCCAGCCCTCTATTTCCTGACATTTATAGATGCAAAGCGTCCAGATTGCAATGTAAAACCCACCACTAGAATACTGCTCCTCTGCTTAAACGCACATCTGGCCTGTGTAAGTGACAAGTCAAAGATTTGTGACCAATCCAGTCCTCTGTGTCCTCGTTGCCTTGGGATTCCCGGATGCTGTTAATAATCAGACTTTCAGTTTGTGAAAGATCGGTTACTCTTCATGTTCAATTTTGCCATGCTGTTTGGTTCAAATGAAGAATCGTATTGAACAGGTTGTGTCTGTGTCGTTCCTTCAGTCTCTCGTGCAACTGTGAAATGTGTCTCCCTGGAACACTTCACATAACAAGTCACTTTCCAGCTATGTAACTGCTCGCTACTTTCAGATATTTACAGACAATACAACCACAATATTCGCTCACTAACTTTGACAAGATAATTTGCAGGACCACCTGACATGTCACCTGACTTTGCCCAACTTATTTACTGACCCCTTAACAACCTGAGTACTGGATACTAGTTACATTGCTGCGTGTTGTGATGTTATATTACTTGGGAAGCAATAGAAACCGATTGCTATATGAATGTACACCTGGGGTGTCACATTTTACTGCTGCACTGTAGCCATGTGCCGGCAGCAATGTATCAATCTACCAGTCCACCAGCCACATGGAGAGCTGTACTCAATGAAACTCCTGCATTTGAGTCTAAAGGGTGATTATTTCTAACTTATTAAAGAACTAATTGCAAAGCTGTGATACCCATGGTCAGACCCAGAACCAATTCAAGTGAACAAAACCAATGGGCGACTGGCGACACATCAGCCCCCAAAACTGAAGGGATTCAAAAAAATAAAATGCTCAGAAACAATTGGGCGGGATTCTCCGGCGCCCCCTGGCGGCGGGAGGCGGCGTGCCGTTCGTCTTTGGCGGGATTCCCTGCTCCTGCCGCTTGTTAATGGGAGTTCCCATTGATGCCTCCCTATTGTCATAATATCCACTCATGTATATAATGAGATGCAGACAGGCAGTGATTGACACATAGGATGACCAGTAAGCATACAACACAGCACAGCCAATCACCAGACAGGACACTGCCACTATAAAGCCAGAGGGCACTAGGTTTCCCGCTCTCTCGGGACCCAGCTGCTGAGACAGTCAGAATCCACGAGCTAGCAAGCACAAACACCATGCGGTAGCTAGTAAGTCTGGTCAGGCTACTACAATGTCACTAGTCAGATCAGTATAGTGTCGACCCACAGCTGAATATGTACAGCAGTTCATCTAGTTGAATAAAACAGTGTTGGATCTTCTCCTGTGTTAGACGTCTGTTTCTAACTTCCCTGCATCGAGTGCAGTCCACATCGAACCAACCTGCCTAACACATCACCTATGCCGCTGGAAAACCTGCGGGCGGGGTTACACTGCCGATAGGACCGGAGAATCCAGCCGCCAGTGAACGGCCGGAGAATTCCGGCCAATAACTCATCGGATCCACTGGGATGGGTTCTCCAAAATCTAGTGACTCCCACTGCTGGGATTAAGGCCGGAATTCTCCGCCCGGTCCCGCTGCAGTGAATGGAGTTTCGGACGAGCGCCAAATTCTCCGTTCTGGTTGGCAGCGGGCGGCTCGCAATGGAGAATCCGGGCCTAAATCTAGAACAGGGGGCGACTGTTTAAAAATAAGCGGGCGCCCATTTAAAACAGAGGTGAGGAGAATGTTGAGTCTCTGGAACTCGAATTCCTCGAAAGGCGGTGGGAGCAGGATCTTTGATTATTTCTAAGGCAAAGCTGGGTAGATTATTGACTAACAAGAGGGGTGGAGGGATCGTGGGGTTGAGGTTACAATCTGGTCAGCCGTGATCTCATTGAATGGCGGAGCAGGCTGGAGGGGTCCGGTGATCTGTTTTGAATTTGTACGCATGTGCGCACGTCCCGCGATGGATGACAGGACACTGAGAGAAACATCACCGGCATTGACCAATTAAAAGAGTGATGCTGGGGCCATGGCCCAAATATGAACCAATGGCTCTGCAGCCTCCACAGTCTTGGGACGCCTTCGAAAATCAGATCATCTCTCTTTCTCAGTGTCCCGGGACCTGGCAGGCATGTCCTGCCAATTGGAGAGGGGGTGCACCCTCCAACGGCCGTCTCCGGGCCGCGTGGGTGGCCTTTGCCACTGGGAGGTACCTCCGTTGGCCATGAAGTGGCCAATAACGAAGGACCTGCCCCCTGGAAAGCCACTGGGAGGCTGCCGCAATACACCTGGCTGCCCCTCCACGTGGCTCTCCCAGTTCAGACCGGGTAATAGAGGGCCATGAGTCTGTGAAATTGTCTTTTCAACGAGCACTGGGGCTTGGCTCACTGAATATACTCAGGGCTGAGTGATCAGAGTTTGGATCAGCAAGGGAGTCCAGGTTTACCATACGACCATAAGACATAGGAGCAGAATTAGGCCACTCGGCCCATCGAGTCTGCTCCGCCATTCAATCATGGCTGATATTTTTCTCATCTCCATTCTCCTGCCTTCTCCCCATAACCCCTGAACCCTTATTAATCAACAACCTATCTATCTCTGTCTTAAAGACACTCAGTGATTTGTCCTCCACAGCCTTCTGCGGCAAGGAGTTCCACAGATTCACCACCCTCTGGCTGAAGGAATTCCTCCTCATCTCAGTTTTAAAGGATCGTCCTTTCAGTCTGAGATTGTGCCCTTGGTTCTAGTTTTTCCTACAAGTGGAAACATCCTCTCCACGTCCACTCTATCCAGCACAGTATCCTGTAAGTTTCAGTAAGATCCCCCTCATCCTTCTAAACTCCAACGAGTGCAGACCCAGAGTCCTCAACCGTTCCTCATATGACAAGGTCTTCATTCCAGGGATCATTCTTGTGAACCTCCTCTGGATCCTTTCCAAGGCCAGCACATCCTTCCTTAGATACGGGGCCCAAAACTGCTCACAATACTCCAAATGGGATCTGACCAGAGTCTTATGCAGCTTCAGAAGTACATCCCTGGTCTTGTATTCTAGCCCTCTTGACATGAATGCTAACATTGCATTTGCCTTCTTAACTGCCGACTGAACCTACACGTTAACCTTAAGAGAATCTTGAACAAGGACTCCCAAGACCCTTTGTGCTTCTGATTTCCTAAGTATTTCCCCATTTCCGGAGGTCAGGCAGGAAAATTGATTGTGTTGTGTTCTCCGATGTAACTGTTGTAATGATGTACACAGAACATTGAGTTGTTTAACTATAAAGATGATTCATTAACAAACACATGGAAAGGTAACTTACATACTATAATGCAGACGGTGGCTACTAAATTAATTCAGTGAATTTTCCTGTAGCTACTCTAAGTGAGACTATCCTCTTGTATGACTTACTACCAACTGGCAGGTGTCTTGAGTCATGTGATAGATCTCTATCGCCACCAGGTGGTTGGAGGTCGCATTGCTAACTATATACAGAACTTTGCACAGGCATATCATCACAGAATGGGGGCCACCGTCGGATCAGCCATGATCATATTGAATGCCACAGGAGGGCCGAGAGGCCGAATGGCCTACTACTGCTCCTAATTCTTACACAGCAGGTGCCCATCCTAATACCAGTAAATGGTGGTAGGGGCAGGAATTTGCCGTTAATTGATCATTTAATTGCTTTAATTGGCCACCCCTTTCCAGTTGGCGGGCGGACATACCACTACCATTCCCACCATTGACAATATCTTGGTGGCAAGGGGCGGCACAGTGATGCAGTGGTTAGCACTGCTGCGTCACGGCGGCGAGGTCCCAGGTTCGATCCCGGCCCCGGGTCACTGTCCATGTGGAGTTTGCATATTTTCCCTGTGTCCGTGTTGGTCTCACCCCCAAAACACCCAAAGATGTGCAGGCTAGGTGGATTGGCCATGCTAAATTTCCCCTTAATTTGGAAAAAATAATTGGGTGCTCTAATTCTATACCTAAAAAAAATCTTGGGGTCAGTGGGAAGATGTGGGACTTCCCTTCCAACGCCTTCCATAGAATCACTACAGTGCTAAAGGAGCCCATTCGGTCCAATGAGTCTGCACCGACCTTCCAAAAGAGCAGCATACCTAGGCCCAAACCCCGCCCTATCCCCATAACCCCACCTAAACCTGCACATCTTTGGACACTAAGGGGCAGTTTTAGCTTGGCCAATCCACCTAACATGCTCTCCTTCTGCAGCTATTTTGCGAGCCCCACTCCCACCCCCTCCTATTCAGCCCATTGCTTTGAATCCACGTTTTCTCTCCGCGGCTCCCAATACTCACCACCTGTGGCATGTAGTCAGTGCGAGAAACCAAATAGGAAAGCTGAATCGGAGGTTCAAGGTAAACTCTGAAAACATCCTCACTTACAAAGGCCAGAATAGTCTTTGGGTAATTTACAAACTGCTCTTTAAATACATCAGATTCTGTCACAAAGCTTAATCACCAATAAAGAACAAATAAGCCATCAGCACAGGCCTATTATTACGACTCTTTCTTTTTAAAACGTTGTATAAAATATTTGGACAGATAAAAATTGAAAAAAAAATGGCGTACCCTGTATTATTTCTTCTATCAAACTGAGAGCCATTGGTTTTAATTTGTAATCAATTTGTTTGTAATTTATCGGATAATGCTTCACAAACTGTAACTAGCTCGTCTGAGATTTATCAACTCACATATACTCTGATAATATTTAAAGACTTGCAATAAATTCCCTGCATAAAAATTGATTGTCCTTTGATGTTGAACCATACAGAAGGGAGCAAGGGACCAAACCTAGCCTGCGCTGGGTTACATTTCTCAGTCAGGTCCCCAAAACGGTTTGCCTCATCATATAGACAGGGAGACAATCAGCCAGGGTCCTCAGTGCTGGTCACAGCACCATAAACCCCTCCCTATGGAAAATGTACAGGCACTACCCCCGCAGTCCAACAGCTCATCAACATTACAGCACGGAAGCAGTCCATTCGGCCCATCGGGTCCATGCCGGTTCTCTGTAGAGGAAACCAGTCAGACCAGTCCCGCGTAACACTGAAAGTTTATGAGTGCGGCGCGGCGTGCAGTGGGTTAGCCCTGTTGCCTCACGGCGCCGTGGACCCCGGTTCGATCCCGGCCCCGGGTCACTGCCCGTGTGGAGTTTGCACATTCTCCCCGTGCCTGCGTGAGTTTCAACCCCACAACCCAAAAAGAAGTGCAGGGCAGGTTTATTGGCCAGGCCCCTTAATTGGGAAAAAGAATAATTGGATACTCTAAACTTTAAAAGAAAATACACAGAAGATTTATTTGCCTCAAGTGTCCTTTCAAAAGCATTCTTCACCTCTGCTTCCACCAACCTGCTGGGGAGTGAATCTCAGGTGCCTGAGAACAGTCTTCCTCACCTCTTGCCCAAAATGTTCAACGCTTGTCCCCTAATAATTGCACCACCAGCTGACGGGGACAGTTTTATTCTTGTCTCCCTCATCCAAACCTCGTCATATTATTTCAGAGGAGGGTGTGGGATATGAGGGGGCTGGCACACTATTGGAACTGTGGTGCCGCGTGAATTAGTGACCTGATGACCAGAGGAGGAAATGATTGGGGAGATAATCGCCAATGGAGAGCCGTCTCCGCAACCGGAAAACGCGCTGCGGAGGAGCCGGGAAAATCCCGCCTTGGGTTTCCCTGAATAGCGCCACCCCTCTGGTCTCGTAAGCGGGATGAGCTCAAGAGAGGGCTCGAGGGGACGGAGGAGAGAAACTAGAGAAAGGATCGGGTTCAAGGCTGGATAGGTGGAAAGAGTGAAGGCCATTTGGTCAGGTAGGCTGGTGAAAAGGTGGTAGCTGATTGGATGGCCTTGTTCCTAGTGTCAAAGGAGCCCTTGCTCTTATCATTGGAGGTGAGGGGAGAGGGTAAAGAAGTCCATCTGCAGTCGAGAAAATAAGTTGGTGGTCATCTCTGCACTTCAGGAATCACGATCCTGGAATAGTGAGCAATGGTAGCAGACGGGCCAATAGTGTGCCAAGCGGCCCGGTCGGATTTGGCAGCCACACACTTTCAATCTTTACCTCACGTAGAGCATTAGAAGGAGCAGAATAAGATCGGGAGGAAGCAGAGGAATAATGGGCTAAATGTATTTGAATATAAAAATCAAAGAAGTTCAGAACAGACGAGGCTATTGTGGTAAAGAACATTTCCCTTTTGTTCTCAGTAATGGGCTTTTGACGGAGAAAGTGGAATTTAATTCCTAAAAGTAATCTGAAGGCTCGAAGTCCATGGCTCGCGTTCTGCAAACTTTGACATCATTTAATAATCAGACGGGAAGATTTAAAGTATAATTGTGGCACTTGTGGTCATTGCCAATATTGAAAAAGCTTATATTCATTGGGATCATTCACCCAAAAGTCATTAAAAATTATACCAAATCTCATTAACTATAGACCATTTAACAAAATCATCAATGTCTTCTATCTCATTACAGCAAAAACACAAGGGACAATTCAAATGGAATGCATTATTGTAAAACTCATTGGACAGATAATATCTCTATAATTTTAAAGTAACTCTCCCATTTTATTCGAGGCAGGAAAACTAAAACGAGGAATTTCATTTTAAAAAGTTCCATTTGTCACTTAAAGTGAGTCCGTCAAACTTCACAGTTGACAGGGGAACGAGTGAGTACATTTCAAATAAATCTGCTCAATTTGATGTTGAAGACTGACAGATAAGAGTGTGTGACTCACCAATCTTGTAACTGTAGCATAAACTCACATTAATTAAAAGTTTTTGGAACTGTATCAAAGTTGCTACACCTGCCCCCTCCTGGCTACCAAGGGAGCCCCGACCCCTGAGATTGCAATAAGATAAAACCAAATTTAAAATGCCGCAGAAATTACAAAAAAATTCTATTCAGGCTTTTTGACAAAGGCGCGACTTGGCAAAACTATTTCTAAAATTGTTAGTGTTTCTGATCACCAATATCAGACGGATATCGGTAGGAATGCTATATTGCTTTCAGGTTCATAGAAACCCTTGCAGTGCAGATGGCCATTCGGCCCATCCATCTGCACCGACCCTCCAAAAGACCCTCCGAAAGGGCCAAGGCAGTCAGCATATTGAAGAGCCGCGCCTACCTGGCGGCCGCGGACCAGAGGACCTTTGACGAGTTCATGGAACTTGTCGCGAATCACTACGACCCAAAGCCATTGGTAAATATGTGGGGGTCCCGTTTCAATATGGCCGCACAAACCCCGGGGGAATCGGTTACGGAATTTATGACACGCCTTCACAAGTTAGCCGAACATTGTGACTTCGGCCCATCCCTCCTGAGATGTTGAGAGATCGGTTGGTGTGTGGCATTAATGGTACGGCAACTCAAAGGAGCTGTTAGCGGAGCCGGCCATGGACCTGAAAAGGGCCACAGAGCTGTCACTCTCCCGCGGGAATGCGGAAAAGAGGATCCAGGAGCTCCGGGGTTCCGTGGATTATGACGTTCACAGCATTGGCCGGCCCGGGTTCCGAAGGGTGACTCCCCCTAAGGATAGGCTTCATATAACCCAGTCAGCACCAAAACCACGTCATGGGTAGACCCGATGGCCTGATGGGACATCTCTCCAGAGGACGATGAGGAGCACCCACAACAGGTGCTGCATTTGCGGTTACAGAAACCGTGGCGATCGAGGCTACAAAATCAACAGCGAACGTATCGCCCTGGCCGGGTGACACAAGTGCCCCAAGCCAGGGCCTTGCACATTGCCCATCCGGGGAAGAAAACCTAACGCAGTTAAACTGCACCACACCCCCAAATTGCCCCAATTAGAATGCGGCTCCAAGTCAACAGTCACCCCTTGGACATGGCAATCGACATGGGGGCTGCTGTCTCTATTATTGGACAACAAACTTTCCGTAGGTTTTGTTTGGAATTCATGCGTCCTGGCTTGAGGGATACCAAGGCCGGCTGGCAACATACATCAGGGATCCATTGACCATCATCGGTACTACGGTGACCCCGGTTACCCACAGACAACAGATAGTTAGGCGACCACTGGTTGTGATGTAAGGACTCGGACCCGGTCTCCTAGCCCGTGATTGGTTCCAAAGACTCTGTCTGGACTGGCAACAGAATTTCCGGATGGGTACTGACGGAGTAAGTATGAAATCCTCGGAAAATATCCAGAGGTTTTCCAGGAAGGCCTGGGAAAAATAAAGTGGATAAAGCAAAAATATATGTTGACCTGCAGGTTCGACCCAAATATTTTGGGGTCCGACCGGTCTCATACTGAAGAATTGAGCCGATGAGAGAGGTTGGGTATCATACGCCTGGTCCAGTTTGCAGCGTGGGCAGTGCCAGTGGTCCCTGTGCTCAAACCAGACAAGTCCGTCTGCCTGTGTGATGATTATAAGATGACAGTAAACAGGGTCTTCCGCTTGGACCGGTACCCCACACCACACGTAGATCTGAATGTTGAGTTGGCTGGGGGTGGGGGGGGTCACTTGTTCACAAAAGCTTGACATGAGCAATGCGGACCTCCTGTTGGAGTTAGACGTGGCGTCACGAAAATATGTCACCATCAACACCCACGGAGGGGTGCACGAGTACACCCCCCCTTCGTGGTGTCGTCAATGAGTGCGATTTTCCAGTCAGCAATTGAAAACATCCTCCGAGGGCTTCCCAGGGTGGCTGTCTATCTGGACAATGCACTCATTACAGCAGCCACCGAGAAGGAACCCTGGGAAACTTGGAAGAGGTCCTCCGATGGTTCTCCGATGTGGGTGTCCGAATGAAGAGGGGTAAGTGCGTCTTCCAGGCGAAAGAGGTCACATACCTTGGGTACTGCGTCGATAAGGACGGGTTGCATCAGATGGAGGAGAATGTCCGGGTCATCAAGAGAGCCCCAACACCCGAGAATGCGACGGAGCTGAGATCGGGGCTCGGTAATTATTCTGGGAAGTTCATCAAACGGCCGATAGCTTAAGCTGCCAGAATCCTGGCCAAACCGGAGTGGCTCGATGTGCAATTTGAGGAGGAAAGTCTGGCTGTGCTATTCTCAGGAAAGAAATTTCACCAGTATGTCTATGGGCGTCATTTTGGCCCACAAGCCTTTACTTGGCCTTTTTTAAGGAAACAAGATGATATCAACTGTTGAACATTGTCCAGGAGCACAGATCGTGCATGTGGACGGCCCTCAGCCTGTAAGCCCTCTGTCCCCGCCAATGGCAGACTCAGTCGTATTGATGTTGAATTTTATGGACACCCTCACCATGACAGCCACACAAATCCGCCTCGGGACCAAAGGGGCTGTACATTGGCGGAATTGCACCACGTCAGTCTGGGTGGCGGACCCAGAGGAGTTGTGGGCCCATCTGACAAAACAGCAGGAACTCAGTGTGGAGGACAGCACGGTAGCATTGTGGATAGTACAATTGCTTCACAGCTCCAGGGTCCCAGGTTCGATTCCGGCTTGGGTCACTGTCTGTGCGGAGTCTGCACATCCTCCCCGTGTGTGCGTGGGTTTCCTCTGGGTGCTCCAGTTTCCTCCCACAGTCCAAAGATGTGCAGGTTAGGTGGATTGGCCATGCTAAATTGCCCTTAGTGTCCAAAATTGCCCTTAGTGTTGGGTGGGGTTACTGGGTTATGGGGATAGGGTGGAGGTGTGCACCTTGGGTCGGGTGTTCTTTCCAAGAGCCGGTGCAGACCTGATGGGCCGAATGGCCTCCTTCTGCACTGTAAATTCTATGAAATCTATGACAGCATCCTCCTGTGGGGAACCCGCGTGATCATCCTGCGGCCAGTTCAGCGCACGACCTTGCAAGATTTGCATAGCGGATATGCGGAGGTGCTCACAAGGAGTTATGTGTGGTGGCCAGGGCTCGATGGTGAAGGGAACGGCGGATCAATGTGCGGCTTACAAGTATCATAGAATAGAATTTACAGTGCAGAAGGAGGCCATTTGGCCCATCGAGTCTGCACCGGCTCCTGGAAAGAGCATCCCACCCAAGGTCAACACCTACAGCCCGTCCCCACAACCCAGCAACTCCACCCAACACTAAGGGCAACCCTTAGCCAGAGGCTCCCTCCCTCAGCCTCCCTCAGCCTCCCTTCACCCATGGGAGTGGCCGGGATCACCCCTGTGTGTGCTTGCATGCCGACCTCACCAGTCCCTTTATGGGATCAATGTTTCTGTTCCTTATAGGCGCCACTTCTACTACCTCGCAAACCACCATTGAGAAGTTGCACCAATCCTCCAGCACCCATGGAATCTCAGAGGTGCCTGTCACAGGAAATGGTAGCCCCTTTACTAGCAAGGAATTCCAGGCATTTATACGCACCAATGGGGCGAAAATGCCACCCATCCTCAAACGGTCTGGCTGCTCGGGCAGCCCAGGTGTTTAAACTAGGCATGAAGAAACAGACTATAGGGTCCATCAAAACAAAACTGGCACGATCTTTGTTCAATTACTGAATGACGCCACGCTTCACAACCGGGGTAGTCCCGGCAGAATTACTGAGTGGTCGACGCCTGTGGACTCGCCTGAGTTTAATGATCACGAGCCTTGGCTGGGAGGTGGAAATTAAGCAGGACTTCCAGAAGAGGTATCCCCATCACCAAATGAGCGACAGAGGTTTTCATCGTGGGCAGCACGGTAGCATTGTGGATAGCACAATTGCTTCACAGCTCCAGGGTCCCAGTTCGATTCCCGGCTTGAGTCACTGTCTGTGCGGAGTCTGCACGTTCTCCCCGTGTGTGCGTGGGTTTCCTCCGGGTGCTCCGGTTTCCTCCCACAGTCCAAAGATGTGCAGGTTAGGTGGATTGGTCATGCTAAATTGCCCTTAGTATCCAAAATTGCCCGTAGTGTTGGGTGGGGTTACTGGGTTATGGGGATAGGGTGGAGGTGTGGGCTTGGGTATGGTGCTCTTTCCAAGAGCCGGTGCAGACTCGATGGGCCGAATGGCCTCTTTCTGCACTGTAAATTCTATGAAGTCCAGTAAAATGCGATGAAGAAAGCAGCAGAATTAAGCAGGAATCTTCCAGCAGTTCAGTGATGATGGGTTGTCTTCTGCAATTTTAATCCAAATTGATTTTTTAACCTTGAATCAAAAATTGCCCATTTTCCCTGAAGGCTTTTTGATTTGACACCTTCCAGTACTTTACACGAAAAATGAGGTGTGCAAATTAAATAACTTGATCTGCAGAGATCTGCAGTTCCCCTCTTACTTCCGAATCGAAAACCTGTCTTGCTGATCTCATCAGCCACATTTGAGAAATTAATTCGCCCCTTTTCACATTCCCGAGGTGTCTCCGGGCTCTCTGCGGACAACTCTTCGTTTTTGCAGTCTAGTTGCAGGTACACGCAACAAGCAACAGCACAAAGCAGAACTAGTTAATTAATATTGATCAAAGTCACAGCAATTGACTAACTGCTCGAGTATCTCTTGACTGTCAATGTTATTTTGGTGATTTCTAAGCGCTCGCCAAATTTTCATTTCATTTTCATTTTTCATTTCAGATTTTGGGGGGGGCGAGAGTCACTGCCCGTAACTCAAGGCAGCATGGGGTGGTCTCAGGGGTCCCGCGCAAAATGGGGATTAAGGGGAAATCTCTTCACAGGTTGGGGCCTGATGGAGCCGACAAGGCCAGCCGGGCCACAGAGACAGATGCGCCATCTTTAAAGAGTGCCCCCCCCCCCCCACGGACATGGAGGACCTCCCCACAAGAATCAGGGCACATCCCACCCCCTCCATTATTCAGGCACCGGCCGCTCCCCCCTCACAGGCAACAGGGCACCCGGAGGCTATACCTCCCGTGTGCCCTCGGCATGGTCACCACAACTGGTTGTCATTATTGAAAACGAGTAGCGATTCGCACCAGTGTGACTTCACGTCGGCCAGGTGGGGAGATATGTCGAGGGTGGAAGTAGCGGTGTCAAACCCGCTAGTGATATTATATTTAGGGGTGGCAAGGTGGCACAGCGGTTAGCACTGCTGCCTCGTCACACCAGGGACCCGGGTTCGATTCCGGCCTCGGGTGACTGTCTGAGCGGTGTCTGCTCGCTCTCCCCGTTTCTGCGTGGGTTTCCTCCGGGTGCTCCGGTTTCCTCCCACAGTCCAAAGACGTGCAGGTTAGGTGGATTGGCCATGATAAATTGCCCCTCAGTGTCCAAAAGGTTGGGTGGGGTTAGTGGGGTTGGGTGGGGACCTGGGTAGGGTGCCCTTTTGGAGGGTCGGTGCAGACGCGATGGGCTGAATGGCCTCCTTCTGCACCGTAGGGATTCTATGATTCTACGATAATGCATGCAAATCAGGCGCCTGCCCTTCTGGCCGTGAATGTGATCACGTCATCGGGGGAGGGGGAGGAGGGATCGGAAACTGAAGTCACGTTTGGAACCTTTCATGAGAGTTAGCGGCCAGCATGACCAATAAATCGCAGCCTATGTCTACAAGAGCAGCTCAGAGGCTGGGAATTCTGCAGATAGTAACTCACCCCTTGGCTTGCCAAATCCTATCCAGCATCTACAACGCACAAGTCAGGAGTGTCATGGAATACGCTTCACTTGCCTAATCCAGGCAACTCCAACACTCAAGAAGCGCAACACCATCCAGGACAAAGCAGCCCCGTGTCTACAAGATGCACTGCAGCAACTCACCAAGATTCCTTCAACACCAGCTTCCAAACCTGTGCCCTGTACCTCCGAGAAGGACCAGAGCATCAGACACATGGGAACACGACATAGAACATACAGTGCAGAAGGAGGGCATTCGGCCCATCGAGTCTGCACCGATCCACTTAAGCCCTCACTTCCACCCTATCCCCGTAACCCAATAACCCCCCCTAACCTTTTTGGTCACTAAGGGTAATTTATCATGGCCAATCCACCTAACCTGCACGTCTTTGGACTGTGGGAGGAATCCGGAGCACCCGGAGGAAACCCACGCACACACGGGGAGAACGTGCAGACTCTGCACAGACAGTGACCCAGCGGGGAATCGAACCTGGGACCCTGGAGCTGTGAAGCCGCAGTGCTAACCACTGTGCTACCGTGTACCACCTCTGCAAGTTCCCCTCCAAGTCACTCACCATCTTGACCTGGAAATATATCCGTTCCTTCAGTGCCGCTGGGTCAAAATCCTGCATCGCCCTTCCTAACTGTGGATTTGATTGGCTGCATATTCGTCAGATTCATCATCTTACGCTGCTGGAAGGATGTTAATGGTGCAGCTCGATGACCGAAACCATCACAAGAGAGATAGATTTTCATTCAGTCTTTAATGTGGAGAGGGAGGTAGAGATGTGGAAACGTTAACAGAGACAGTTCCAGAACACTGTCACCAAAGCTGGGCCCAAGGAAGTCAGGGATGGACGGGATGCCTGACGTGGAGGAACACGGAAATCTCGGAAGGTTGTAGGGCTGGAAATGGTGAAGGTAGGAAGAGATGGGCCATGGAAGGTTTTGAAGACAAGGGTGAGCGTTTTAAATTTGAGGTGGTGCTGGACCAGGGGCGCGATTCTCCGACCCCCCCACCGGGTCGAGAATCGCCGGGGGCCGGCGTGAATCCGGCTCCCGCCGTGTCCCGAATTCTCCGCCACTGGAGATTCGGCGGGGTCGGGAATCGCGCCGCGCGGGTCGGCGGAAATCGTGCCGGTTGGCGGGCCCAGCCCCGGCGATTCTCCGGTCCACGATAGGCTGAAGTCCCGCCGCTGTCAACACACGCCAACCGGCGTGGATTGAACCACCTTTCGAACGGCGGGACAAGGCACTGTGGGCGGGCTCCGGGGTCCTGGGGGGGGCGCGGGGCGATCTGGCCCCGGGGGGTGCCCCCACGGTGGCCTGGCCCGCGATCGGGGCCCACCGATCCACGGGCGGGCCTGTGCCGTGGGGGCACTCTTTTCTTCCGCTTTCGCCATGGTCTTCACTATGGCGGAGGCGGAAGGGACCCCCTCCACTGCGCATGCGCGGGGATGCCGTGAGCGGCCGCTGATGCTCCCGCGCATGCGTCGCCCGGCGAAGTCATTTCAGCGCCAGCTGGCGGGGCGGAAATCAGTCCAGCTCGGGCCTAGCCCCTCAAGGTGAGGGCTCAGCCCCTCAAGATGCGGAGAATTCCGCACCTTTGGGGTGGCGCAGTGCCGGACTGATTCGTGCCGTTTTTGGCGCCGGTCGGCGGACATCGCGCCGATTGCGGAGAATCCTGCCCCAGATGTGGAGGCCGTTGGGCAGCTGGGAGTGGGGAATGAGGGGAGATCAAATCGAGGTATACAAGATGCTAAAAGGTACGGATAAAATAGACGTGGGGCAGGTGCTTCCTCTTGTGGGGCATTCTAAAATGAGAGGTCATAATCTTAGAATAAAAGGTAGCAAATTTAAAACAGATTTGAGGAGAAACTACTTCTCCCAAAGGGTTGTGAATCTCTGGAATTCGTTACCCCAGAGTGCGGTGCATGCTGGGACAGTGAGTCAATTTAAGGAGGAGTTAGACAGATTTTTAATTGCTAATGGGTTGAAGGGTTATGGAGAACGGGCAGGACGGTGGAGTTGAGGCCAGGATGGGATCAGCGATGACCACATTGAGGGTGTTAGCCTCGGGAGGCTAAGTTGCCGACTCCCGCTCCCAGGTCATGTGTTCTAGGGGGGAGGTGCTCTGGCTGATTTCGCAATCCAGCTGTTGGCCTGTAACATGGTAGGTAGCAGATGAGGAACATATCAGTCATGATAGAATGGCGGAGCACACTCGATGGGCTGAATGGCCTAATTCTGCTCCTATATCTTATGAACTTATGATATGAGTCAGGACACAGGCAGCAAAGTCTCTCACATACCAGTCCTTAAAGCCTCTGCTTCCTTAATCACTCCAAGCATAAAACCCAGGAACAGACCGCTACATTAGACTCCTGGTAGAGAAGATTCTTCAGATGTAACACAGAAGTTAAATTAGCATAAATAAGAAGCTGGAATTGGAATAGTGTGATGAACGGTTACTGTATCACTGTACCCTTATCATCATGTAAGGTGATGTCCCCTTTAAGACCGGGCTTGGAACCCTGGGGGCCTCCGCCTCCGGCTCCGCCCACCTGGGAGTCATAGATAATACCCTTAAGCATCCATCTCGGCACCAGGCTAGTTCTTATCTTATTAAAGCCTTCTTTACCGTTTTACTCTCTAGCGTCGTTATTGAGGGTACAACAAATAGTTTATTTCCAATCTATTTTGGCAGAAATACATAAAGTGATAATTGGAAGAAGTGCCTGGGCTTCCAGTGAATGAGGACGAAACAGGAAGAACTGAATATTAACTCAAGCTGTGAGAGCGAGACAGAATTAGGTAGTTACATTCAGACACAACTTTTAAAACATGCTTTGTGCGACAGTAAATCAACAGTACTGTACCACAAGGTAATATCTGTGCCAACATTTAAATGACTCACTAATTAACTTCTGAATTTATCAGAATTTGGGCTTGAGCTTATCCCCGTAACATGAGCTATCAGGGAAATGGGATTAAACACATGGCAAGGAATGCACGGCCATTTTGGCTCAGTGCCAATAGCATTAACAGCCATGGGGGAAAAGCAGCAATCTCCCAATAATTGAATACAATCAGAAATATTGATTAGGCTTGCACTTCCTCATCTTGATACAGGCCTTCAACTTAAGCGAGGCAGTCAAACGGTTTAAGTCAAACGGTTTAATATGCTGGTTGTCACTCTCTGTAAGTAAAGACAGCTTCACATGAGGGAAGTGACAGGGTAGCGTACACCAGCTGGTGCATGACTAACAATCCTTCCTAGTCTATATATTACTCCGGTTCATACAGTGACTGACTCCTTCCTGCCTCAGAGGTACCCGAGTGACGGTTCAGTTATAAAGGACCGCTTGTGTTCGGTGGAAAGCACCCCTGTGCGACCACCATCACAGATACAAGAAGGCCCACCATCTCATTGTGAGGACAAGCTAGCTCAACCTTTGACCCCGGCTAAACTCTGGTCCCCAGCTTCCGAACATCCTAAAAATAGAAGCATCGACAAGCTATTGGCTGTGCATTGTGACATTCACAATTCATAGATAGATTTCATAGAATTTACAGCGCAGAAGGAGGTCATTCGGCCAATTGAGTCTGCACCGGCCCTTGGAAAGAGCACCCCACTTAAGCCCCCACCGCCACCCTATCCCCGTAACCCCACCCAGTAACCCCACCGATAGACCATCAATTCACAGCGAGACCATATGAACAAGTGAACGAAAGCTTTATTACACAAAGAACTAGCCTGCCGGTGACTTCTGTAGAAATGAGTGCCACCCACTGGGCGCAGGACTATATACCGTCCTGGGGGGGGGGGGGCGGAGCCAGAGGCAGAGCCCACCGGGGTTCCAGCTCAATCCTTAAAGGTTAAAGGTTACACAGGCCCCACATCTCCTGGTGAATACATTCACCACACCCACCTAATCTTTTTGGCCGCTAAGGGCAATTTAGCCTGGCCAATCGACCTAGCCGACACGTCTTTCGGGACTTGTGGGAGGAAACCGGAGCACCCGGAGGAAACCCAAGCAGACACGGGGAGAACGTGGAGACTCCGCACAGGCAGTGATCCAAGCTGGGAATCGAACCTGGGGCCCTGGTGCTGTGAAGCAACAGTGCTAACCACTGTGCTACTGTGCCGCTGGAATTATACAGGGTATAGGGCACAGACGCAGGCCATTTGGCCCTACCAATCCATACCAGCATTTACATTCCACTTGAGCCTCCTATTACGATCCCAATGGCTGGGATACTAGACCGAAACTCCAATATTTTATTTTAATTTTGTAAGACTGTGAGGAAAGGATACTTCGCTGCAGGAGTAAGTTCACAAAGAAGTAGTGACATGGTATATTAAAACAAACTCTATTACTAACACAGTATTAAAGTTTTTAACATCACACCCACAAACCCACAAATAGCTTACAATTACCCCTTAAATAATACTATACGATACAGTGAATACAATACCCTAAATTGTTATCTTTATTTCCTCTTAAACCACAAGAAAATAAACCATCTTAGCTCTCAAGCTACCTTAAATACCAATGGCACAGAGGAATACTTGCTTAACAGAGATATTCTTTGAGAAAAAGAGACCTTTTGACACTGTTTTACTAAAAAGATCTGACTCCTGTCTGAACCTCTGGCTGTATGTCTTCAAAAGCTGTTTCAACTGGCTTGTTTCAGCTTTCCCCTTGCCCTCAGACAAGTCTGCACCACTTTGAATGCTGTTAATCTCTTTTTAACTAAGCAGCAGAGGGCAAACCCTGACTTGCGGTCCCAGCTTCATCCAGAACAGAACTGGAAATGCTTTCTCGAAATGCCTGAAGCATTAGCTCCACCCAGCAATGACATCATCTCACCAAGCTGAAAATGAATGAACTCCCCAGAGAATCCCCTTAATCAGAACAATATTGCATTAGCCCAAGCGATGGTTAATTGCACCTCTGGCTCCCAAAAGCTTTGTTGGTTTTCAACCAAAGATTCTTTCAAAACGTGACTTCAGCAGTCAAACACACTCTAACCCAGGCTTTTAAACCTTACTTCACCAAATACACATGATACAATATATCTGAAATTCCTACATTCACCGCACTCCTCCCATTCTGTTTCATCCCTATCCACTCCCATTACCCTCTTTTCCTTCCACCTTCAAATCCCCTATCTGCCCCACCTTCAATATCCCACCAGCGCACAGTAGCAGCCTTGTGTACCATCTACAAGCTGCACTGCAGCAAAACCTCCTTCAACAGCAGCTTCCAAACCCACAACCTCAAACAAAGAAAAGGGCAGCAGGCACATAGGAACGTCACCCTCCAAACCGCCCGCCACCCTAATCTGGGAATATATCGGCCGTTCTTTCACTGTCGCTGGGTCAAACCCTGGTACGCCCTGCCTGACAGCACAGTGGGTGTACCTACTCCACACGGACTGCAGAGGTTCAAGAAGGCGGCTCATCACCAATTTCGTGAGGCCAATTAGGATTGGCAATAAATGCTGTATCAGCCGGCGATGCCCACATCCCTGAACACACATAAAAACTTATCGAATGTAACCTTAAATGCACCAGTGCTACTCTTATAGTGCAGGGTGATCCACCTCCTTGCCTCTTTCTGGGTTTTTTGAATTTCAAATTTAACTATTTTGTGATGACAATTTCTAGTTTTGCTCTTCACCATGAGTGGAAACATACCCCCCGCCCCACCCCATCTTCCCAAATTGAGTGAGTGGGCACATGCCTTGCAGAAAAACTCCAAAACCTAGGACTTGGCTCCTCCCTCTGCAACCGGATCCTCGACTTTCTGGCCCATAGACCACAATCAATAAGGATAAATCACGACACCTTCTCCATGATAGTCCTCAATACCGGGCCCCCGCAAGGCTGCCTACTTAGCCCCCTACTATACTCCCTATGCGCACACGACTGTGTGGCAAAATTTGGCTCCAAATTTGCTGATGACACGACAACGATGAGTCAGGTACAGGAGGCAGATAGAGAACCTAGTGGAGTGGTGCAGCGACAGCAATCTCTCCCTCCATGTCAGCAAAACTAAAGAGCTGGTCATTGACTTCAGGAAGCAAAGTACTGTACACACCTCTGTCAGCATCAATGAGGCCGAGGTGGAGATGGTTAGCAGTTTCAAATTCCTAGGGGTGCACATCACCAAAAATCTGTCCTGGTCCACCCACGTCGACGCTACCACCAAGACAGAACAACAGCGCCTATACTTCCTCCGAAAACTAAGGAAATTCGGCATGTCCACGTTGACTCTTACCAACTTTAACAAATGCACCATAGAAAACATCCTATCTGGCTGCATCACAGCCTGGTATGGTAACTGCTTGGCCCAAGACTATGAGAAACTACAGAGTGTGGTGAACACAGCCCAGTCCATCACACGGAACTCGCCTCCCATCCATTGACTCTGTCTACACCTCCTTGTGCCTTGGGAAAGCAGTCAGCATAGTCAAAGACCCCTCCCACATGGGTTATTCTCTCTTCCCAACTTCTTCCATCGGGCAGGAGATACAAAAGTCTGAGAACACGCACTAACAGGTTCAAAAACAGCCCCTTCCCCGCTGTTACCAGACTCCTGAATGACCCTCTTATGGACCGAACTGATCTCTCCACACATCTTGTTTACTGAGTAGTACTACACTCCGTAAGCTTCACCCGATGTCTATGTCTATGTACTAACATTGTATATCTAACATATGTCCTATGCAGAACAATATTTTCCACTGTACCTCAGTACAGGTAACAATAAGCCCAAACCAAATAAATTTGAGGCTACCCACTTTGGTAGCAATAACAGGAAGGCAGATTATTCTTTGAATGGCTAGAAATTGAGAGGGGAATGTGCAACAAGACCTGGGTGTCCTCATGCACCTGAAATAGGATCAGGTGCAGGGTATCTCATAGAAACCTGTAAAATTCTGACAGGACGAGGCAGGGTAGATACAGGAAGGATGTTCCCGATGGTGGGGGTGTCCAGAACCGGGGGTCACAGTCTGAGGGTACGGGGTAGACCATTTAGGACAGAGATGAGAAGTTTCTTCAACCAGAGAGTGGTCGGCCTGTGGAATTCGCTACCACAGAAAGCAGTTGAGGCCAAAATATTAATTTCAAGAAGCCGCTAGATGTAGCTCTTGGGGTGAAGAGATCAAAGGATAAGGGGGGAAAGCGGGAACAGGTTACTGAGTTGGATGATCAGCAATGACCATAAAGAATGGTGGAGCAGGCTCGAAGGGCCGAATGGCCTCTCCTGCTCCTATTTTCTATGTTTTCTATGAATGACGGCGCTGCGTGATCTACTCCGGCACCAGGCTCACGTGTTCTTGTTTTCAAATCAAGATCGATTAACGTCTTTACTTTTCAATTCTGTCCCTCCAGAAATAAACCCTACGGCTTGATTTGCTCTTTTAATGGCCTCATTAATCCGTGCGGCTGCTTTTAGTTATTCCTGTATTCGACAGGAGGAAAAGCTTGCGTTTGTAAACTGGTCCGCCTTTCACAACCTCGGGACGGCCCGCAGCACTGTGGGCTTCCTGGCGGCGTGGGGCGGTTACAACGGGGAATCCCAGCGACAATCGGCGGGAAGATGGCATCCAGCTGTCAGCAAACGGTGCGGCAGCGGGGAACATTCGGCTGGGAGACCGGAGAATCCCGCTCCTTGAGGCACTCAGGGAATTAACGCACCAAGAGGGATAGCGAGGGAATGTACTGGTGTGTCAGTCTGCTATCGTATTATTAAATAGCAAAGATGTTTTGTGGGACCGTCTGATCTTCCCCCGATCCTATTTCTTCAGTCCCAGAAGTCCAAGAAGAAAAGAAAGACTTGCATTTCAGTAGCACCTTTCGTGACCCCAAGACATCCCTAACTATTGTTCCAATGTAGATCAACAAACACAACATAGCAGGTATTTATGTAGCACCTCTTGTGCAGGAGAACATCTCAGAGTGCTTTGAGTCAGCTAAGAAACAGTTCGCTTCTCACTCCAGGTCAAAGAGTGATGGCGGGGGAACTTAAAAGTCAACAAAAATAAATAAAAAGTGGAGACACAAAAACAACTTTAACTTTAATGGCAAAACTGGGACAGATCACGAGCAACATCTGGGCCGGGATTCACCGATATCGCGGCCAAGTGTTGATGCCGGCGTCAAAACCGGCGAGAGCGACGCCGGTGTCAACGGGCCTCCAGGCCCAGTAATTCTCCTCTTCTTCGGTGGCTAGAACGGCGCCGGAGTGTTGTGGGCTGCTCCGGCGGCGAACGCTGCCCGACACGGTCGGCGCAGGTCGGCGCATGCGCATGGTTGCCGACTCTGCGCCAGCGCGGAGCAACATATCGGCGATCGAACAGCGGGCCCGCGCGGCAGGAGGTAGGCCCCCTCCAGATCGCGGCCGCCCGCCCATCGGAAGCCCCCAATCGCGGGCCTGGACCCCATGGAGGCCCCCCCCCCGGAGTCAGATCCCCCGCCCCCCCACCAGAACAACCACATCGGCCGCTGGTCTGGCCTCCCGCCGGGTGGTACCAGGTCTGAACCGCGCCGGCAGGACTCTCGCGCGCCCTCCCCCCCCCGCCCCCCCCATGCTGATTCTCCGATCCGGAGAATCCCGGCCTTGAATTCTCAAATCAGGGAGCTCAATATCTAATCAGATGGCTGATTGAGGTGTACAAAATTATGAGGGGCGTAGATAGGGAAGATAGGAAAAACCTTTTCCCCGTAGTGGAGGGGTCAATGATCAGGGGGCAAAGATTTAGGTGAGGGGCAGGAGGTTTAGACGGGATTTGAGGAAAAACCTTTTCACCCAGAGGGTGGCGGGAATCTGGGACTCGCTGCCTGAAAGGGTGGGAGAGGCGGGAACCCTCACAACATTTAAGAAGCATCCAGATCAGCACTTGGAACGCCAGAGCACACAATGCTACGGACCCAGTGCTGGGAAATGGGATTAGAGTAAATAGGTGCTGCTTGATGGCCGACGCTGACACGATGGGCAGAATGGCCACTTGTTGTGCTGTAAAGCTCCATGGATGGGATTCTCCAATCTCGTCCGTTGACGCCCTGCTGCAAGCAGGAACGGAGAATTTGGCATACCAGCCGAAACTCCATACGCTTTCAGCGAGACCAGACATTCCCGGACATTCAGCGGGACCAAACATTCCCAGACATTCAGCGGGACCAAACATTCCCAGACATTCAGCGAGACCAGACATTCCCAGACATCAGTGGGATCAGACATTCCCAGATATTCAGCAGGATCAGACATTCCCAGACATTCAGCGGGATCAGACATTCCCAGACATTCAGCGGGATCAGACATTCCCAGACATCAGCCGGACCAGACATTCCCAGATATTCAGCGGGATCAGACATTCCTAGACATTCAGAGGGACCAGACATTCAGCGGGATCAGACATTCCTAGACATTCAGCGGGATCAGACATTCCCAGACATTCAGCGGGATCAGACATTCCTAGACATTCAGAGGGACCAGACATTCAGCGGGATCAGACATTCCCAGACATTCAGAGGGATCAGACATTCCCAGACATTCAGCGGGATCAGACATTCCCAGACATTCAGCGGGATCAGACATTCCCAGACATCAGCCGGACCAGACATTCCCAGACATTCAGCGGGATCAGACATTCCCAGACATCAGCCGGACCAGACATTCCCAGACATTCAGCGGGATCAGACATTCCCAGACATTCAGCGGGATCAGGCATTCCCAGACATTCAGCGGGATCAGACATTCCCAGACATTCAGCGAGATCAGACATTCCCAGACATCAGCCGGACCAGACATTCCCAGACATTCAGAGGGACCAGACATTCCCAGACATTCAGCGAGACCAGACATTCCCAGACATTCAGCGGGATCAGACTTTCCCAGATATTCAGCGGGACCAGACATTCCCAGACATTCAGCGGGATCAGACATTCCCAGACATCAGCCGGACCAGACATTCCCAGACATCAGTGGGATCAGACATTCCCAGATATTCAGCAGGATCAGACATTCCCAGACATTCAGCGGGATCAGACATTCCCAGACATTCAGCGGGATCAGACATTCCCAGACATCAGCCGGACCAGACATTCCCAGACATTCAGCGGGATCAGACATTCCTAGACATTCAGAGGGACCAGACATTCAGCGGGATCAGACATTCCTAGACATTCAGCGGGATCAGACATTCCCAGACATTCAGCGGGATCAGACATTCCTAGACATTCAGAGGGACCAGACATTCAGCGGGATCAGACATTCCCAGACATTCAGAGGGATCAGACATTCCTAGACATTCAGCAGGATCAGACATTCCCAGACATTCAGCGGGATCAGACATTCCCAGACATTCAGCGGGATCAGACATTCCCAGACATCAGCCGGACCAGACATTCCCAGACATTCAGCGGGATCAGACATTCCCAGACATCAGCCGGACCAGACATTCCCAGACATTCAGCGGGATCAGACATTCCCAGACATTCAGCGGGATCAGACATTCCCAGACATTCAGTGGGATCAGACATTCCCAGACATTCAGCGAAATCAGACATTCCCAGACATCAGCCGGACCAGACATTCCCAGACATTCAGAGGGACCAGACATTCCCAGACATTCAGCGAGACCAGACATTCCCAGACATTCAGCGGGATCAGACTTTCCCAGATATTCAGCGGGACCAGACATTCCCAGACATTCAGCGGGATCAGACATTCCCAGACATCAGCCGGACCAGACATTCCCAGACATTCAGCGGGATCAGACATTCCCAGACATTCAGCGGGACCAGACATTCCCAGACATTCAGTGGGATCAGACATTCCCAGACATTCAGTGGGATCAGACATTCCCAGACATTCAGCGGTACCAGACATTCCCAGACATTCAGAGGGACCAGACATTCCCAGACATTCAGCGGTACCAGACATTCCCAGACATTCAGCGGGATCAAACATTCCCAGACATTCAGCGGGATCAGACATTCCCAGATATTCAGCGGGACCAGACATTCCCAGACATTCAGCGGGACCAGACATTCCCAGATATTCAGCGGGATCAGACATTCCCAGACATTCAGCGGGACCAGACATTCAGCGGGATCAGACATTCCCAGATATTCAGCGGGATCAGACATTCCCAGACATTCAGCGGGATCAGACATTCCCAGACATTCAGCAGGGTCAGACATTCCCAGACATCAGCCGGACCAGACATTCCCAGACATTCAGCGGGATCAGACATTCCCAGACATTCAGCGGGATCAGACATTCCCAGACATTCAGCGGGATCAGACTTTCCCAGATATTCAGCGGGATCAGACATTCCCAGATATTCAGTGGGACCAGACATGCCCAGACATTCAGAGGGACCAGACATTCCCAGACATTCAGCGGGATCAGACATTCTCAGACATTCAGCAGGATCAGACATTCCCAGACATCAGCCGGACCAGACATTCCCAGACATTCAGCGGGATCAGGCATTCCCAGACATCAGCCGGACCAGACATTCCCAGACATTCAGTGGGACCAGACATTCCCAGACATTCAGCGGGATCAGACATTCCCAGACATTCAGCGGGATCAGACAGTCCCAGACATTCAGCGAGATCAGACATTCCCAGACATTCAGCGGGATCAGACATTCCCAGACATTCAGTGGGATCAGACATTCCCAGATATTCAGCGGGATCAGACATTCCCAGACATTCAGTGGGACCAGACATTCCCAGACATTCAGCGGGATCAGACATTCCCAGACATCAGCCGGACCAGACATTCCCAGACATTCAGTGGGATCAGACATTCCCAGACATTCAGCGGGATCAGACATTCCCAGACATTCAGCGGGATCAGACATTCCCAGATATTCAGCCGGACCAGACATTCCCAGACATTCAGCGGGATCAGACATTCCCAGATATTCAGCGGGATCAGACATTCCCAGACATTCAGAGGGACCAGACATTCCCAGACATTCAGCGGGATCAGACATTCCCAGACATTCAGCGGGATCAGAAATTCCCAGACATTCAGCGGGATCAGACATTCCCAGACATTCAGCGGGACCAGACATTCCCAGATATTCAGCGGGATCAGACATTCCCAGACATTCAGCGGGACCAGACATTCCCAGACATTCAGCGGGACCAGACATTCCCAGATATTCAGCGGGATCAGACATTCCCAGACATTCAGCGGGACCAGACATTCCCAGACATTCAGCGGGATCAGACATTCCCAGATATTCAGCGGGATCAGACATTCCCAGACATTCAGCGGGATCAGACATTCCCAGACATCAGCCGGACCAGACATTCCCAGACATTCAGCGGGATCAGACATTCCCAGACATTCAGCGGGATCAGACATTCCCAGATATTCAGTGGGACCAGACATGCCCAGACATGCCCAGACATTCAGAGGGACCAGACATTCCCAGACATTCAGCGGGATCAGACATTCCCAGACATTCAGCAGGATCAGACATTCCCAGACATCAGCCGGACCAGACATTCCCAGACATTCAGCGGGATCAGGCATTCCCAGACATCAGCCGGACCAGACATTCCCAGACATTCAGTGGGACCAGACATTCCCAGACATTCAGCGGGATCAGACATTCCCAGACATTCAGCGGGATCAGACAGTCCCAGACATTCAGCGAGATCAGACATTCCCAGACATTCAGCGGGATCAGACATTCCCAGACATTCAGTGGGATCAGACATTCCCAGATATTCAGCGGGATCAGACATTCCCAGACATTCAGTGGGACCAGACATTCCCAGACATTCAGCGGGATCAGACATTCCCAGACATCAGCCGGACCAGACATTCCCAGACATTCAGTGGGATCAGACATTCCCAGACATTCAGCGGGATCAGACATTCCCAGATATTCAGCCGGACCAGACATTCCCAGACATTCAGCGGGATCAGACATTCCCAGATATTCAGCGGGATCAGACATTCCCAGACATTCAGAGGGACCAGACATTCCCAGACATTCAGCGGGATCAGACATTCCCAGACATTCAGCGGGATCAGAAATTCCCAGACATTCAGCGGGATCAGACATTCCCAGACATTCAGCGGGATCAGAAATTCCCAGACATTCAGCGGGATCAGACATTCCCAGACATCAGTGGGACCAGACATTCCCAGACATTCAGCGGGATCAGACATTCCCAGACATTCAGAGGGACCAGACATTCCCAGACATTCAGTGGGACCAGACATTCCCAGACATTCAGTGGGACCAGACATTCCCAGACATTCAGCGGGATCAGACATTCCCAGACATTCAGCGGGATCAGACATTCCCAGACATTCAGCAGGACCAGTCATTCCCAGACATTCAGCGGGATCAGACATTCCCAGACATTCAGCGGGATCAGGCATTCCCAGACATTCAGCGGGATCAGACATTCCCAGGCATTCAGCGGGACCAGGCATTCCCAGATATTCAGCGGGATCAGGCATTCCCAGACATTCAGCGGGATCAGGCATTCCCAGACATTCAGCGGGATCAGACATTCCCAGCCGCCAGCCAGGTCGGAGGTCGCCGGCCCATGACTTTACGAAACGTGGCAATTAATTTGCACGCAGCAAACTCCCACAAACGGGAGGAAGGCAAATGACCGGATAATCCGTTTGTGCCATTAAGAAACGGATCGTGGTCGGGGGGCAGGTGATGGTTTCCCTGCTCTCTTTGAATCGTGTTGCGGAGTCTTTTACATCTCCCTGTATGGCCACCGTGGCCTCGGTTTAACGTCGCACCGAAGATGACGACTCCTACAGTCAGCTGACGCTGTGGGCGGAGACGGGGTGGGGGTGTGGGGGTCTCGAACCTGTGACAATCCGGACTGCAACCACCGAGGCTCAGATACAAAGGCACAGCTTTCAGAAAAACAGAAATTCCTTCTGCTGCCCTGGACAAGATTTTTCTCTCAGCCAAGAGCACTGAAATATTACAAGTTAACGAGACAATAAATTAACTGCTAATGGACAATAATCTCAGGGCTATTTGAAAGGTATTGCAGAATGGATACACACACACACGGTCTAAAAAAAAAGCTCTTGCGCGAGACGTTAAGGAATTTGGACAATGGAATAAGATGCTACATAATTGGAAGTATTTATTGCAAAGTTCTGTAGTCAAAAATTCCTGATTGAATATTATTGGAAATTTACATGGGTAGCTGGGAATGTGGAGTTGAAGCCACATTCAGATCAGCCGCGACCTTATTGAATGGAGGAGCAGACTCGAGGGGCCAAATGGCCTCCTTCTCTCCTAATCCATAGGTTGGTATGGTTGGTCCATAGGTTGGTACCCATCCTGTCCCCATTTCCCGCCACGTTCCTCTGCTTGCCTGATCTTGTTCAGCATTGACACCGCCAGTTCTGGTGACACCGCCTTCCTGGTATAATCCTGTTGTTTTCCTCGACGAAGGATTGCCCTCCATTGTGGTTGACAGAGCCCTGGAATGTGTGCGTTCTCTTTCGCACAATTATTGCTCCCACCCCTTCATCCCCTCCCAGAGCCACAATAGGGTTGCCCTTCCCACCCCAGCAGCCTCCCATACTCACTGGACTATTTGCTGCTATTCCCCCCTGTTCCAGCGTGATTTCACCTTGAAGCGCATCCTCCGCCTCACCATGGTTGACTGGATCCATTCATGGATGAATAGAACCATAGAATTTACAGTGCAGAAGGAGGCCATTCAGCCCATCGAGTCTCACCGGCCTTTGGAAAGAGCACCCTACCCAAACCCACACCTCTGCCCTATCCCCGTAACCCCACCTAACCTTTTTGAACACTAAGGGGCAATTTATCATGGCCGATCCTCCTAACCTGCACATCTTTGGACTGTGGGAGGAAACCGGAGCACCCGGAGGAAACCCACACAGACAGGGGGAGAACATGCAGACTCTGCACAGACCGTGACCCAAGCCGGGAATCGAACCCGGGTCCCTGCCGCTGTGAAGCAATAGTGCTAACCACTGTGCCACCGTGCCATTCCATTTCAAGCGTTTCTGCCCACGCCCCTTCACTGCCACCCCCAGAGCCGTGATTCGCTCCCCGTGTGCTCACTTTCTAGCCTCCATGTTCAACAGATCAACCTCCGCCATTTCTGCCACCTCCAGCCCCATGCCATCGCCAAACACATCTTCCCTGCTCATCCCCCTCCGGCATTTCTGAAGGGAATGTTCCCTCCTCAACACTCTGGTCCACGCTTCGGTTTCCCCCCATCACCCCCACCCCTTCCCACGAAAACTTTGGGTGAACGCACGGTTCATGTGGCACCTGACCCATCCTTCTGCCAACCTCCCAAGGCCCCAAACACTTCTTCCCAAGGCAGTCAGCGATTTCCTTTCACTTTGGTTCAGTTCGCTGTCCTGGCCGCCCACCGATATGTGGCCTCCTCGACATGAGGGGGGACCGAATGCAGCTCAGGCGAACCCCTCCCTTTGGCCCACAGGTGTGATCCCCAGCACCCGGCCTGCTGCCGTTTACATTTTCCACCCTGGTCCGACACTGACCTCTCTGTCCTCGGGCTCCTGAAGGTACAGCGCGAGGGACAGAACCTCAGCTTTCGATTCGGCACTTTACAGCCTTCCGGGCTTGATACTGAGTTGAAGAATTTAATAATAATAATCTTAATTGTCGCAAGTAGGCTTACATAACTTCAATGAAGTTACTGTGAAAAGCCCCTCGTCGCCACATTCCGGCGCCTGTTCGGGGAGGCTGGTACGGGAATTGAACCCACGCTGCTGCCTTATTCTGCATTATACGCCAGCTATTTAGCCCAGTGTGCTAAACCAGCCCCTCTCAACATTGCAACAAAGTTACTGTAAAAAATCCCCGCACAACCTCTGCTCCCAGTGTTTTGAACAGTGGCCGTAAGTAATGGTTCTTTCCCCTATTTACCCCTCCTCTGGCCCCTGCACCCCATGGCCATCCCTTTTTACCTCTCAGCATTTTCCCCTGTGTCGTTAATCTCTCCTGCTTTCCTCGCCACAGACCCTCCTTGTTGTTCTTCCCCCCCTCCCTTCCTCCTTTCCCTCCCCACACCACCTTTCCTTGCCCCTGTACTTGCTTAAAACCTGTTACATCACCAACTTGTCCCTTGCCTGACAAACGGTCTTTGACATGAAACATTAACGGTCTCTCCCTCAAAAACGACAGTTCTAGTGGGAAAACTACTTGCTTAGTGCGCCTGACTCTCTGCTCTGCCATGCTCGCTGACTGTGTGCGTTTAAAGCTTGCTTTAAGGACCACAGCTAGCCGGGCATTCAGCCTCCCCGGTACAGAAGCTAACTGGCTGTTCTATACTGCACACTGCAGCCCCCACCCCCCACCCCCGAGGCTCACTCTCTTTCCCCCTCGCCGCCCCACTCCCTGTTTCAATCGCCTGCTCTCTTTCCCGTTCCGGTTTTCTGTTGAGCCACCCGGGTTTTGGGTTAGTCATCGCTCAATTGACTGCTTTTCTGGGGAGTAGGCAGCGAAAGACCATTCAGGCCTCCAGAGCACAGGCACACACACACGTACGGAGACCAGTCATTCATCACCAAGATTCAATGCATGAAGACGGCGACTCACCTCCCGACCGGCTAATCTTTGCAGGACGCGGTCACGCTGGCGTTGATCCTGAGCTATTCCCGTTCCCCGTTCAGTCTCTCCCTCCCCCTCTCCCCTGTCTTTCCTTCTCTTTCTCTCTCACAAACTCTGAGGAGAAATGCGAGGAGGGCCTTGCTCTCTGCACAAAGGGAAAGGCAGGCAGCGAGACCACAACACTCACTAGAGGGCATCTTGCAGACATGACAAGAGGCTCCAAGCTTAACCCCTTCATCACCGTGGCCAATTTGCTTTCTTTTTTAGTGGTCCTCCTGATCATTTTAATAATAATCTTTATTGTCACAAGTAGGCCGACATTTGGCGATGAAAATAGATTTTTTTTTGCTGGGGTTGATTTTTTAACCTGTACTTTCCCAGGGACAGAAACCAGGGAAGGTTTCAGAATGGTTGAACGAGCCACTGTGGCTCCAGCGTTAAAAGTGGCGGTTCCCCTCCCCCAGCCCCCCCCAACCCCACTTTGGTTCAATTGGGAGCTCCATTGAGAAAAATTGTCCATCTCCCGCTTTCATGTTAGACCCCCCTTGAAAGTAGGGCTGGAGACGTCACAATCTACTCAAGGCGAGATTTCAGACCGCACACTCAGATATATTTCAGAAGTGATGGAAGATGCAGAAGTGATCAACAATTTCAGGAGGAAATCGGATGCGTGCTTGATGGAAATAAACTTGCAGGGTCATTGGGGGAGGGGGGGGGGGGGGGGGGGGCAGGGGCGGGGTGGGGGGATGGGACTGACTGGATTATCACAGAGCTAGCAGGGACTTGGTGGGCCGAATGGCCTTCTTCTCCGCCAAAGGTGTCTATGAGTGTCCTTTGGTTTGGTGCCCATTCATTGATCGCAGCCCAGGCAGCATTTGGGGCATCACAATTAGATTTGTTTTTTTAAATATAAATTTAGAGTACCCCAATTAATTTTTTCCAATTAAGGGGCAATTTAGCGCGGCCAATCCACCTACCCTGCACATCTTTGGGTTGTGGGGGCGAAACCCACGCAGACACGGGGAGAATGTGCAAACTCCACACGGACAGTGACCCAGGGCCGGGATCGAACCTGGGACCTCGGCGTCGTGCTAACCACTGCGCCACTTTGCTGCCCCTAGATTTGTTTTTTAAAACTTTTACTTCATTTTTTCCCCCAAAAAAGTATAACGTATTCATGAAATCTGTAAAAGTACATTACACGACTGTTCAAAGTTGACATTATATAAGGTGTAAAGCCAGTCAGTTTCTTCAGAAACCGCATGCTCCTACATTTCCAATTACAATTCACATTTGCAAGATTCATTCCATGTCGAACATACAGCCCGAGGGGGTTCAATACAATCCCCCCCTCCCCTCACATCACTCTGGCTGAGGGGGTCTTAGACAGTGACAAGGGCCGAATGGTGTATACGGGGTTAATGTGGAACTGAATACAATACTCGACAGAGATGTGTCAAGGCCTAGGATGGAGTCAGCTCCATATCTGTGCCCACTATTGTGTATATAGTTATAAGTTGTTGATACAGACATACTGTTCTTATAGCCGTGACTCTGAAGCCTAATGCATGGCATCTGAAGATGTGGGACTTGTGCCCCTCACTGTGAGTTTCGGATAATGACCGTAACTCCATCAGTCCCGGCAATGCTAACTGTGCATTAGTGGGCACTGTTGGGACTGCAAGGAGAGAGGGAAAGAAGACCCCATGGGTGCGGGAGACAGGCGGAGGTGGGGGGGGGGGGGGGCGGATTTGGGCAAGTCAGGGAAGGAGGCACGAGGGTAGGGGAGGTGATGGGTTTCAGTCTGTGTGTGGGGAAGAAGAAAGGGGGAGGGTCCTATCTCAGGAGGGGTGCCACACCCCAATTGGCAAAGGGAAGCCCCAAAGATAGTGCACCCTCCTTCCGTCTCACCCTTTGAAGAACGTATTTAAGACCATAGGTCCAAAGATGTGCAGATTAGGTGGATTGGCCATGCTAAATTGCCCTTAGTGTCCAAAAAGGATGGGTTGGGTGGGATTGCTGGGTTATGATGATAGGGTGGCGGTGTTGACCTTGGGTAGGGTGCTCCTTCCAAGGGCTGGTGCAAACTTGAAGGGCCGAATGGCCTCCTTCTGCACTGTAAATTCTATGATACCATATGACATGGGAGCAGAATTAGGCCACTCGGCCCATCATGTCTGCTCCGCTATTCAATCATGGTGGGTGGGTCAATGTCGCCATCCACCCACCTCAACCCCCGCATTGTGGTGGGTGGGACTGCGTTGGGGCAGTGGGGTGGGCACCCAGATGGGCATCCACCCTAGTTTACATGCCCTCCCTTCCCGGTAACGGGCCCAGCTTCATAAACGCAGCACTCGGATAACTCTTTGCGCGGGAAGAGTGGAAAGTTTGGGGCAAGTCCAAAGAGAGTCTTCCACTGCGTTGATGGTCCTCCAGCCGCTGTTGATATTTATCTTGGCGTGCGTCCACGGGAACAGGCCGTGAAGTGCAGTAGTCACGAGCTGCTTGGGATAAACTCAACAAAAAACCTTTTACTTCGCTCTCAGGGTGTAGGAGCCGCAGGAAAGTCCACCACAATTTGTCCATTCCTAATTGCCCCGCGAAGGTGGTGCTGGGACCGTCTTGAACTGCTGGTATCGAGTTATCCCGACTGAACTGTTTGCAAGGCCAGTTGAAATTGCAGTTGAGAGTCAGCATGTTGGAATGGGGCAGGAGTCACATATCAACAGGTAATGACGGCAGCTTCCCTTCATTAAAGGACAAATAGCCAACCTATTGGGTTTCTATCTGCAATCTGACAATACTCTCCTTTGTAAGATTCCAAACCCGAATGGACGGCCTGGCATGGCACAGTGGGTAGCACTGTTGCTTCACCGCTCCAGGGTCCCAGGTCCGATTCCCTTTTAAAACAGAGGCCTTGAGAATAGAGTAGGATCCCAACTGCGTCGAAGGAGGCCATTCGGCCCATCGAGTCTGCACCGACCCGCTGGAAGAGCACCCCACCGAGCCCCACGCCCCCGCCCTATGCCCGCAAACCCATAACCCCGCCTAACCTGCACATCTTTGGATTGTGGGAGGAAACCGGAGGTAACCCACACAGACACAGGGAGGTTCGATTCCCGGCTTGGGTCACTGTCTGTGCGGAGTCTGCACGTTCTCCCCGTGTCTGCGTGGGTTTCCTCCGGGTGCTCCGGCTTCCTCGCACAAGTCCCGAAAGACGAGCTGTTAGGTAATTTGGACATTCTGAATTCTCCCTCTGTGTACCCGAACAGGCGCCGGAATGTGGCGACTAGGGGCTTTTCACAGTAACTTCATTGCAGTGTTAATGTAAGCCTACTTGTGACAATAATAAAGATTATTATTATTATTAAATCATTGGTTTAAACTTCATTCCAACTAATACCTGCACATTTGGTACAATCATCAGTCTTAAGTATCCAGCTCCTCGGGGAGAGCACAATCGAAATCAAATCAAATTTATCACTGCACATGCTATGAAGCAGCTGCGAGCACGATTTGCTCCAGTTAATTGTTTAACCAGATATTGTTCCCTCTTTCAAAATGATACCCGCCACATTCCGAATGGAGGAATTACGGGGGGGATTCTGCAGGAACCGGTGGGGCGGACAGCTCCGGCGTCGGGCCGCCCCAAAGGTGCGGAATCCTCCATTTGGTTGGCGCCGTGCCGGCCGGCGGTGAAGGGGCTTGGCGCCGTGACGGCCGGCGGGAGTTGCCATTTGCGCGGGAGCGCCAGCGTGTGCTGGCGTCATCCCAGCGCATGCGCAGGGGGGATCTTCTCCGCGTCGGCCATGGCGGAGGACCACAGCAGCCGACGCGGAGGAATAGAGTCCCCCCGCGGCACAGGCCCGCCTGCGGATCGGTGGGCCCTGATCGCGGGCCAGGCCACCGTGGGGGTACCTCCCGGGGCCAGCTCCCCCCGCGCCCCCCCAAGAACCCCGGAGGCCGCCCACGCCGCCAGGTCCCACCAGTAAGGACCTACTCTAATTTACGCCGGTGGGACCGGCCGAAAACGTGCGGCCACTCGGCCCATCGCGGGCCGGGGAATCGCCGGGGGGGGGCCGCTGCCAGTGGCCGCCGACCAGCGCAGTGGGGGGTCGGAGAATCCCGCCCGTCGTATCAGCAGTAAAAATATCATCGGTTGGTGTACAAATTCAGAATTCATTCCGCCTTGCTTGAAAGCCCCGAATGAATTCTTCAATCGGTTTGTCACGAGCTAGTCTTTCCACTCGTAAAGCAAACAGTAAGAGCAAAAGCAAGCCACACTGCTCAACCTCCCTCCAAAGCAGGACAGGAATCTGTTTCATTACCACCGACAGCCATTTCCCAGGTTAAGTGGACTGTGTCTACTGGTGATATCTTTGAAAGCTATGAAACTTGCAAATGTTGATGTTCAGAGAGACGTGGGCGTGTTTGTACAAGAAACGCAGAAAGTTGTCATGCAGGTGCAGCAGCGATTAGGAAGGCGAATGGTATGTTGGCCTTAGTGCAGGGGGGATTGGAGTACAGGAATCAACGAGTCTTGCTACACTTGTACATCTGGAGAAATGTGTGCAATTGTGGTTTCCACATTTAAAATTGGATTTACTTGCCCATTGGAAGTGGCACATCAAAGGTTCCCGGGGTGAGACGATTGTCCGATCAGTTCATTATTCTCTGGCATTTAGAAAAATGAGAGGCGATCTCGTTGAAACATAAAAGATTCTGAAGGGGCCAAGACGGGGTAGATACTGAGAAACTATTTCAGTTGGTCGGGCAATTTAAAACACGAGGGTGTGGGGGGACACTGAGGCCGGGATTCTCCAATAATGGCGCTATGTCCCCAGGCCCGTAAGAAAACGGGCAAGAAAGTCCGGGATGATTCTCCGTTTTTAAGGGGGCTTGCGGGGCCCGGAGTGCTCCGCGCAGCTCCGGCTGCCGATATGGGACCCTGCACTTCCGGCCGGGGGTCCGCACATGGGGACCCACACAACGGGCCGGCGCCGAAGGAGTAGGTCCCCCCCTCCAGATCGCGCCCGCCGGCCGATCAATGGCCCTCGATCGCGGGCCTGGCCGTCGTGGACCCCCCCCCCCGTACCGAAATAATAAATTAACATTAACACCCCGACTTCAGACAACAGGTGTATACACCCCCCTCAGACCCTCCAGTGTAAATAACATAAACAAAAATAAAGTAAAACCCCCACCCACCCCCCGAGCTGCTGCTGCCATTGACCAATGTCTATCGTTCTGCCAGAAAGTCTAAGAACGGTTGCCACCGCCTAAAGAACCCTTGTACCGACCCTCTCAAGGCGAATTTCACCCTCCAATTTAATGAACCCTGCCATATCGCTGATCCAGGATTCCACGCTTGGGGGCCTCGCATCTTTCCACTGAAGAAGAATCCTTCGCCGGGCTACCAGGGACGCAAAGGCCAGAATTCAGGCCTCTTTCGCCTCCTGCACTCCCGGCTCATCTGCCACCCCAGATATTGCGAGCCCCCAGCCCGGTCTGACCCTGGATCCTACCACCCTCGACACCGTCCTCGCTATGCCCTTCCAAAATTCCTCCAGCGCTGGGCATGCCCAGAACATATGGGTGTGGTTTGTTGGGCTCCCTGAGCACCTAACACACCTGTCCTCACCCCCAAAGAACCGGCTCATCCTTGTCCCGGTCATGTGTGCCCTGTGCAGCACCTTAAACTGTATGAGGCTGAGCCTCGCGCACGATGAGGAAGAGTTCACCCTCCCTAGGGCATCTGCCCACGTCCCCTCTTCAATCTCCTCTCCCAACTCCTCCTCCCACTTACCTTTCAACTCCACCACCGAGGCCTCCTCCTCCTCCTGCATCACCTGGTAAGTTTCCGAGATCTTTCCCACTCCCACCCACCCCCCCGAGAGCACCCTGCCCTGTACTGTGTGTGGCAGTAGCCATGGGAATTCCACCACCTGCCGTCTGGCAAACGCCCTTACCTGTAAGTACCTGAAGGTGTTCCCCGGGGGGAGCCCGTACTTCTCCTCCAGCTCACCCAAGCTCGCGAACTTCCCGTCCACAAACAGGTCCCCCAACTTTCGTATGCCTGCCCTGTGCCACCCCGAAAACCCTCCACCTGTTCTTCCTGGGGCGAACCGGTGGTTCCCCCATAATGGGGTCCACGCCGAGGCCCTAACTTCCCCCCTTGCCGCCTCCACTGCCCCCAAATTTTGAGGGCCGCCACCACCACCGGGCTCGTGGTATACCTCCTTGGAGGGAGCGGCAGCGGCGCCGTTGCCAGCGCCCCCAGACTCGTACCCACACAGGATGCCGTCTCCAGCCTCTTGCATGCAGCCCCCTCTCCATCACCCACTTGTGCACCATTGTCGCATTGGCGGCTCAGTAGTACCCACAGAGATTGGGCAGCACCAGCCCCCCCCCTATCTCTACTCCGCTCCAGGAACACCCTTCTCACCCTAGGAGTCCCTCGCGCCCACACAAACCCCATTATACTCCTGTTAACCCGCCTGAAAAAAGCCTTCGGGATAAACACGAGGAGGCACTGGAACAGGAACAAAAACCTTGGGAGCACCGTCATTTTGATTGACTGCACCCTACCCGCCAGGGACAGCGGCAACGCGTCCCACCTCTTGAACTCCTCCTCCACTTGCTCCACCAGCCTTGTAAAGTTAAGCCTATGCAGGGCCCCCCCAGCTCCTGGCCACCTGGACCCCCAAATATCTGAAACTCCTCTCCGCCCTTTTTAGTGGGAGCTCGCCAATCCCCCTCTCCTGGTCCCCTAGCTGAACTACGAACAGCTCGCTCTTCCCCATATTGAGCTTGGACCCCGAAAAGTCCCCAAATTCCCTCAGCACCCTCATTACCTCTGGCATTCCTCCCACCGGGTCTGCCACATACAGCAGCAGGTCGTCCGCATAAAGCGACACCCTATGCTCCTCCCCACCCCGCACCAACCCCCTCCAGTTCCTCGACTCTCTCAGTGCCAAAGCCAGGGGTTCAATCGCCAGTGCGAAGAGCAGGGGGGACAGGGGACACCCCTGTCTCGTCCCTCGGTGCAACCGAAAGTACTCGGACCTCCTCCTATTTGTGGCCACACTCGCCATCGGGACCTCATACAACAGCCTAACCCACCTGACAAACCCGAACCTCTTCAGCACCTCCCACAGGTACCCCCACTCTACCCCATCGAAGGCTTTCTCAGCGTCCATCACCACCACTATCTCCGCTTCCCCCTCCCTCGCCGGCATCATGATAACGTTCAAAAGCCTCCGCACATTCGCGTTCAACTGTCTCCCCTTCACAAACCCCGTCTGGTCTTCATGGATGATCTGCGGCACACAATCCTCAATCCTCGTGGCTAAGACCTTCGCCAGCACCTTGGCATCTACATTTAGCAAGGAAATCGGTCTGTAAGACCCACATTGCAGGGGATCCTTGTCCCGCTTCAGGATCAAGGAGATCAGTGCCCGGGACATCGTCGGGGGTAAAGCCCCTCCTCCCTTGCCTCATTGAAGGTCCTAACTAACAGCGGGCCCAACAGGTCCATATATTTTTTATAGAACTCGACCGGGAAACCGTCCGGCCCCGGTGCCTTCCCCGCCTGCATGCTTCCTATCCCTTTGATCAGCTCCTCCAGCCCAATCGGGGCCCCCAGTCCCGCCACCAGTCCCTCTTCCACCTTTGGAAACCTCAATTGGTCCAGGAAACGGCCCATCTCTCCCTCCACCCGTGGGGGCTCGGATCGGTCCAATTCCTCGTAGAAGTCCCTGAAGACCCCATTGATGCCAACCCCACTCCGCACCACGCTCCCTCCCCTGGCCTTAACTCCCCCGACCTCCCTAGCTGCGTCCCGCTTCCGAAGCTGATGCGCCAGCATCCGGCTTGCCTTTTCCCCATACTCGTAGACCGCCCCCTGGGCCTTCCTCCACTGCACCTCCGCCTTCCTGGTGGTCACCAGGTCGAATTCGGCCTGGAGGCTGCGCCTCTTCCTCAACAATCCTTCCTCAGGTTCTTCCGCATACCTCCTGTCTACCCTCACCATCTCCCCCACCAGCCTCTCCCTCTCCCCCCGCTCCCTCCGTTCCTTGTGGGCCCTGATGGAGATCAGCTCTCCCCTCACCACCGCCTTCAGCGCCTCCCATACCATCCCCACTCGGATCTCCCCGTTGTCGTTGGTCTCCAAGTACCTCTCTATACTTCCTCAGACCCGCTCGCTCACCTCCTCGTCCGCCAACAGCCCCACCTCCAAGCGCCACAGCGGGTGCTGGTTCCTCTCCTCCCCCATCTCCAAGTCCACCCATTGCGGGCGTGGTCCGAAATGGCTATTGCCGAATACTCGGTATCCTCTACTCTCGCTATCAGCGCCCTGCTCAAAATGAAAAAGTCGATTCGAGAATAAGCCTTATCGACATGTGGGAAGAATGAAAATTCCCCAGCCCCCGGCCTTGCAAATCTCCAAGGGCCCACCCCTCCCATTTGGTCCATAAATCCCCTCAGCACTCTAGCCGCCGCTGGCTTCCCACCCGTCCTAGACCTGGAGCGATACAGTGCAGGATCCCGTGTTAAAGTCTCCCCCCATTATCAGGCCCCCCATTTCCAAGTCTGGGATCCGACCCAACATACGCCGCATAAAACCCCATCGTCCCAGTTCAGGGCATACACATTGAGCAGTACCACCCTCTCTCCCTGCAACTTACCACTTACCATTATGTATCTACCGCCATTATCTGCCACAATGCTCGACGCCTCGAATAACACCTTCTTTCCCACCAAGATCGCCACCCCTCGATTTTTGGCATCTAGCCCCGAGTGAAACACCTGACCTACCCACCCTTTCCTCAGTCTTACCTGGTCTGCCACCTTCAGGTGTGTCTCCTGGAGCATAACCACATCCGCCTTGAGCCCCTTCAGGTGCGCGAACACGCGGGCCCGCTTAACCGGCCCATTCAGTCCCCTTACATTCCAGGTTATCAGCCGGATCAGGGGGCTACCCGCCCCCCTCCCCCGCCGACTAGCCATGACCCCTCCTCGGCCAGCCACACGCCCGCACCCCACACCCGGCCCGTTCCCCACAGCGGCATATCCCCGTCTCGACCCACCCCACTCGCTCCAACTCCTCCTTGATCTTAGCAGCAGCAACTCGATCCCCCCCCCCCCCCCCTCCCCCCAGCTATGACCCATCCTAGCTGGTTTACTCCCCCCATTGCAGTTCCGCAAGTCAGCTGACTCCTGCTGACCCCGGCCACTCCCGCCTCCCCTTCGACTCCTCCCATTGTGTGGCACACCCTCCTCTCCCGCTCCCCATTCACAGGCTCTCCCCCTCCGTTCTGAGCGCGGGAAACAATCCTCGCTTCCCTGCCCCGGTCCCGCCCCCCCCCCCCCCCCCAGTTTTCGGCGCGGGAAGAAATCCCGCGTTCTCCACCTATCAGGCCCCGCCACCAACCAAAACAGTGCCCAACCCACCCCATCCACCCTCCCCAACCCGAAAGAGAAAAACACAGAGAAAAAGAAACCCAAAACAATGCAAAGCCCCCCCCCGAACCATAAATAGGCATAACATATCCACCGCAGTCCCCAATCGCCCATCCCGACCCTCAGTCTGTGTCCAGCTTCTCGGCCTGAACAAAGGCCCACGCCTCCTCCGGAGACTCAAAGTAATGGTGCCGGTCCTTGTAGGTGACCCACAGTCACGCCGGCTGCAACATGCCAAACTTCACTCCCTTCCTGTGCAGCACCGCCTTCGCTCGATTGTACCCAGCCCTCCTCTTCGCCACCTCCGCACTCCAGTCCTGATATATCCAAACCTCCGCGTTCTCCCAGCTGCTGCTCCTCTCCTTCTTGGCCCACCTGAGCACACACTCCCGATCGACGAACCAATGGAACCGCACCAGCACCGCCCGCGGAGGCTCGTTAGCCTTGGGCCTCCTCGCCAACACTCTATGGGCCCCTTCCAGCGCCAGGGGCCCCTGGAAGGACCCCGCTCCCATTAGCGAGTTTAACATGGTGACCAAATAGGCCTCTCCAGCCCCTCCGGGAGGCCCAGAATCCGCAGATTCTTCCGCCTCGACCGATTCTCCATCTCCTCGAACCGCTCCTGCCGTTTCTTGTGGAGCGCCTCATGTGCCTCCACCTTTACCGCCAGGACTAAGATCTCGTCCTCATTGTCAGAGATCTTTTGTTGAGCCTCTGGGATCGCCACCCCCTGGGCCGACTGTGTCTCCAGCAGCTCATCGATAGAAGCCTTCATCGGCTCTAGCAGGTCCTTTTTAATCTCTCTGAGGCAGCGCTGGATACCCTCCTGTTGCTCCTCCGCCCACTGCCTCCACGCTGCCTGGTCTCCGCCCGCCGCCATTTTGTCCTTCTTCCCTCCCTTCTTCTGGTCCACGACCACCTTTTTTGTCACCCCGCTCCTGGTTAAAGCCATATACTGACGGGGAGCGATTATTAACTCCTTCCCACACCAGGAAACGTCGAAAAAGTGCCCTTGGGGGCCCTGAAAAGAGCCCAAAAGTCTCGAGAGAGAATCCTTTTGGCAATGTTCGCTTCACCAATCTGCCCCAAAATGTCTGGAAACTCCTGAAAAAGGTCTAAGAGTCCGTTCCAGACGGGAGCTGCCGAATGCGTGACCTACTCCTCCATGGCCGCCACCGGAAGCCTTGTCCCCGCTTCTTCAGTGGCCTTGGTGAGATACAAAGAACAAAGAACAAAGAAATGTACAGCACAGGAACAGGCCCTTCGGCCCTCCAAGCCCGTGCCGACCATGCTGCCCGACTAAACTACAATCTTTTCACAGTTGTACCCTTTGCTGTTAGAATTCACTTTTGATAAAGGCCCTCAGGTCAGTTTGCAGCTTTAAGTTTGCCCTTCCCCCGTCTGCATGCTGGAAGAGGCTCTGTTAATCCTGCAGTTACAGCCAAATCTTTTACTGTTTCTGCCGGGTCTGGTAGCCAAAAGACATAACATTCCTGGGGGACACTGTCAGGGGAATTTTGCAGTCTTCTTCCCACACCGGGAAATATCAAACAAATGCCGTTGGGGCCCTGTAAAAGAGCCCAAAAGTCCGTTCCAAGCGGGAGCTACCGAATATGCGACCTAGCTCTGCATAGCCGCACCAGGAAGTCCGGGTGGAACCATGTTACAACCACGCCGGCGGGAACTCAGCCAGTTGCCGGCTCAGAGTCACCGCGGGGGCCTCTTTCAATGGCCCCTGACTGGCGCCGTGTCGACCGCGTGCGCACGACTGGCGGCGATTCTCCGGTCGCGGGTCCGATGCCCCTTTCTCCGCCCCAGCGCCGGGCGCGATTGCGACACAGAGAAGCTCGGAGAACCCTGGCCAGAGTCTCAGAATAAGAGGACTAAGGTGAGGAGATAATTCTTCATTCTGAGGCTTGCGAATCTTTGGAATTCTCTACCCCAGAGACTTGTAGATTCTCCACAGTTGAATACATTTAAGGTTGGGATAGACGGATTTTCGGTTTATCAGGGAATCCTGGGTTATGGGGCGTGGGCAGGAAAATGTAGTTCAGGCAGAAGATCAAACCTGATCGTATTAAATGGGCGGAGCAGGCTCGAAGGGCCGAATGGTCCACTCCTACTCCTATCTCTTGTGTTCTTGTGACCCAAAAGGTTGGGCCTGATTGAATACCTGGCCAGATTTAGCCTGAAGGATATGGGTTAAGCCTCCAGTCACAGGTTAGCAGAGAGGTGGCTTCACTGCACGGACCTAATCCCAATGCAGAGATAATGGACGGGATTCTCCAGTCTCAGCCCCCCCCCCCCCAAAGCCACGTGTTTCTTGGCGACGTGCCGTTCCCTGGAGGCTGGATTCTATCATCCCACCGCTTGTCAGTGGGATTTCCCACTGAAGCCGCCCCACACCTCCGGGAGAACCGCGGGCGGGAGTGCGCTACCGGCCGGAACAGAAAATCCCAACGACGGAGAGTTCTGGCCAATGTTCCTGGACTAGTAATCATGCTCTGGAGGCAAGAGCTCAAACCCCCACATGGCTGCTGGGCAAGTTCAAACTCAGCTCGTTAATAAATCTGCAACGGACTGTCCGTCTCAGTCATAATGATCATGAAACGACTGGATTGTTAAACAAGAAGGATCATGCATCAGGGGAGGAAATCTGCCATCTTTAGCTGGTCTGGCCTACTTATGACTCCACAACCATTTGGTTGCCTTTTGAGTGCCCTCTGCAAGCTACTGAGTTGTGCCAAGCTAGGTATAGAACATAGAACATGCAGTGCAGAAGGAGGCCATTCGGCCCATCAAGTCTGCACTGACCCACCCAATCCCTCACTTCCACCCTATCCCCGTGACCCAATAACCCCTCCTAACCTGTGCCAGAAAACAATCAGTGTTCCTGCTCACTACCAGATGGACTCTGTGCTCCGAGCTGGCTGCTGCTAGAATGAGCGGGAACTCTCCTGTCCCCTGTCTTTATAGTGCTTGTGCTCTCACTGGTGATTGGCTGCGGTGTTGTGTATGCTGGTTGGTCCTACTGCATGTCCATCAGTGTGTGTATGTGATTGCACCATAATGTACTGATGTATATTATGACATGACTGTTGCCCAAGAAAGTTTACTAAAGAGAACAAACAGCCAACGTTTTTTTCTAAAGATGCTACACGTTCATTGTATATTGTTGAAGCCTTATCAAGGTGGTGCTTTCAAGTGTGACACTGAGCTACAAGATACATTTTCTTCACATCTCGATGGGCTGCCAAGTGGAAAAGCGAGGAATTGATTTGCCTCATACCCTTCGCAAGGAATGGTTGCCTCTTGCATTTCGCTTCTAGATTTTCAGACCCAAAACTGCAGTTGTTGCAGCGTAATCCCATTGTAACATAAGCAGGCTCTATTCTTCTGTAAACTATCTTGAACAACAGTGCGTGTGTCAAGGCAGAGTTTGGATGAGCTGAAGAGCAGAATGTGGAAGACCAGCCAGGAGCACGTTGGAATAGTCCCGGGAATGGACCAGCATGTAGTGTTTGAGGGTGTGGGTGCTCCACCTCCAAAAACCAGGGGGATAGATAGAGTGGACGTTCAGAGACTATTTCCCCGGGTGGATGTAGCTGTTACAAGGGGGCATAGCTGTAAGATTCAGAGTGGGAGATATAGGAGGGATGTCCGAGGTATGTTCTTTACTCAGAGAGTGGTTAGGGTGTGGAATGGACTGCCTGCTGTGATAGTGGAGTCGGACACTTTAGGAACTTTCAAGCGGTTATTGGATAGGCACATGGAGCACACCAGAATGACAGGGAATGGGATAGCTTGATCTTGGTTTCGGACAATGCTCGGCACAACATCGAGGGCCGAAGGGCCTGTTCTGTGCTGTACTGTTCTATGTTCGATATGTTGCCTGGACTCCCAACGAACTCCTGGGGGGAACATTTTAAACTGCTTGGCTTCCTGTTGTACCCGGCAACATGGCTCCCAGCACCGACCTCACCCTAACGCGCCCCGTCCAGGTTTCTTGGCCGCCTTCTTTGGTAGACTGATATCGCTAGCGACGGGTGAACCCAGTACTAGTAAGGTAATGAGAAAACCTACCCTGACATATAACGAGAATCTGGGGTCAATGGTGGATCAAAACACTTACATTGAAATTAATCCATCACTGGGACTCCAAAGCCCAGGCCTAACTGCATCCAAGAAAGGTACATTTCTGCAGATATGCTCTCAGTCGGTGGACCTGCAAAGTTGAGTGATGATTTTCCTTGTGGAGTGCCTCAAGGTGGCTAAAAGTCGTAGTGCTGACAAAGAACACCAAGCTATGTATTTCAAACAAAGCTAGTTTATTTAAACTACCTTAAATGATTTGCACATCTTGCTAATAGCTAAGAAAAGAACAGTATTAAATCAATGCTGCAGAAATCTAGAATATCTCTCCAGTACACCTAACACCATGGACTGGCCCCTCGCCCCGCCGCGGCACATTTCTGTTTCAGCAGGCCGGCGGGATGCTTCCTTAGGCCGGCTGGTTAATGGGGTTTCCGGCAAAATGGAGAACCCAGCCCCATACCTCAACCCTTCTCCAAACCCTGTGCGGGATTCTCTCAGCCCGGGGCCGGGCCGGAGAATCCCCGTGGCCAGCGTGGATCGCGTCACGCTGCCCCGGGGCCGGAACGCGATTCTCCCCAGAGCGGAGAATTGGCGCCATTGGCGCCAGCATGGTCAGCGCGGCGCTGGTCGGGGGCCGCTCTACCGGCCCCCCCCCCCCCCCCACCCACCCCCCGCCGATTCTCGGCCCGGGATGAGCCGAGCTGCCGTCGCAAAAAAAACGAGTCCCGCCGGCGCCGTTCTAACCTGCTCTCAGCCGGCGGGACCTCGGCGTGGAAGGGTCCGGTGGCGGCCTGTGGGGGGGGGAGGGGGGGATCGACCCTGGGGGGGGGGGGGGTCTCCGTTGTGGCGTGGCCGGCGATTGGTGGCCCACCAATCGGCGGGCCAGCCTCACGGGCTGGGGGCCTCCTTTCTTCTGCGCCGACCCCATTCGCCCTACGCCATGTTGCATCGGGGCCGTCGCGGAGCAGGGAGCCACTGCGCACGCGCGGACCCCGCGGCGCCCAGTTGATGCCAGGATCGGCAGCTGGAGCGGCGTGGGTCAATCCAGTGCCGTGCTGGCCCCCTGGAGGGGCCAGAATTGCTGATCCTGAAGCCATGTTGACGCCGTCGAGAAACGCGACGGGGTTGCCAACGGCGTCAACACTTAGCCTCAGGATCAGAGAATCCCGCCCCTTCTTCTAGATCCTAGAAGGCACAGTATATTTATATGACATCTCTGTGCTGCCATCTAGTGTTGAGATACATGTTCATCACCTTGTTCACCCTTTACACGTCCTACACTATACACGTCATTACAAGTAACAGCAGGTATTTGCAGCCACATCTGAAGCAGGCAGTCTTCCCTCTGCTCAGTCCCACAGAACACTCCCCCATCCTCAATATGAAGCTGTCCGGGGGATAGAGCATTTCCAGAGGCTTGTTGATGCTGAGAGAGAAGACTGACCTGCCTTCCCACTCTTCTGATGGATGCTCTGGGGTTTGTGTTTGGCTCTGTCACTATGAATAATTAGGTTTCCTTAAAGTAAACAGTGCAAATAAATCCATGCCTTTTATAATTGCTCATTAATATTCTAGTTATCTTAAAGGAGAGAAGATCTGAGCAGGATAGATGCTGAGAGGATACTTCCTCTCGTAGGTGTTCCGCAGGGATCAGTGCTGGGACCGTTGCTGTTCGCAGTATAAATAAATGATTTGGAGGAAAATGTAACTGGTCTGATTAGTAAGTTTGCAGACGACACAAAGGGTGGTGGATTGCGGATAGCGATGAGGACTGTCAGAGGATACAGCAGGATTTAGATTGTTTGGAGACTTGGGCGGAGAGATGGCAGATGGAGTTTAATTCGGACAAATGTGAGATAATGCATTTTGGAAGGTCTAATGCAGGTAGGGAATATACAGTGAATGGTAGAACCCTCAAGAATATTGAAAGTCAGAGAGATCTTGGTGTACAGGTCCACAGGTCACTGAAAGGGGCAATACAGGGGGAGAAGGTAGTCAAGAAGGCATATGGCATGCTTGCCTTCATTGGCCGGGTTATTGAATATAAAAATTGGCAAGTCATGTTGCAGCTGTATAGAACCTTAGTTAGGCCACAATTGGAGTATAGTGTTCAATTCTGGTCGCCACACTACCAGAAGGATATGGAGGCTTTAGAGAGGGTGCAGAAGAGATTTACCAGGATGTTGCCTGGTATGGAGGGCATTAGCTATGAGGAGCGGTTGAATAAACTCGGTTTGTTCTCACTGGAATGAAGGAGGTTGAGGGGCGACCTGATAGAGGTCTACAAAATTATGAGGAGCATAGAAAGAGTGGATAGTCAGAGGCTTTTCCCCAGGGTAGAGGGGTCAATTACTAGGGGCCATAGGTTTAAGGTGCGAGGGGCAAGGTTTAGACGTGATGTGTGAGGCAAGTTTTTTACACAGAGGGTAGTGGGTGCCTGGAACCCGCTACCGGAGGAGGTGGTGGAAGCAGGGACGATAGTGACGTTTAAAGGGCATCTTGACAAATACATGAATAGGATGGGAATAAAGGGATACGGACCCCGGAAGCGTAGAAGATTTAAGTTTAGACGGGCAGCATGGTCGGCACGGGCTTGGAGGGCCAAAGGGCCTGTTCCTGTGCTGTACTTTTCTTTGTTCTTTGTTTAGATCGAGGCGGCACAGGGGTCTGAATAAGGGGTCTTCCAGTTAAGACGGAAATGAGGAGGAATTTCTCCTCTCAGGAGGTCATTAATCTTTGGAATTCTCTTCCCCACTGAGCTGGGGCCGGGTCATTGAACTTATTTAAAGCTGAGTTAAGTGGATGTTTGATTGACAAGGGAGACGGGTTATGGGGGATGGGTAGGAAAGTAGAGTTAAGGCCACAATCAGACCAGCCATGGTCTTATTGAATTGCGGAGCTGGCCCGAAGGACCAGATGACTCTTGCTCCTGTTTTAAAAAACATTAATTTATGGGATGTAGGCATCGCTGGCTGGGCCAGCATTTTCTACTCATCCCCAATTGTCCTCGAGAAGGTGGTGGCGAGCTGCCTCCTTGAACCGCTGCAGTGCGTGTGGTGTAGGTACACCTACAGTGCTGTTAGGGAGGGAGTTCCAAGTCTTTGTCCCAGCGACAGTGAAGGAGCGGCCAATGTATTTCCCAGTCAGGATGATGCGTGACTTGGAGGGGAACTTGCAGGCGGTGGTGTTCCCACGCAGCTGCTGCCCTTCTGGTCGGTAGTGGTCACAAGTTGGGAAGGTACTGAACTAGGAACCTCAGTGAGTTCCTGCAGTGCATTTTGTAGATGGTGCACTATGTTCTTGTGTTCCGTTGCAGAGCTTTTTGTGAATCAGCATGCCAATCCTTTCAAATGTATGAACCATTGTTGGATGGTTAAATTGCCGCCTCACCCTGCACATGTCTCCTGAGCTGCCTTAGAACATAGAACATACAGTGCAGAAGGAGGCCATTCGGCCCATCGAGTCTGCACCAACCCAGTTAAGCTCTCACTCCCACCCTATCCCCGTAACCCAATAACTCCATCTAACCTTTATTTTGGTCACTATGGGCAATTTAGCATGGCCAATCCACCTAACCTGCACGTCTTTGGACTGTGGGAGGAAACCGGAGCACCCGGAGGAATCCCACGCAGGCACGGGGAGAACGTGCAGACTCCGCACAGACAGTGACCCAGCGGGGAATCGAACCTGGGACCCTGACGCTGTGAAGTTGTAAGTCATTTCAGGACATGGGAAGGGCTTTATAAACGTGAAGGTAGTCAAAACCAGGAGGAAAAATGAGAGGCAGAGAGCAGATTGAAGCAGGCATGAGAATCAGCAACTGCTCATTCGTGCTCTTTTCTGCCCCGGATCTTTGTCAAGAAGCTAGTTATTTCCCTGTAGAAACTGAATGTCGAATGCATTGTCAGTACAATGGGTATTGACAATTCGGCCCTGCTACTTCACAAACTTAACGTTGATTGCAATTGCTCCAATGTCAGCATGGATAGGTGAGCTGCCATCTTGAATCTCTGCAGACCCTTTGGTGTAGGTAGACCCTCTGTGCTGTTAGGGAGGGGGTTCCAGGATTTTAACCCAGCGACAGCGGAGGAACGTCGATATAATTGCAAGTCAGGATGCTGTGTGGCATGGAGGGTAGGTTGCTGGTGGTGAAGTTCCCATGCATCTTCTGCCCTTGTTCTTCTAGTTGGTTGAGGTCACGGGTTTGGAAGGTGCTGTCTGAGTTCCTGCAGTGCATCTTGTAGACGGTACACACGGCTGCTCCTGTGATCACTGAAAGACTTAGGAATATTGGATTCTAAGACCAGGGCAACCTACATAAGAACATAATAAGAACATAAGAACTAGGAGCAGGAGTAGGCCATCTGGCTCCTCGAGCCTGCTCCGCCATTCAATGAGACCTTGGCTGATCTTTTGTGGACTCAGTTCCACTTACCGGCCCTCTCTGAGTAAAGAACCTACCTCTGACATCTGTCCTATATCTATCTCCCCTCAATTTAAAGTTATGTCCCCTCATGCTAGACATCACCATCCGAGGAAAAAGGCTCTCACTGTCCACCCTATCCAATCCTCTGATCATCTTGTATGCCTCAATTAAGTCACCTCTTAACCTTCTTCGCTCTAACGAAAACAGCGTCAAGTCCCTCAGCCTTTCCTCATAAGATCTTCCCTCCATACCAGGCAACATTCTGGTAAATCTCCTCTGCACCCTTTCCAATGCTTCCACATCCTTCCTATAATGCGGCGACCAGAATTGCACGCAATACTCCAAATGCGGCCGCACCAGAGTTTTGTACAGCTGCAACATGACCTCATGGCTCCGAAACTCAATCCCTCTACCAATAAAAGCTAACACACCGTACTCCTTCTTAACAACCCTCTCAACCTGGGTGCCAACTTTCAGGGATCTATGTTCATGGACACCGAGATCTCTCTGCTCATCCACACTGCCAAGAATCTTACCATTAGCCCAGTGCTCTGTCTTCCTGTTATTCCTTCCAAAATGAATCACCTCACACTTTTCTGCATTAAACTCCATTTGCCACCTCTCAGCCCAGCGCTGCAGCTTATCTATGTCCCTCTGTAACTTGTAACATCCTTCCGCACTGTCTACAACTCCACCGACTTTAGTGTCATCTGCAAATTTACTCATCCATCCTTCTACGCCCTCCTCCAGGTCATTTATAAAAATGACAAACAGCAGTGGCCCCAAAACAGATCCTTGTGGTACACCACTAGTAACTGGACTCCAGTCTGAACATTTCCCATCAACCACCTTCCTTTGTCTTCTTCCAGCTAGCCAATTTCTGATCCAAATTGCTAAATCTCCCTGAACCCCATGCTTCCGTATTTTCTGCAGTAGCCTACCGTGGGGAACCTTATCAAACGCTTTACTGAAATCCATATACACACATCAACTGCTTTACCCTCATCCACCTGTTTGGTCACCTTCTCAAAGAACTCAATAAGGTTTGTGAGGCACAACCTACCCTTCACAAAACATCTGACATGTGGGAGGCTTTCAAATGTCAGTTGAAAGGAATTCAGGACCAGCATGTTCCTGTGCGGAAGAAGGATAAATACGGCAAATTTCGGGAACCTTGGATAACGAGAGATATTGTAGGCCTCGTCAAAAAGAAAAAGGAGGCATTTGTCAGGGCTAGAAGGCTGGGAACAGACAAAGCCTGTGTGGAATATAAGGAAAGTAGGAAGGAACTTAAGCAAGGAGTCAGGAGGGCTAAAAGAGGTCACGAAAAGTCATTCGCAAATCGGGTCAAGGAAAATCCCAAGGCTTTTTACACGTACATAAAAGGCAAGAGGGTAGCCAGGGAAAGGGTTGGCCCACTGAAGGATAGGCAAGGGAATCTATGTGTAGAGCCAAAGCAAAATGGGCGAGGTACTAAATGAATACTTTGCATCAGTATTCACCAAAGAGAAGGAATTGGTAGATGTTGAGTCTGGAGAAGGGTGTGTAGATAGCCTGGGTCACACTGAGATCCAAAAAGACGAGGTGTTGGGCGTCTTGAAAAATATTAAGGTAGATAAGTCTCCAGGGCCTGATGGGATCTACCCCAGAATACTGAAGGAGGCTAGAGAGGAAATTGCTGAGGCCTTGACAGAAATCTTTGGATCCTCACTGTCTTCAGGTGATGTCCCGGAGGACTGGAGAATAGCCAAATGTTGTTCCTTTGTTTAAGAAGAGTAGCAAGGATAATCCAGGGAACTACAGGCCGGTGAGCCTTACGTCAGTGGTCGGGAAATTACTGGCGAGAATTCTTCGAGACAGGATCTACCCCCATTTGGAAGCAAATGGACGTATTAGCGAGAGGCAGCATGGTTTTGTAAAGGGGAGGTCGTGTCTCACTAACGTGATAGAGTTTTTAGAAGAGGTCACAAAGATGATTGATGCAGGTAGGGCAGTGGATGTTGTCTATATGGACTTCAGTAAGGCCTTTGACAGGGTCCCTCATGGCAGACTGGTACAAAAGGTGAAGTCACACGGGATCAGGGGTGAGCTGGCAAGGTGGATACAGATCTGGCCAGGTCATAGAAGGCAGAGAGTAGCAATGGTAGGGTGCTTTTCTGATTGGAGGGCTGTGACTAGTGGTGTTCCACAGGGATCAGTGCTGGGACCTTTGCTGTTTGTAATATATATAAATGATTTGGAGGAAAATGTAATTGGTCTGATTAGTACGTTTGCAGACGATACAAAGGTTGGTGGAATTGCGGATAGCGATGAGGACTGTCAGAGGATACAGCAGGATTTAGATCGTTTGGAGACTTGGGCAGAGAGATGGCAGATGGAGTTCAATCCGGACAAATGTGAGGTAATGCATTTTTGAAGGTCTAATGAAGGTAGGTGTGGTATTCTAGGTATTACGGTACCTGATAGGCTAAAGCACCATTGGTGGAAACTGTATGCTTTCTATTGGCTAGAGTGTATAATAGCTCCGCCCCGCTAGGCAGGGTATAAGAACCCGTGCCGACTCAGCAGCCCTCATTCCGACCTGAGCTGCTGGGGGAAACATCTAGCTTATTAAAGCCTTCAGTTGGACTACAACCTCGCTTTAGTGGTCATTGATCGTGCATCAGTTTAAGAAGCTAGAATTTTAAGAAGAAAGGATGGAGCTCCGAATCAAGCCGGAGTGTCTGCAACTTAGCCCCCACGCGGTGAACTCAGCGGCAATCTTTAAGCACTGGCTGGCGTGCTTTAAAGGGTTTCTCGAGATGGCCGAAAACACACACACGGGAGAGCAGAAACTGCACGTCCTGCACTCAAGGGTGAGCCCGGAGATTTACACCCTCATCGAGGAAGCGGACAACTTCCATGCAGCAATAGAGCTGCTAAAAGGACATTCTATTCGCCCGGTAAACCAGGTCTATGCCCGGCACCTGCTTGCAACAAGGCGAAAAACCCCTGGGGAATCGCTGGAGGAATTCTATCGTGCACTCCTGGTGTTGGGAGGAAGCTGCGGCTGCCCGCAAGTTTTGGCGAGCGAACACACGGAACTCTTAGTCAGGGACGCTTTTGTGGCAGGTATGCTATCGTCACAAATCCGCCAGCGCCTGTTAGAGAAGGACACCCTGGGTCTCAGGGAGGCATGGACCCTTGCAGGCTCCCTGGACGTGGCCTCCAGGAACGCCCGCGCCTACGTTCCCGACCGCGCGGCAGCGCCCTGGGCAGCGTGAAACCCCGCCGCGGCCGACCCCGAGACTTCCCCCGTTCCCCCACAGGCCTGCACTGCAAGGCGGCCTGGCAACCCTGAGGGGCCCCGCTGCTACTTTTGCGGGCAGGCCAAGCACCCCCGCCAGCGCTGCCCGGCCCACGCATCCACCTGCAAGGGATGCGGCAAAAAGGGCCATTTTGTGGGGGTATGTCAGGCCCGAGCGGTGTCCGCGGACTCCAGCAGTGAATGCGGACCCCACCACAAACTTCTCCACGGGCCCCGAGCGGCCAGCGGTCGCCACCACCCCCATATCCCAGGGCCACGTGCGGACCCCGGGCGCCGCCATCTTGTTCCGCGGACACCATGTTGGAGTGATGGGTGCCGCCCTTTTGTGCACCCCCGGCCATGTGCGGCCAATGGGATACGCCATGTTGGATGAACCCCCAGGACCCCAACTCGGCCGACCACACACTGCCCGAATGGAACTCTCAACTGCTGCGATTGGCCTCGAACACACTCAACCGCTACGACGACCATTTTCATCAACGGGCACGAGACGTCCTGCCTAATTGACTCTGGGAGCACGGAGAGCTTCATACACCCCGACACGGTAAGGTGCTGTTCCCTCCTCATCCACCCCGTTAATCAAAAAATCTCCCTGGCCTCCGGTTCCCATTCAGTGGAGATAAAGGGGTTTTGTGTCGCAAACCTCACAGTCCAGGGAAGAGAGTTCAAAAATTTCCGTCTCTACGTCCTTTCCCACCTCTGCGCGGCTACACTCCTGGGTTTAGACTTCCAGTGTGACCTTCAAAGTCTGACCTTCCAGTTCGGCGGCCCTATACCCCCCCTTACTGTCTGTGGCCTCGCGACCCTTAAGGTCGACCCACCTTCCCTGTTTGCGAGCCTCACCCCGGATTGCAAACCCGTCGCCACCAGGAGCAGACGCTACAGTGCCCAGGACCGGATCTTTATTAGGTCAGAAGTCCAAAGGCTACTGAGGGAAGGGGTCATTGAAGCCAGTAACAGCCCCTGGAGAGCTCAAGTAGTGGTGGTAAAGACCGGGGAGAAGCATAGGATGGTCATCGACTACAGTCAGACCATCAACAGGTTTACGCAGCTGGACGCGTACCCTCTCCCCCGCATATCCGACCCGGTAAACAGGATCGCGCATTATAAGGTCTTCTCCACGGTGGATCTCAAGTCCGCCTACCACCAGCTCCCCATTCGCACTAGTGACCGCAAATACACTGCCTTCGAGGCAGACGGGCGGCTCTATCACTTCTTAAGGGTTCCCTTTGGTGTCACCAACAGGGTCTCGGTCTTCCAGCGCGAGATGGACCGAATGGTTGACCGGGATGGTTTACGGGCAACATTCCCGTATCTCAATAATGTCACCATCTGCGGCCATGACCAGCAGGACCACGACACCAACCTCCGAAAATTTCTCCAGACCGCTAAAATCCTGAACCTAACATACAACAAGGATAAATGCGTGTTTAGCACCGACCGTCTAGCCATTCTCGGCTATGTAGTGCGAAATGGAGTTATAGGCCCAGACCCTGAACGCATGCGCCCCCTTATGGAGTTCCCCCTCCCTCACTGCCCCAAGGCCCTGAAACGCTGCCTAGGTTTTTTAGCTACTACGCTCAGTGGGTCCCCAACTACGCGGACAAGGCCCGTCCCCTGATCCAATCCACAGCTTTTCCCCTGTCGACAGAGGCCCGCCAGGCCTTCAGCCACATCAAAGCAGACATTGCAAAGGCCACGATGCACGCCATCGACGAGTCCCTCCCCTTCCAGGTTGAGAGCGATGCGTCCGACGTAGCTCTGGCGGCCACCCTCAACCAAGCGGGCAGACCCGTGGCCTTCTTCTCTCGTATCCTCCATGCTTCCGAAATCCGCCACTCCTCAGTCGAAAAGGAGGCCCAGGCCATAGTAGAAGCTGTGCGACATTGGAGGCACTACCTCGCCGGCAGGAGATTCACTCTCCTCACTGACCAACGGTCGGTTGCTTTCATGTTCGATAATGCACAGCGGGGCAAGATAAAAAACGACAAGATCTTGCGGTGGAGGATCGAACTCTCCACCTACAACTACGAGGTCTTGTATCATCCCGGGAAGCTAAATGAGCCTCCTGATGCCCTGTCCCGCAGCACATGTGCCACCCCTCAAGTGGACCGCCTCCGAGCCCTCCACGAGGACCTCTGCTACCCGGGCGTCACTCACTTTTTCCATTTTGTCGAGACCCGGAACCTCCCCTACTCCATCGAGGAGGTCAGGACAGCCACCAGGGACTGCCAAATCTGCGCGGAGTGCAAACCGCACTTCTACCGGCCAGAGAGAGTGCACCTGATAAAGGCATCCCGTCCCTTTGAACGCCTCAGCATGGACTTCAACGGCCCCCTCCCCTCCACCGACCGCAACACGTACTTCCTGAACGTGATTGACGAGTACTCCCGGTTCCCATTCGCCATCCCCTGCCCCGACATGACCACAACCACCGTCATCAAGGCCCTCCATTGGATCTTTGCACTGTTCGGTTTCCCCACATACATACACAGTGATAGGGGGTCCTCCTTTATGAGCGACGAACTGCGTCAATTCCTGCTCAGCAAGGGCATCGCCTCGAGCAGGACAACCAGTTACAACCCCCGGGGTTACGGACATGTAGAGAGGGAGAACGGAACGGTCTGGAAGACCGTCCTACTGGCCCTACGGTCCAGGAACCTCCCAGTCTCCCACTGGCAAGAAGTCCTCCCGGATGCCCTCCACTCCATCCGGTCACTGCTTTGTACGACCACCAATCAGACACCTCACGAACGTCTCCTTGTCTTCCCCAGGAAGTCCTCCTCTGGGACCTCGCTCCCGACCTTGCTGGCAGCACCCGGACCCATCCTGCTCCGAAAACACGTGCGGGCGCACAAGTCGGACCCGTTGGTCGAGAGGGTCCACCTGCTCCATGCTAACCCCCAGTATGCCTACGTGGCGTACCCCGACGGCTGACAAGACACGGTCTCCCTATGGGACCTGGCGGCCACCGGAACCCCACGCACATTCCAGCCACCAGTCCCACCCTCCCCTCCACCGCAGCACCTTACAGGAGAATCGGTCCTTCCGCCACCCCCGTCTAGGCCCCCCCACCCACCGACGCCCCCTGCAGGCGCCCCCCTTCCCAGATCAGCCGTTTTCCCCACCAGCGCCGTCTCGGGGTGCCGAAGCTGCCATGGAGGTCGAAGCCACGCTCCCGGAGTCACAGACGCCCGAGCCTCCACCGGAGTCACCACCGAAGCTGCGACAATCACAGAGGACGACCAGGCGCCCAGATCGACTGATTGCTTCGTTTTAACTGTAATCTGTAAATATAAACCATCAAATGTACATAGCTACCAGACTTGTAAATAGTTACTAAACACTGTACGGAGGTATTACGGTACCTCCATAACTAATTATACCATGTTGTTATGTTTTGTAGTTTCTGGCCACCACCCCCATCGGACTCTTTTTGTAACGGGGGTGAATGTGGTATTATAGGTATTACGGTACCTGATAGGCTAAAGCACCATTGGTGGAAATTGTATGCTTTCTATTGGCTAGAGTATATGATAGCTCCGCCCTGATAGGCGGGGTATAAGAACCCGTGCCGCCCCAGCAGCCCTCATTCTGTGCGAGGGGGAATCGGGTGGACTGAATGAGTGGGCGGGCCTTGTCCGCATAGTTTGGGACCCACTGAGCGTAGTAGGAAAAGAACCCCAGGCAGCATTTGAAGGCCTTGGGGCAGTGGGGGAGGGAAAGTTCCATGAGGGGGCGCATGCGATCGGGGTCGGGCCCGAGAAGTTCGTTTTGGACTATATAGCCGAGAATGGCTAACCGGGTCGTGCTGAACACACACTTCTCTTTGTTATAGGTCAGGTTGAGAAGAGTGGCAGGGCGGAGGAATTTATCGAGGTTGGCATCGTGGTCCTGCTGGTCATGGCCGCAGATGGTGACATTATCTAAGTACGGAAAGGTGGCCCGCAAACCGTACTGGTCGATCATTCGGTCCATCTCTCTTTGGAAGACCGAGACCCCATTTGTGACACCGAAAGGGACCCTAAGGAAGTGGTAGAGGCGAACATCCGCCTCAAAGGCAGTGTATGGCCGGTCCGACTTCCGGATGGGGAGCTGGTGGTAGGCGGATTTCAGGTCAATTGTTGAGACGACCCGGTACTGCGCAATCTGATTGACCATATCAGATATGCGTGGGAGGGGGTACGCGTCGAGCTGCGTGTACCGATTGATGGTCTGGCTGTAGTCCATGACCATCCTGTGTTTCTCCCCAGTTTTAACCACTACCACTTGGGCTCTCCAGGGGCTGTTGTTGGCCTCGATAATACCCTCCTTAAGCAGCCGCTGGACTTCGGACCTGATGAAGGTCTTGTCCTGGGTGCTGTACCGTCTGCTCCTAGTGGCAACAGGATTGCAATCCGCAGTTAGATTGGCAAAAAGGGAGGGGGGATCGAACTTGAGGGTCGCGAGGCCGCAAACGGTAAGCGGGGGTAAGGGCCCACCGAATTTGAGGGTGAGGCTCTGGAGGTTGCACTGGAAGTCCAGGCCCAACAGGAGTGCAGCGCAGAGATTAGGAAGGACATAGAGGCGGAAGTTACTAAATTCTACGCCCTGGACTGTGAGGGTGACTACAAAAGCCTCGGATCGGGACGGAGTGGGATCCGGATGCTAGGGAGATCCTTTGATTGGCAGGGTGGGCCGCGAGGGAGCAGCGCCTTACCGTATCTGGGTGAACGAAGCTTTCGGTGCTCCCGGAGTCCAGCAGGCACGAGGTCGCGTGGCTGTTGATTTTAACCGTCGGCGACGCGGTGGCCAGGTTGTGCGGGTGAGATTGGTCCAGCGTCATCGAAGCGAGCTGTGGGTAGCCATCGGATGCTTCGGGTGGCGAGCGTGTGCGGTTCCGATGTTGGGATGTCCGGAGACCCTGTGGGACACAAGATAGCGGCGCCCATGGTGCGCACATTGCAGGGTCGGGACAACATGGCGGCACCCATGGGGCGCACGTGGCCGAAGGGGGACAAAATGGTGGCGCCCATTGGTCGCACATGGACCCGGGAGGAGATGATGGCGGCTCCCATCGTGCGTCTGGCGTGGGGCAGGGGCCGATAGCGGGCGCAATTGCAGCGACTGCTCGGGCCTGGCACACAGCCGCAAAGTGGCCATTTTTACTGCAGACTTTACAAACTGCAGTGCGGGCCGGGCAGTGTTGGCGGGGGTTCTTCTGCTGACTGCAGAAGTAGCAGCGGGGACCCCCGGGGTGTGCAGATCGGCATGCGGTGCAGACGTATTGGGAAGGCAGGGCCCCGTCTGAGGAGGTTGTTGGCGGGGTCCAGGAAGGGTAGGAAGGAGTAGAAGGGTGGGCTGCGCGGCGGGAGGGGTACGATTGTACGTTACGTGATGCGACCGTTGTGGTGGTATGTATTAGGGGTCATGTGGGACTGTGAAGCCGTGATGCTATTGGCTGACAGATCCCGGGTCCTGGTTGGCTGTTGACTCCTGGCTCCGCCCTGAAGGCGGAGTATAAGAACCCGAGCTTCTCCCCGCCGCTTCATTCTGAACTGCTGGGGACAAGTCTCGCTTAATAAAGCCTCATCAACTTCATCACTACTCGTCTCTCTCGTAAGTCATTGTGCGCTACAACCGTCATGGAAATCGCCAAGGTTTTCGTCTCCACCAGTTCGAGCGTGGCCCCTTCCAGTAATCGTTCTCGGATGCGGTCCGACGCAATCCCCGTCACGAAGGCATCGCGCATGAGGAGATTCACGTGTTCGGCGGCCGTGACGGCCTGACAGTCACTGTCCCGGACGAGTGGAATTAGGGCCCGCCAGAAGTCTCCGATGGACTCACCAGATAGTTGCGAGCGGGTGGCGAGTACATGCCTGGCGAAGAGCGTGTTCGCCTTCTGCCCGTAGTGTTCCTGAAGGAGTTCCATTGCTTTTGTGTAATTCGTGGCGTCTTGGATCAACGGGAACCCGCTGGAGCTCAGTCTGGAGTACAGGACGTTTAACTTCTGAGCCTCCGTGGGCTTGGGGTCCGCCGCGTTGATGTAGGCCTCAAAACATGCCAGTCAGTGAGTAAAGTCTTTCCTGGCGTCGGGCGAGTGCGGATCCAGGTGCAGGCGATCGGGCTTAATTCTGATATCCATTCTGTGGAAAATCTGACTGTAATAAATTGATCCACGATCAATTGCACAAAGACTAAAGTTGGGTACAACTGTGGCTTTATTACAGTCAGACGTGTGGCCTCCTGCTGCAGCTGGTGAAATGGCAGGGCACTGGAGGTCATGCATATTTATACAGTTCTCCGTGGGCGGAGCCAGCCGGCAGGAGCTACCGGCGAACCTGTAGTGCAGGTCCTACCTTACATCTCCTATTACAGTGGTTCACCACAGGCCGGTTGACAGCTTCTGATATGTTAGGGAAATACCAGCCACTGGCTGGCAGATCACGATGGGGGGGAGGGGGGGGGGGGGTATTTCTGAATTTGAGGCTGTGACATTAAGAATCACTCGGCAAAGCAGCAACGCAACTCACCGACATGTCTCACCCGGATCGAAGTGCAAACTCTACAGCTTTGTTCACAGATTCAAGACCCAACACTTCACCTATCAGTGTAAACCCAACTATGTAGACTTGGTTTGACAGGAAACTCCATCATATTGTTACTGCTGTGTTCACATCTAAGTGGTTTTAAAATGGCTGTGCGACACAATTCTGGTTACGCAGGACTATTTCTGGAAACTAAAATAATTCTGAAGGGCATCTTTTTTTCATTGAACCTCATCGCTGCTAAGGCCACGCATTTGTTGCCCATCCCTACTTGTCCTTGAATTGCGTGGCTCACTGGATCAGTTCAGAAGGCAGTTCAGAGTCAACCTCATTGGTCTTTGTCTGTAGTCACGTGTGGGCCAGACCAGGTAGAAACATACAGAGAAAATAGGAGCACGAGGAGGCCATACGGCTCTTTGAACGTACCCCGTGGCTGATCATCAATACCCCGATCCTGCCTTCCCCCCATATTCCCCAATCCTTTTAGCCCCACGAGCCAAATCTAATTCCTTCTTGAAATTACGCAATGTTTGGGCCTCAACTACTTTCTGTGGGAGTGAAATCCACAGATTCACCACTCTCTGGGTGAAGAAATTTCTCCTCACCTCAGTCCTAAACGATTTACCCCTTATCCTCAAACTATGACCCCTAGTTCTGGACTCCCCAACCATCGGGAACATTCCTTCCGAATCTACCCTGTCTAATCCTGTTAGAATTTTGAAAGTTTCTATGAGATCCCCTCTCAACTCTTCTAAACTCCAATTGAATATAATCGTAACCGATTTAGTCTCTCCTCCTATGGCGACAGATTTCCCTTTCCGACAGGAAATTAGTGAGCCGGGTTGGTTTTTCACTGCAATTGATTCGTGCTCGCCTTCAGGATTAGCTTTTAGTTCCAGGGTTTATCAATTGAATTTAAACTCCACCAGCTGCAGCAGTGGGATTTGAACCTTTGTCCCCAGAGCATTAGCCTGGGTTTGTGACATTACCACTGTGACACCATCTCCCAGCCAGAGTGCTGCCTGAGGGACGTACATCCATTGTTCGTGTTAATAATGTATATGATTGGGCCAAGTCCATGTAACATTGTCCCATCCCGTTTCCCAATTCCCAAGAGCTAGTCATCAACAAAACAAGCATTGAATCAATGTCCTGGAAATTGCATCCGCGTTGATTGTAAATAGAACAATATTAAATCGATAGAAATATTACAAAAAGGAGCAACAAAGAAAAATGCACAGAAGTAGAGAAGAATTCATAAAACCTTAGCAAAAGTAAAGTCACCCCCCCACCCCCGCAACAGACAAAAACTCTGCTCAGAGATTCAGCCACCAGAACGGTACCTTTTGGCTGTATGTTCCTTTACTGTCTCTGGTCACAACTCTGCAAAAACGCGTTGCTCTTTTTATCTACATAACCGTAACGACTGTTCTTCCACAATAAATGCAGGGCAGGAGGACCGGGTGCAGGACAGGCAACAGGAGATGGAGAGAGGGGACAGGCTGGGAAGAAGAGAGGGTCGGACAGAGAGGAAAGTGACAGGCAAGGATAAGGGTCATGGTGCGGGGGAGAAAGAGAGAGGAGTGACGGAAATAGGAGGCGGGAAGAAGAAGAACTGGGTGGAGAGAGGAGGAGGGACGGCAAGGCAAGGGGCAGGGCGATAGAGGGACAGGCGAGGGGGGGGGGGGAGAGAGGGGTGTGGATGGGGCAAGGAGGAGGGTGGTGTCTGAACTTGTAGTACCCTCAATAATGACACGAGAGTGTGGAAAGGTAAATGAAGGCTTTAATAAGCAGAGAACTAGCCAGTTACCGAGACGTGTGCTTACTGAGTGCCGCCTACAGGGCGCCACCTTATATACGGCTCCCTGGTGGGCGGAGCCCCCCAGGTTTCCAAACCCGGTCTTAAAGGGGCATCACCTACATGGTGTTAGGGGTACAGAAACCATTCATCACAGAACTAGAGTGGGGAAGGAGCAGAGGGCAGGCAGGGAAGACAAGGCTGGCGAAGGCAAAATGGGGAGGTAGGCGCACTGTTCGCTCATTGTCTGTTGCTGGGCTGCCACTATTTGAGTGCCAGGGTGTGGGAAGTGGGGGTGGGAAGAGTTTGGGAGGGGCATGTTTGTGTCATTGGTCAATAGTTCGAATGGGAGTGTACGATCAGAGGCGATGCAGCAATTTGTTCTGGAAACGATAGAATGAGGTGCGAGGGGTACTCATTGCAGCTCTACTCTTTTTCTTCATTTGCCTGGGAAACAGCTCCACTTCAATGTTAAGGTTAACAATCTATTCAATGGCTTCAGCTGACACAGTGTGAATGGTTGTGATGCCCCCCCCCCTCCCGGGAATGAATCTCTCAGGGCAGGAGTGCAGCGTGTGGGTCATGGTCTCACGTTTCCTTGTGCAGCAAGTGACCACATCTTGATTGGCCATTCCTCAAGCGATTGAAGGTTGTCCATATATCACTGGGATGTTGAAGTTGGTGATCTTTGCAGTGATCCAAGGAGGCGTGTCATTGAGGGTGGGTGGGTTTCCTCCGGGTGCTCCGGTTTCTTCCCACAGTCCAAAGATGTGCTGGTTATAGAACATAGAACATAGAACAATACAGCGCAGTACAGGCCCTTCGGCCCACGATGTTGCACCGAAACAAAAGCCATCTAACCTACACTATGCCATTATCATCCATATGTTTATCCAATAAACTTTTAAATGCCCTCAATGTTGGCGAGTTCACTACTGTAGCAGGTAGGGCATTCCACGGCCTCACTACTCTTTGCGTAAAGAACCTACCTCTGACCTCTGTCCTATATCTATTACCCCTCAGTTTAAAGTTATGTCCACTCGTGCCAGCCATATCCATCCGCGGGAGAAGGCTCTCACTGTCCACCCTATCCAACCCCCTGATCATTTTGTATGCCTCTATTAAGTCTCCTCTTAACCTTCTTCTCTCCAACGAAAACAACCTCAAGTCCGTCAGCCTTTCCTCATAAGATTTTCCCTCCATACCAGGCAACATCCTGGTAAATCTCCTCTGCACCCGCTCCAAAGCCTCCACGTCCTTCCTATAATGCGGTGACCAGAACTGTACGCAATACTCCAAATGCGGCCGTACCAGAGTTCTGTACAGCTGCAACATGACCTCCCGACTCCGGAACTCAATCCCTCTACCAATGAAGGCCAACACTCCATAGGCCTTCTTCACAACCCTATCAACCTGGGTGGCAACTTTCAGGGATCTATGTACATGGACACCTAGATCCCTCTGCTCATCCACACTTTCAAGAACTTTACCATTAGCCAAATATTCCGCATTCCTGTTATTCCTTCCAAAGTGAATCACCTCACACTAGGTGGAATGGTCACGCCAAATTGCTCTTTAGTGTACAAAGCTGCGCAGGTTAGGTGGGAATATGGGGGTAGGGCAGGGAGTGAGCCTGGGTAGGATTCTCTTTCAGAGGGTTGGTGCAGACCCGATGGGCCGAATGGCCTCCTTCTGCACTGTAAGGATTCTATGTTCTATGTTCTTCTTCCCTGCAGTCACCAGGAGGTCCGTTGCGTGTTAGCACAGGAAGTTACTCGGGTTGACATGCCCTCAACATTCCAGAAACAATCTGCATGACTTATCGGAGGTGGAGATCTGCCACATTTGATGTGGGTAGCTCCTGAGCCAGATTGTGCAGCTGTTGAGTGGAATGGGGCGAATGAAGCAGTGTGTAGTGTGTTGGCTCGTGCCTGCCTGTTTCTGCATGAGGTTCACCTTAGCTCCGGTGCTCTGGAGATGTTGCCGGTCGATCAATGCACAGTCAAGAGTCATGCCAAGAAATCTTACCGTTGGGTCGTGGATGAGTGGAAGGTGATGGAACTTGACAGAAGGGTCGAATGGCCTACCTCTGTTCCTATTGGAAATTAAGTTCTTCGCTGGCCTTTGGGTTCTTCAGGTGGGCAGCTGAAACAACAGTCTTGGCTGTGTTTGGTCAAAGTCTTCATTTTCTGAAGTAGCTCATGATAAGCCCCTATGTAGACATGTCACAGTGAAATGTGGCACTGCAACGCCCCTACTGGCTGAAGGCTGTCATTGCAGCATATACAAAATAGATGGCAAGAATGGCAAAAGTTGACAGGAAGCATCCACAGTTGTGAGACTAATTATTAATTGATAATTTCAAATTTAGAGAACCCAATTCATTTTTTCCAAGTGAGGGGCAATTTAGCGTGGCCAATCCCCCTACCCTGCACATCTTTGGGGTGTGGGGGTGAGACCCACGCCGATACAGGGAGAATGTGCAAACTCCACACGGACAGTGACCCAGAGCCGGGATCGAGCCGTGAGGCAGCAATGCATACAACTGCACCACGATGCTGCCCCCTTTAATTGATGATTAATTGAGTAATTTGAATTAATTTGTTATGTAACTAGTTGATTTTCAATTGGGTTATCCAGTCAAAAAGATTATTTTTCTCAATTCCTTTTGCTTTCTCTCTCGCCCACTACCTCTTACTATTTCTGTCTTTCTCGCTCTTCCTTTCTTTTTTTGACCTTCTCGCTTTCTCATTCTCGCACTTTGCTGCTTTTTTTAACGTTCCCTCAGTCACCCTCCCCTGAGGTTTTGTCAATGTCCAGTACTGGATGAGCAGCAGTCCCTCCGAAATCTCTGCACTCCTCCAATCCTGACCTCTTGAACCACCAAGGCCAGCAGCGCGGGTTCAATTCCCGTACCAGCTCACCCGAACTGGGGCTTTTCTTTTTTTTTTTAAATTTAGAGTACCCACTTCATTTTTTTCCAAGTAGGGGGCAATTTAGCGTGGCCAATCCACCTACCCTGCACATCTTTGGGCCGTGGGGGCGAAACCCACAGCAAACACGGGGAGAATGTGCAAACTCCACACGGACAGTGACCAGGAGCCGGGATCGAACCTGCGACCTCGGCGCCGTGAGACTGCAGTGCTAACCACTGCGCCGTCTTGCTGGCCTGAACAGGGGCTTTTCAACTTCATACTTGTGACAATAAAAGGTTATTATTATTATTATAATTATTAAATGCGGCCATGTCTTCAGCTGCCTGGGTCCAAGGCCCCAGAATCCCTTTCTTAAAGCTCTTTGACTCTATCGTTCTGCCCTGCTGAAAAATACCCTTTAAAACTGACCTCTGTGACGAAGCTTTTGATTATTCTCTCCAATATCTCCTTACGTGTTTAAATATCGAACGTGGCCTTAGATTTGCTCCCGTGAATCACCTTGTGACATTTTTGTACATGGATGGCACAATGTAATCTTTTAAAATTTATTCTTTCATGGGATCGCTGGCAAGGCCAGCATTTGTTATCCAGCCTTAAATGCCCTTGAATTGAGAGTTTTGGTCGGCCATTTCAAAGGGACAGTCAAGAGTCAATCACATTGCTGTGGGTCTGGAGTCACATGTAGGCCAGGCTGGCTAAGGGCGGCAGATTTCCTTCCCGAAAGAATATTAGTGAACCAGATGGGTTTTTATACAATCAGCAACAGTTTAATGGTCGCCATGACTGAGACCAGAGGTGGAATTCAACCAAAAGGTTTCCAAGTGCCACTTTGGGCGGCTTTAGTGGGGTATTTCCTGCCGGCCGTTTGGGTCCGATCCACACCGGTATTCGGCCACACTCCATTGAGCCTGGGAGAGTTTCACCCTGGGCTAGGCCACACTTCACTGGGCCTGGGGGAGTTTCACCCCGGGCTAGGCCACACTTCACTGGGCCTGGGGGAGTTTCACCCCGGGCTAGGCCACACTTCACTGGGCCTGGGGGAGTTTCACCCTGGGCTAGGCCACACTTCACTGGGCCTGGGGGAGTTTCACCCCGGGCTAGGCCACACTTCACTGGGCCTGGGGGAGTTTCACCCCGGGCTAGGCCACACTTCACTGGGCCTGGGGGAGTTTCACCCTGGGCTAGGCCACACTTCACTGGGCCTGGGGGAGTTTCACCCCGGGCTAGGCCACACTTCACTGGGCCTGGGGGAGTTTCACCCTGGGCTAGGCCACACTTCACTGGGCCTGGGGGAGTTTCACCCCGGGCTAGGCCGCACTTCATTGGGCCTGGGGGAGTTTCACCCCGGGCTAGGCCACACTTCACTGGGCCTGGGGGAGTTTCACCCCGGGCTAGGCCGCACTTCATTGGGCCTGGGGGAGTTTCACCCCGGGCTAGGCCACACTTCACTGGGCCTGCGGGAGTTTCACCCCGGGCTAGGCCACACTGAGAAATGTTTTCAGCAATGGGAGCTGAACTCGTCGTCGAGACTGGTTCCGCAGAGATCGACCCGCCATTTTGAAAGGGTGCCCCAATCTCTAAGTGAGCTTGAGGATTTCCCCTCATACCCCCACCCATGGACAATGTCATTACCCCACCCCTCCCCCAATGAGGACACCCCCCCTCTATAGGGTCACTGATGGCTCCCCCTTTGCAGGCCTCCTCACCCCTGACTTTCGGTTCCCCCCCCCCCTTTCAGGACCCCCCAGCCTTAATGAGGCCTTTCATACTCACTCTTCACCCCCCCCCCACCCTTCATACACGCCTCACCCCCCCTCCCCGCCCCCCTTTTCATTGGCATAGCCCCCTTCAGGCCCTGATCCTTGGCATTGCCACTCTGGCACCCGTGCACCCAGGCACTGTCATCCTGGCATTGCCCTGCCAGCCTGACAGTGCCACGCGGGCACCCGGCAATGCCAATGTGGCAGTGCCACGTTGTCCAGATGGCAGAGGGTTTGCCAGGAAGTCACCATGCCCTGTACCTGACCACGCAGGAGTCCCCAATGGCCCGGGACACTGCCCCAGGTGCCGTTACAGCTGCTCCATGTTTGTGTGGACCAGTACTGAGAGGTGTCCGGCCGAGGCCTCGCTGGGGAGGCCGTTAGATCCCTGGAGCCCAGTGAATCCGGCGAATCCCGCTCATTTAAATAAGCTGATCCTGATTTCGCCCACGCTGCTCGAGGTCCAGAGCGCAACATCTCGCGAGGTTTGGATGAATCTTGAGCATCGCGAATCTCGTGAGAGGCCTCTCGCGAGATTCAACAGCCTCGCCGCGACACCAAGCCGGGCGTGACGAGGCCGGTAAAAGGCATCCCAGGTTTCGATTCCAGATTTGATTAATTCAACTCCAATCCCACCAGCTTCCGTGGTGGCATTTGAACCCGTGTCCGCAGGGCATTGAGTTTATCCATTTCTCTCTGACGCACACTCTGCCCCCCTTCCCTTCTAACCCCCCCCCCCAGCCACCCCCACCATAACCCCATCACCCACCTCAATTAGATTTGTTTTACCCAGCTGGAGTCTTCTCGTGGACATTCTGACTCATACAGCGCTCCATTTCCTGACCTTTAAACGAAAGGCTTTAATGAGAACGAACTTGGACTTAAATAAGACCTCTTGTGTTCACAGGACATTCAAAAGACTGGATAGCCAAATAATTAATTTATGATTAATTACTTCCTGTTACAACGTAGGCACCTGCAACATCCAGTTTCCATGAAGCGAGCACAATACAGCGACGAGATAAATACACTGTTTCTGGGCGGGATTTAACGTGTAAAATCACGTTTTGGGTGCTGTCTGTGGGGTGTTTCTGCAGCACCGACATCGCCCCCGCTATCGAACGGGACTGTGCTGGCCTTTTAGGCCTCGGTCGGGATCCCCCCCTCACCCACAAGGCCGCACTTCTCTCATTTTCTGCGCTGACGTGCTCAGCTCCTCAGTGCAGGAAGATGACTCGTGATCGGGGCATCATTTCGAAATGGCACCCCAATCTTTTCACCCCCCACAGCATTCTCCCCACCGTGGGTGGCCTCCAGAACCCCCCACTCCTCCACTTTACCTCTTAGGGAGTCCTGGAGCACCCGTCCCCTCCCTTCACCCACCTCATAACGGCAGGGCACCCCCCCACCCGGGCCCAATCCTTGGCTGGGGCAACTTGGCACCCAGGCACCTTGGCGGCACTGCCACCTTGCAAGCCTGTCAATGCCGCCTGGGCATGCCAGGGAGCCAGGCTGGGAGTGCCAAGGGTCCAGGGTGACAGCGGGAGTGCCATGGTACCACCCTGCCCAGAACCCCACCACCCTGGAGTCTCCATTACTTGAGATACCCCCCCCCCCCCCCCCCCCACCCCGGTACCATTACACCTGGTTCACCTTTGTGTGGACCAGTGCTAACTACAGTAGCACAGTGGTTAGTGTTGTGTTCTGCTTCTTCATGTAGCATAAGCTGTGTCCTTGATGAATACTATGACAAAGGAAGGTTCAGACTTGGAGATAGGTTTAACACATTTATTGAACAGTTAACAATTCTCCTACTTGAGTTCAACTCTCCTGCTGATCTTGCTACAGTAACTCAATCTAACTAACCAGTCTGCTCTAATCCATGCGGTGGGTGTGATGCTTCCTGATCTGCCCCTGTCTTTCTGACCTATTGGTTGAATGTCTGTGTGTCATGATGTCTCTGGTGCGCCCTCTAGTGTTTATTTAGTCCTAGTGTATCTACATTAACCCCTTGTGTATTACAGTGATGCATATCACCACAGTTAGCACTGTTGCTTCACAGCTCCAGGGTCCCAGACACCCCGAGTGCACTGTAACACACCACCACCAAGGCCATTATGTCGCCCTGCAAAGTGACATTCAATAAGATCCACCTCTTGCGCTAATTCAATACCTCTTAATTCTCCCAGCATTTCAAAATGTGTCAATCTTTGTCTGCAACATATTCAGCAGCCGAGTATCTGTAGCTCCTGTGGTTGGAGAATCCCAAAGATTCACAATCCTCTGAGTGAAGATATTTCCTCTCATCTCAGTCCCAGAGTGACATCAATAGTCATATGGCTGCGACACTCCGAGGGAGCTGGACGTAGAGCAGTCTGTGTCCTGAATACCATGAAGCTGCCCCGAGGTCTTGGGAAACAGTTCTTCATAAATTGTTTGAAGTTAAACTACACCGACTATGTCAAGTCTGGCAGGGAAGCAAGGCTTCATTACGGCACGCTAAGACTATAAGGCACGGCAACAATAAAACCTCACTAAAACCCGGGAATAACATCGGAATACCAGCCTCTGATTGGCCGGCGGCTCTCCACAGGACAGAAGGTTCCCCCCCCCCCCCACCCCGGGGTTCTAACGTCAATGGGAGACCTGATGACGGACAATTAAGTCCTGTCGACACTTCAATCGTATCAGGGCTCCCACATGGAAGAATTGCAGGGCTCCCACTGGCCCTCCGAGCGGTGGAGAGAAATTCTCGTCACAGCAACTAAATCCCATCAAGGTGTGAGTTGAACGGCTAAATGGCATCGTTCAAGAGTAAGGTGAATTTGGAGCGATAGATAGATCAGCCTCACTTTGATCAACTGACCAAACCTATTTGCATGTAATTATAGGAAAATAATCAGGGCACAGTGGTACAGTGGTTAGCACTGCTGCCTCACAGCACCAGGATCGCGGGTTCAATTCCAACCTTGGGTCACTGTCCATGTGGAGTTTGTACGTATTACCCGTGTCTGTGTGGGATTCCTCCGGGTGCTCCGTTTTCTCCTGCACCGACCCTCTGGAAGAGCACCCCACCTAGTGCCTATCCCCACAGGCAATTTAGCACGGCCAATCCACCTAAACTACACATCTTTGGACCGTGGGAGGACGCCCACGCAGACACGGGGAGAGCGTGCAAACTCCACAAAGGCAGTCACCCGAGTTCGGAATCGAACCCTGGTCCCTGGCGCTGCGAGGCAACAGTGCTAACCACTGGTGGGGTTATGGGGATAGGGCGGGGGGGGGGGTTGGTGCTAGGAAGGGTACTCTTCTAAAGGATTGGGGCAGAGTGGGGGGACCGATTTGCCTCCCTCTGCACTGTAGACGTCCAATGATCCTGGAAAATAAATATTGGATCACCTGCCTGTCATTCTTTCATTGCTCCAGGATATAGCTTCCATTTTCTGTGGTCTACTGTTTATTGGGTAGAGAGAGCGTAGTCACAGATAAACCATTTTCTCATTAAATGGTGGATTAAATTGAAGGGGATAAACGCTTTCCACCTGTAGATCGTTGCAGCAACATCCACTCCTCACTGCAGCTGCGTCCGAAAAGCTGAAATCCACTTCTTCCCCACAAATGGTAATGGCCAGGTTCTGAGTACAGTGAGTGGGAAGTGTTTAATTACACACATCACAAAGCAAGTCATTCATTCTTCGGGCTTGAAGATAAGAAGCTTCAGATCACTATTTAAATTAGCTCGCATTATTGAACCTTCGTTTAACTCTCTGTCGACTTAAATTGTGCCCGTGCTTCACAGAATCCTACCGGCTATTTTTAATTGGTTTTTGGCAAGTGGCTACCTCCCCGGGCACCTATCAGGAGCTTCCCAATTTTATGCGTGTGATGCATGGATTTACGCACATTTTTAAAAAGAAAATTCATGAATAGCCGGCAAGTTCCATCTTTTTCTAAATTGAGAGATTAGCCACAGAACCACAGAAGGTGGTCATCCGGCCCATCGAGTCTGCATTGACTCTCGGAAAGAGCAATTCTACCCGGTCCCCACTCCCCTGTCTTACCCTTGCAGATTCTTTTCAGAGAGCAATCCGATTCCCTTTCGAACGCCTCGATCGAACCAGCCTCCACCACCCTCTCGGCGAGTTTGTTCCAGACTCCAACCAGCCTCTCGGCGAAAAAAGCTACCCTGGCCTAATTTTTACTCCTTTTGTCCCCTTTTGTTCCCATACCAGCCTCCCCAAACAGGCGCCGGAATGTGGCGACTAGGGGCTTTTCACAGTAACTTCATTTGAAGCCTACTTGTGACAATAAGCGATTTTCATTTTTTTTTTTCATTTGATATTTAATCTGTGCCCATTAGTTCTTGATGCTCTCTTGAGGGGGAACAGTCTCTCATATTTACCCTGTCCGCACCCCTCAGGATCTTGAATACCTCTATCAAGTCTCCTGACAGCCAACTTTTCACCCAGCAAATCAGTCCCAACCTCTCCAGTCTCTGCATCCCAGGGTACGAAAAGAGACAGCTAGGGAAATTGCAAATGCACGAGTGATAATTTACCAAAATTCACTAGGGTGGTCCCGGCGGATTGGAAATTAGCAAACGTGACACCACTGTTTTAAAAAGGAGGGAGGCAGAAAGCGGGTAATTATAGGCCAGTGAGCTTAACTTCGGTAGTAGGGAAGATGCTGGAATCTATCATCAAGGAAGAAATAGCGAGGCATCTGGATGGAAATTGTTCCATTGGACAGAAGCAGCATGGGTTCATAAAGGGCAGGTCGGGCCTAACTAATTTAGTGGAATTTTTTGAGGACATTACCAGTGCGGTAGATAACGGGGAGCCAATGGATGTGGTATATCTGGATTTCCAGAAAGCCTTTGACAAGGTGCCACACAAAAGGTTGCTGCATAAGATAAAGATGCATGGCATTAAGGGGAATGTAGTAGCATGGATAGAGGATTGGTTAATTAATAGAAAGCAAAGGGTGGGCATTAATGGGTGTTTATCTGGTTGGCAATCAGTAACTGTTTTGTTACCTGTCTGGGCTACTCAAACCTTGGTTAGTGATGAGGTATTCTGAATCCTGATGAAGAAGATTCGAACTCTTCCAGTAGTAACAAAAGGTTTATTGAGTAACTACAACAATATTTACATGCGTTCTTTACTTTAACTTTGATACTAATGATAAGGTTAGCAAGATTTAACTATGGTAACTATGGTAACGATACGTAACTCCACTGGCTGTCTAAACTAGTCAGCTGTTACTTTGATCACCATGCACCCAAGAGAGAGAAAGCCCCAATGTGGTTGCCTTTTATACCCCTGTTTGTCCGGCCCTCTAGTGATCATGTGGCGCTACTGATGACACATTAACCCCTTGTGTACATGCACACATAGAGATCACTACAGTAGCTAGTGGTGTCCCTCAGGGATCAGTGTTGGGCCCACAATTGTTCACAATTTACATAGATGATTTGGAGTTGGGGACCAAGTGCAATGTGTCCAAGTTTGCAGACGACACTAAGATGAGTGGTAAAGCAAAAAGTGCAGAGGATCCTGGAAGTCTGCAGAGGGATTTGGATAGGTTACGTGAATGGGCTAGGATCTGGCAGATGGAATACAATGTTAACAAATGTGAGGTTATCCATTTTGGTAGGAATAACAGCAAAAGGGATTATTATTTAAATGATAAATATTAAAACATGCTGCAGTGCAGAGGGACCTGGGTGTCCGAGTGCATGAGTCGCAAAAAGTTGGTTTCCAGGTGCAACAGGTGATTAAGAAGGCGAATGAAGTTTCGTCCTTCATTGCTAGAGGGATGGAATTTAAGACGAGGGAGGTTAGGGCAGCACAGTGGCCCAGTGGTTAGCACTGCTGCCTATAAAATGAGGGCAGCAACGGTAACATAGTGGTTAGCACTATAGCTTCACAGTGCCAGGGTCCCAGGTTCGATTCCCGCTTGGGTCACTGTGCGGAGTCTGCACGTTCTCCCCATGTCTGCGTGGGTTTCCTCCGGGTGCTCCGGTTTCCTCCCACAGTCCAAAGATGTGCAGGTTAGGTGGATTGGCCATGCTAAATTGCCCTTAGGTTAGATGGGGTTTCAGAGTTATGGGGATAGGGCGGAGGTGTGGGCTTGAGTAGGGTGCTCTTTCCAAGAGCCGGTGCAGACTCGATGGGCCGAATGGCCTCCTTCTGCGCTGTAAATTCTATGATGATATTCTATGATAACTGTATAAGGTGTGAGGGAGGCCACACCTGGAGTATTGTGTTCAGTTTTGGTCTCCTTTCCTGAGAAAGGATGTACTGGCGCTGGAGGGTGTGCAGAGGAGATTCACTAGGTTAATCCCAGAGCTGAAGGGGTTGTATTACGAGTAGAGGTTGAGTAGACTGGGACTGTACTTGTTGGAATTTAGAAGGATGAGGGGGGATCTTATAGAAACATATAAAATTATGAAGGGAATAGATAGGATAGATGCAGGCAGGTTGTTTCCACTGGCGGGTGAAAGCAGAACTAGGGGGCATAGCCTCAAAATAAGGGGAAGTAGATTTAGGACTGAGCTTAGGAGGAACTTCTTCACCCAAAGGGTTGTGAATTTATGGAATTCCCTGCCCAGTGAAGCAGTTGAGGCTCCTTCATTAAATGTTTCTAAGATAAAGATAGGTAGTTTTTTGAAGAATAAAGGGATTAAGGGTTATGGTGTTCGGGCGGGAAAGTGGAGCTGAGTCCACAAAAGATCAGCCATGATCTCATTGAATGGTGGAGCAGGCTCGAGGGGCCAGATGGCCTACTCCTGCTCCTAGTTCTTATGTTCTATCCTCGTAGCTACAGTGCTGCATCCCTGGAATCATTGTTGTGAATCTTCTCTGTACTCTCCTCAATGCCTTCACATCCTTCCCCAAGTATGGTGCCCAGAACTGATTACCACCTCCACATGAGGCCTAACTAGTGTCCTATACAAGTTCAGTACATTAAGCCAGTTTCCTTCACAGCTTCCTCTATTCCTTTCCAAACCGAGACAGCACAGCAGACCAGCGTTGACACAAAGACAAAATACTGTGGATGCTGGAAATCTGAAGCAAGAACCCAAACTGCTCCAAAAGCTCAGCAGGCCAGGCAGCATGTGTGGAGGGAGACAGAGTTAATGATGGGATCCCACCCGATGTTTATAATTTAGGGTTGCCAACTGTCCAGGATTGGCCTGGAGTCTCGAGGAATTGAAGACCAGTCTCCAGGACATCCCGCTGTGCGCGGCCCTGGAGAAAAATCATCGGGGCATTGAAAACGTTTTTGGAATTTACTTTCAACTTTTATCTATACCAGGTATAAAAATGTTGAAAATGGGGGTCAGCTGATGGGAGCGCGGGAGTGGCTGCATTTTCATAATGGTCGTTTCTTAACCCTTTATCCTACCCTGGTGCGCATTCCATAATTGTCCTTTTTTGGGGGATATATGTCTTGCTCTGTGTCCTTGGATGATGCTGATTGGAGTTTTGCGATGAGGAGCCGAGTTTATTTGTAGAGAATCCTCGATTGACCGCCCGAGTGGGCTGGCGGGCCGGTCTTCGCCCCGATGACGCGGTGTCCATCGGGATGATGGCCGCCATTGAGAACGTTGTTCGGCCCCGTGGTGCAGGCCTTTGGAGCTCACTCTGAGGAACTGCGAGGTGACCTTGGGAAAATGAGGAGGGGCAGGGGGGAATCCTCGTGCTCGTTGGAGCACTTTTCCTGGTCAGGGCCCGCCTTCGAGTCGGCGAGTTCCTGCTGCATTCTAATGTCATCTATCCTGATGGGATCGTGAGGTAGGAGCCACACAAGGAGTGTCCGTGATCCCGATCCCTGGCGAGAAGGGAAAGGCAAGTTCCCAAATTGAGTTTGAAGATTGGCTGCCATGCTTTAGTAGTCTTGATCTAGAGGCTGGGCATGTTGGGTACGATGGCGTAGAATGTACCCGGTCTTCAAGGCCTGGGACCGGTTGGGAACCCCCCCCCCCCAACCACTTGCCCGATATTATCCTCTTCCCGATGTTCGTCATGAGGGGGTTGGAAATGGCCGAGCGTGTCGAGTCATTCCCCCCCCCCGCCAACCCCACCCCCCGATGGGGTCTAGGCTGTGATTTGCCTGAGTGTCGGGGAGGTGGCAGGGTGCGAGTGAAGGTGTTTCATTCATCGGTGTCCTTGCAAGATCTCGAGGAGTGTTCAATGATCCTGCCATGGCTTCGGCCTTTTCACACAATTGCCACCAGAGTTCAGGATAGATTTTCCGCGCCATGTTCTGGGTGGCGGCGGAGGGATGTGCATGATGCCAATAACGGCGGTGCATTCATCGTTCACCATTTTTAAGATGCCAGAGCACCCAAAAACCTCAGGGACATGCGCACTCTAGTGTGCAATTCTGGAAGTTCCGATTAGCCACCCAACTGTGCTGCCAAGGTTTCGCTGTTTTTATCACTGAGTTTTAGACTCAAACAGCAGTCAGGGAACAAATGGGAATTTGGGCTAATTGATCATTATTTCTGAATTATTCAGTCGCAAATTTTGGATCTGGTATTCCCAGGCGAAAAGGAGCCTAAAGAATAGGAAACCAGCGCCCCATGGCAACGCTCCAGCCATTCAGGGTTGACTCGCCAGACAAGCAAGACTTTTTTCTCCTGTAGTATCAATTGTTGTGATTGTTTGAAATTTGGCATTCTTGTGTTTGTCCTGATGAGTGCAAAATGAAAAACTTCGACAGCATCTATCTCTTTTCAGCAATATTGAAGGTTTTGGAATGTTAAAATGAATTCAAGTAAATGATTTTTAAGAACGTTAATCTGAATGTTTTACTACTTTAAGAATGTTTATCAGATTTTTTTCAATTGTTTCAATGTGAATCTTGTTAAAAGTAATTTACAAACTTCCGGTGGCGGGCATGGAGTGAGTGGTCATACATCAGGTGGCTCCTACCTGAGGGCTCTTGGTTTGGCCTTTTTTACCTGTTTTACTGGGGGGTGCAGGTGGAATATTGATAATATTGAAGAACTAGGATTCCGCCTCTGGAGCGTGATGAAGAGTTACCAGACAAGGAGTGTGTGGAACAGGGAGAATTCTTCAGACCTGGCTGACGCATGTGGCGCCGGAGGGGTAAGGTGGCGGAGGGGCCTGTGGCATTGTTGCTCGTACAGCGGTCGACGGAGAAGTCGGTCGCGTTCCTATCAGCCAAATTCAAAAGACAAAGGCTGGGACAGGGGCTGGGGCAGGGCAGGGGTGGGATGGAGCCGGGGTGGGGTTCGGGCAGGGCAGGGGTGGGATGGGGCGGGGTCTGGGACAGGGGCGGGGGCTGGGGTGGGGCTGGGGCAGGGCAGGGGTGGGATGGGGCTGGGGCTGGGGCAGGGGCTGGGACAGGGGCGGGGGCTGGGGTGGGGCTGGGGCAGGGCAGGGGTGGGATGGGGCTGGGGCTGGGGCAGGGGCTGGGGCTGGGGCTGGGGCGGGGTGGGGGTGGGATGGGGCTGGGGCTGGGGCTGGGGCTGGGGTGGGGGCAGGGGCGGGGGCTGGGACAGGGGCTGGGGTGGGAGCTGGGGCGGGCTGGGGCAGGGCTGGGGCGGGGGTGGGATGGGGCTGGGACAGGGGCTGGGGCAGGGGCTGGGGCGGGGTGGGGGTGGGATGGGGCTGGGACAGGGGCTGGAGTGGGGGTGGGATGGGGCTGGGACAGGGGCTGGAGCTGGGGTGGGGGCTGGGGCGGGACTGGGGCAGGGCAGGGGTGGGATGGGGCTGGGTCAGGGGCTGGGCTGAGGCTGGGGCAGAGGCTGGGATGGGGGCTGGGGCGGGGGCTGGGGTGGGGCTGGGGCAGGGGCTGGGGCTGGGGCTGGGGCGGGGTGGGGGTGGGATGGGGCTGGGGCTGGGGCTGGGGCTGGGGTGGGGGCAGGGGCGGGGGCTGGGACAGGGGCTGGGGTGGGAGCTGGGGCGGGCTGGGGCAGGGCTGGGGCGGGGGTGGGATGGGGCTGGGACAGGGGCTGGGGCAGGGGCTGGGGCGGGGTGGGGGTGGGATGGGGCTGGGACAGGGGCTGGAGTGGGGGTGGGATGGGGCTGGGACAGGGGCTGGAGCTGGGGTGGGGGCTGGGGCGGGACTGGGGCAGGGCAGGGGTGGGATGGGGCTGGGTCAGGGGCTGGGCTGAGGCTGGGGCAGAGGCTGGGATGGGGGCTGGGGCGGGGGCTGGGGTGGGGCTGGGGCAGGGCAGGGGTGGGATGGGGCTGGGGCTGGGGCAGGGGCTGGGGCTGGGGCGGGGTGGGGGTGGGATGGGGCTGGGGCTGGGGCTGGGGCTGGGGTGGGGGCTGGGGCGGGGGCTGGGACAGGGGCTGGGGTGGGAGCTGGGGCGGGGCTGGGGCGGGCTGGGGCAGGGCTGGGGCGGGGGTGGGATGGGGCTGGGACAGGGGCTGGGGCAGGGGCTGGGGCGGGGTGGGGGTGGGATGGGGCTGGGACAGGGGCTGGAGTGGGGGTGGGATGGGGCTGGGACAGGGGCTGGAGCTGGGGTGGGGGCTGGGGCGGGACTGGGGCAGGGCAGGGGTGGGATGGGGCTGGGTCAGGGGCTGGGCTGAGGCTGGGGCAGGGGCTGGGATGGGGGCTGGGGCGGGGGCTGGGGCGGGGCTGGGCGGGGGTGGGATGGGGCTGGGACTGGGGCTGGGGCTGGGACAGGGGCTGGGCTGAGGCTGGGGCAGGGGCTGGGGCGGGGCTGGGGCGGGGGCTGGGGCGGGGCTGGGGCGGGGCTGGGCGGGGGTGGGATGGGGCTGGGACAGGGGCTGGGGCTGGGGCTGGGACTGGGGATGGGGCTGGGGCTGGGGCGGGGGCCAGGGCTGGGGCTGGGGCTGGGGCTGGGGCTGGGGATAGGGCTGGGGCTGGGGTGGGGGCTGGGGCTGGGGCGGGGGCCGGGGCTGGGGCTGGGGCGGGGGCTGGGGCTGGGGCTGGAGCTGGGGTTGGGCCAGGGCTGGGGCTGAGGCTGGGGCGGGGCTGGGGCTGGGGCTGGGGCTGGGGGGGGGGCGGGGCTGGGGCGGGGCTGGGGCGGGGCAGGGGTGGGATGGGGCGGGGACAGGGGCTGGGGCTGGGGTGGGGGCTGGGGCTGGGGTGGGGGCTGATGCAGGGGCTGGGGCAGGGCTGGGGTGGGGGCTGGGGCAGGGCAGGGGTGGGATGGGGCTGGGACAGGGGCTGGGGCAGTGGCTGGGGTGGGAGCTGAGGCAGGGCGGGGGGGGGACAGGGCAGGGGTGGGATGGGGCTGGGGCAGGGGCTGGGGTGGGGCTGGGACTGGGGCGGGGGCTGGGGCGGTGGCTGGGGCGGGGCTGGGGCAGGGCTGGGCAGGGGTGGGATGGGGCTGGGGCTGGGACAGGGGCTGGGCTGAGGCTGGGGCTGGGTTGGGGCTGGGGCAGGGCAGGGGCTGGGGCGGGGTGGGGGTGGGATGGGTTTGGGACAGGAGCTGGAGCTGTGGTGGGGGCTGGGGCGGGGTCTGAGGTGGGGCTGGGGCAGGGCAGGGGTGGGATGGGGCTGGGACAGGGGCCTGGGCTGAGGCTGGGGCTGGGTTGGGGGCTGGTGCGGGGGCTGGGGCAGGGGTGGGATGGGGCTGGGGCAGTGGCTGGGGTGGGAGCTGAGGCAGGGCGGGGGGGGGACAGGGCAGGGGTGGGATGGGGCTGGGGCAGGGGCTGGGGTGGGGCTGGGACTGGGGCGGGGGCTGGGGCGGGGGCTGGGGCGGGGCTGGGGCAGGGCTGGGGCGGGGTGGGGGTGGGATGGGTTTGGGACAGGAGCTGGAGCTGTGGTGGGGGCTGGGGCGGGGTCTGAAGTGGGGCTGGGGCAGGGCAGGGGTGGGATGGGGCTGGGACAGGGGCCTGGGCTGAGGCTGGGGCTGGGTTGGGGGCTAGGGCGGGAGCTGGGGCGGGGCTGGGGCAGGGCTGGGCGGGGGTGGGATGGGGCTGGGACAGGGGCTGGGGCAGGGCTGGGTGGGGGTGGGATGGGGCTGGGATGGGAGCTGGAGCTGGGGTGTGGGTTGGGGCGGGGTCTGGGATGGCGCTGGGGCAGGGCAGGGGTGGGGGCTGGGTCTGGGGCAGTGTGGGGGTACGATGGGGCTAGGGTGGGGACTGGGGCGGGGTCTGGGACAGGGGCGGGGGCTGGGGTGGTGCGGGGCAGGGCAGGGGTGGGATGGGAAGGGGCTGGGACAGGGGCTGGGGCTGGAGCTGGGGCGGGGTCTGGGCTGGGGCTGGGGCGGGGTGGGGGTGGGATGGGGCTGGGGCTGGGCTGAGGCTGGGGCTGGGGTGGCGGCTGGGGCGGGGGCTGGGTCAGGGGCTGGGGTGGGAGCTGGGGCGGGGCGAGGGTGGGATGGGGCTGGGACAGGGTCTGGGGTTGTGGCAGGGGCTAGGGCATGGGTGGGGGCTGGGTCTGGGGCAGTGTGGGGGTACGATGGGGCTAGGGTGGGGACTGGGGCGGGGTCTGGGACAGGGGCGGGGGCTGGGGTGGTGCGGGGCAGGGCAGGGGTGGGATGGGGCTGGGGCTGGGGCAGTCGCTGGGGTCGGAGCTGAGGCGGGGGCGGGGACAGGGGCGGGGACAGGGGCGGGGGCTGGGGTGGGGGTGGGATGGGGCTGGGACTGGGGCTGGGGCTGGGGTGGGGGCTGGGGCGGGGGTGGGGGCTGGGGCGGGACTGGGGCAGGGCAGGGGTGGGATGGGGCTGGGTCAGGGGCTGGGCTGAGGCTGGGGCAGAGGCTGGGATGGGGGCTGGGGCGGGGGCTGGGGTGGGGGTGGGATGGGGCTGGGACAGGGGCTGGAGCTGGGGTGGGGGCTGGGGCGGGACTGGGGCAGGGCAGGGGTGGGATGGGGCTGGGTCAGGGGCTGGGCTGAGGCTGGGGCAGAGGCTGGGATGGGGGCTGGGGCGGGGGCTGGGGTGGGGCTGGGGCAGGGCAGGGGTGGGATGGGGCTGGGGCTGGGGCAGGGGCTGGGGCTGGGGCTGGGGCGGGGTGGGGGTGGGATGGGGCTGGGGCTGGGGCTGGGGCTGGGGTGGGGGCTGGGGCGGGGGCTGGGACAGGGGCTGGGGTGGGAGCTGGGGCGGGGCTGGGGCGGGCTGGGGCAGGGCTGGGGCGGGGGTGGGTTGGGGCTGGGACAGGGGCTGGGGCAGGGGCTGGGGCGGGGTGGGGGTGGGATGGGGCTGGGACAGGGGCTGGAGTGGGGGTGGGATGGGGCTGGGACAGGGGCTGGAGCTGGGGTGGGGGCTGGGGCGGGACTGGGGCAGGGCAGGGGTGGGATGGGGCTGGGTCAGGGGCTGGGCTGAGGCTGGGGCAGGGGCTGGGATGGGGGCTGGGGCGGGGGCTGGGGCGGGGCTGGGCGGGGGTGGGATGGGGCTGGGACTGGGGCTGGGGCTGGGACAGGGGCTGGGCTGAGGCTGGGGCAGGGGCTGGGGCGGGGCTGGGGCGGGGGCTGGGGCGGGGCTGGGGCGGGGCTGGGCGGGGGTGGGATGGGGCTGGGACAGGGGCTGGGGCTGGGGCTGGGACTGGGGATGGGGCTGGGGCTGGGGCGGGGGCCAGGGCTGGGGCTGGGGCTGGGGCTGGGGCTGGGGATAGGGCTGGGGCTGGGGTGGGGACTGGGGCTGGGGCGGGGGCCGGGGCTGGGGCTGGGGCGGGGGCTGGGGCTGGGGCTGGAGCTGGGGCGGGGGCCAGGGCTGGGGCTGGGGCTGGGGCGGGGCTGGGGCTGGGGCTGGGGCTGGGGGGGGGCGGGGCTGGGGCGGGGCTGGGGCGGGGCAGGGGTGGGATGGGGCGGGGACAGGGGCTGGGGCTGGGGTGGGGGCTGGGGCTGGGGTGGGGGCTGATGCAGGGGCTGGGGCAGGGCTGGGGTGGGGGCTGGGGCAGGGCAGGGGTGGGATGGGGCTGGGACAGGGGCTGGGGCAGTGGCTGGGGTGGGAGCTGAGGCAGGGCGGGGGGGGGACAGGGCAGGGGTGGGATGGGGCTGGGGCAGGGGCTGGGGTGGGGCTGGGACTGGGGCGGGGGCTGGGGCGGTGGCTGGGGCGGGGCTGGGGCAGGGCTGGGCAGGGGTGGGATGGGGCTGGGGCTGGGACAGGGGCTGGGCTGAGGCTGGGGCTGGGTTGGGGCTGGGGCAGGGCAGGGGCTGGGGCGGGGTGGGGGTGGGATGGGTTTGGGACAGGAGCTGGAGCTGTGGTGGGGGCTGGGGCGGGGTCTGAGGTGGGGCTGGGGCAGGGCAGGGGTGGGATGGGGCTGGGACAGGGGCCTGGGCTGAGGCTGGGGCTGGTTTGGGGGCTGGTGCGGGGGCTGGGGCAGGGGTGGGATGGGGCTGGGGCAGTGGCTGGGGTGGGAGCTGAGGCAGGGCGGGGGGGGGGACAGGGCAGGGGTGGGATGGGGCTGGGGCAGGGGCTGGGGTGGGGCTGGGACTGGGGCGGGGGCTGGGGCGGGGGCTGGGGCGGGGCTGGGGCAGGGCTGGGGCGGGGTGGGGGTGGGATGGGTTTGGGACAGGAGCTGGAGCTGTGGTGGGGGCTGGGGCGGGGTCTGAGGTGGGGCTGGGGCAGGGCAGGGGTGGGATGGGGCTGGGACAGGGGCCTGGGCTGAGGCTGGGGCTGGGTTGGGGGCTAGGGCGGGAGCTGGGGCGGGGCTGGGGCAGGGCTGGGCGGGGGTGGGATGGGGCTGGGACAGGGGCTGGGGCAGGGCTGGGTGGGGGTGGGATGGGGCTGGGATGGGAGCTGGAGCTGGGGTGTGGGTTGGGGCGGGGTCTGGGATGGCGCTGGGGCAGGGCAGGGGTGGGGGCTGGGTCTGGGGCAGTGTGGGGGTACGATGGGGCTAGGGTGGGGACTGGGGCGGGGTCTGGGACAGGGGCGGGGGCTGGGGTGGTGCGGGGCAGGGCAGGGGTGGGATGGGAAGGGGCTGGGACAGGGGCTGGGGCTGGAGCTGGGGCGGGGTCTGGGCTGGGGCTGGGGCGGGGTGGGGGTGGGATGGGGCTGGGGCTGGGCTGAGGCTGGGGCTGGGGTGGCGGCTGGGGCGGGGGCTGGGTCAGGGGCTGGGGTGGGAGCTGGGGCGGGGCGAGGGTGGGATGGGGCTGGGACAGGGTCTGGGGTTGTGGCAGGGGCTAGGGCATGGGTGGGGGCTGGGTCTGGGGCAGTGTGGGGGTACGATGGGGCTAGGGTGGGGACTGGGGCGGGGTCTGGGACAGGGGCGGGGGCTGGGGTGGTGCGGGGCAGGGCAGGGGTGGGATGGGGCTGGGGCTGGGGCAGTCGCTGGGGTCGGAGCTGAGGCGGGGGCGGGGACAGGGGCGGGGACAGGGGCGGGGGCTGGGGTGGGGGTGGGATGGGGCTGGGACTGGGGCTGGGGCTGGGGTGGGGGCTGGGGCGGGGGCTGGGACGGGGCTGGGGTGGGAGCTAGGGCGGGGGCTGGGGCGGGGCTGGGGCAGGGCTGGGCGGGGGTGGGATGGGGCTGGGACAGGGGCCGGGGCTGGGGCTGGGGCTGGGGCAGGGGCTGGGGCTGGGGCAGGGGCTGGGGCTGGGGCGGGGGCTGGGACGGGGCTGGGGTGGGAGCTAGGGCGGGGGCTGGGGCGGGGCTGGGGCAGGGCTGGGCGGGGGTGGGATGGGGCTGGGACAGGGGCCGGGGCTGGGGCTGGGGCTGGGGCAGGGGCTGGGGCTGGGGCAGGGGCTGGGGCTGGGGCAGGGGCAGGGGCTGGATTGGGGGCTGGGGCGGGGGCTGGGGTGGGGCTTGGGCTGGGGCAGGGGCTGGGTTGGGGGCTGGACGGGTCAGATTTTCGGTATTTGGGAATACGGGTGCCACAGAGTTGGGCTCTGATGCAAAGTTGAGTGTGGCCAACTTGGTAGAGGGGGTGAAGGAGGATTTAAAGAGATGGGACATTCTCCCGTTATCATTGGGTTCAAAACGGGAAAATGACAGTCCTTCTGAAGTTTTTATTCATTTTCCAGAATTTTCCTGCCTAAATCTGTTTTTGGGAGGGTAACTAGGATTATCTCGGCCTTTGTATGGGCAGATGAGGTGCCTCGGATTCGGAGAGCCTTTTTGCAGAAGGACAGGAGCTCGGCGGGGGTTGGCATTGCCAAATTTGCTGAACTATTATTAAGTGGCAAATTTGGAGATGGGTCGTGGAGGGAGGGTCGGTTTGGGGGTGGGTGGAGGACGCTTTGTGTATTGGGTCACGTCTGAGGGCACCGGTGATGGCTCCGCTTCCATTCTCGCCGGCCAAATACTCTACGAGTCTGGTAGTGGTGGCCTCGGTAAGAATCTGGGGCGGGATTCTCCGACCCCCTGCCAGGTTGGAGAATCGCCTGGGGCTGCCGTGAATCCCGCCCCTGCCGGTTGCCGAATTCTCCGGCACCGAATAAATTTGGCGGGGGCGGGAATCGCGCCGCGCCGGTCGGCGCCCCCCCCCCCCGCCCCCCCGGCGATTCTCCGGCCCCCGATGGGCCGAAGTCCCGCTGCTGGAATGCCTGTCCCGCCAGCGAGAATCAAACCACCCCTCTTACCGGCGGGACAAGGTGGCGCGGGCGGGCTCCGGGGTCCTGGGGGGTGGGGTGGGGGGGGGGGGGGGGGTCGCGGGGCGATCTGGCATTCCAAGCATTGTCTGGCATCTTTGAATCTGTCTATATATATGTTTCTGGAGCATACCTCTTCATTCACCTGAGGAAGGAGCAGCGCTCCGAAAGCTAGTGACATCGAAACAAACCCGTTGGACTTTAACCTGGTGTTGTAATACTTCTTACTGTGCTCACCCCAGTCCAACGCGGCATCTCCACATCATATCTCTTTGCAACCTGCTTGTATCTCGCCACCTATTTTTCTGTTGTTTGCAAATTTGGGCTATCGTACATTCACTTCCTTCTTCCAAGTGATTAATGTATATTATGAACAGTTACAGTCCCAGCACTGACCGCTGTCGAACCCCACTGGTTACAGGTAGCCAACCTGGACGAGAATCCCTTACCCTCACTCGCTGGTTCCTACCCTATAGTCAATTTTCTACCCATACCGATACCTTCAACACCATCGGCTCTTATCTTCTGACGTAACCTTTTGTAATCTGCAGCAATCACCTTCAAAATTTACTTCATTGAGTGTAAAGCACCTGGATATGTCTGGTGGTTGTGAAATGTGCGATATAAATGCAAGTCTTTCTTTTCACTGCTTTATTCAAATTCTGCTGTGCATTGACTGGAAATCGCACCAAATACCATCAGCTGTTACCACCCACGCTCCCCACTGCTATTGGGTTTTGCTGGCATCGACACCACGGCACGGTGGTATGGGTGGTTAGCACTGCTGCCTCACAACAACAGGGTTCAATTCTACCCTTGACAACTGTCTGTGTGGGGTTTGCACGTTCTCCCCATGACTACGTGGATTTCCTCCGGGTGCTCCGGTTTCCTCCCTGTGATGAACGGTTACTGCCTTGTCATCATGTAAGGTGATGTCCCCTTTAAGACCGGGCTTGGAACCCTGGGGACTCCGCCTCTGGCTCCGCCCATCTGTGAGCCATATATAAGGGGCTGCCTTGTGGGCTGTGCAGCAGTTAGCACATGTCTCAGCTCTAGCATAGTTCTTAGTCTATTAAAGCCTTCTTTACAGTTTACACTCTAAGCGTCGTTATGAAATGTAATGAAAAAATGAAAATCGCTTATTGTCACAAGTAGGCTTCAAATGAAGTTACTGTGAAAAGCCCCTAGTCACCACATTCCGGCACCTGTTCGGGGGAGGCTGATACGGGAATGGAACCGTGCTGCTGGCCTGCCTTGGTCTGCTTTTAGGGGAGAGGGTAGCCCGGTGGTAATGTCACCTGGACTCGTAATCCAGGGACCCAATTCTGGGGATGTGACTTTGAATCTCACCCTGGCAGCTGGTTTCAATTCAAGGGCAATTCAGGATGGGCAATAAATGCTGACCCAGCTCCCACATGGCATGAATGGATAATTAAAGTTAAAGATTGACCTCAGCATTATTTCTGGTATGACCAACCTGGTGAGCGCTGGATTGATTTTAAGTAAACTTCATTTAATCTTGCCAAGGTGAGCTCAAGGGTAAGAGGGCACTTGAATTCTGCTGTAACTGTCCTACCCCTGCCCAGAGTGAGATCAATTAATTTAACACAAATTGTAGATCAAACCCACGCCCTTCATGATTGGAAATGAATTCAGCTGCTTTAATCACAATGACTTTGAGCAGCTGGGGGTGGGGGGGGGGGGGTGAAGTTATTAACAACTTCCCAAATGGCTTTTGTTTCTGTCAAAAGTAAAATGGATTATCTAAATGACATTTTGTCTTTAAATCTAAATGACATTTTCACTGATAAAAAGGTAGAATAGAAGAGATAGAGCAAATCTGGAATTATAAAAAATACTGGTGAAGGTCAGGCAACATCTCCATTGAGAGCGCAGTGAAGAGAAAGACGGGGATTGTGAGAGGGATTGGCGAGGAAGTGGGGTGGGGTGACACCTTGTGGTGGGTGCCCCTGATGCACACAGGGCACCCTGTGTATGAGGTGTATCCTCTTCCTTCTCGCCCCTTTTATCACCAAAACAAGGCTTTGCCCACTCCTGCCCGCCTGCCCATGCCAGTGTGGACAATGTATTATTAGGCTAACAAGCGGAGAGGTAATGGACCAGTGAACCACCATATTTTACATCCCCTTTGTTGAAAACACTCTGCACAGGGGCTGTTTAGCACAGGGCTAAATTGCTGGCTTTTAAAGCAGACCAAGGCAGGCCAGCAGCACAGTTCGATTCCCGTACCGGTCTCCCCGAACAGGCGCCGGAATGTGGCGACGAGGGGCTTGTTCGCAGTAACTTCATTTGAAGCCGACTTGTGACAATAAGCGATTTTCATTTCAGTTCCAGTTGATAGCCCTTTGTCAAGACTGTCGGAGGTTTGCAATGGAGCAGCTTTTAAGCCAGTGCGGAGCTGTTTTCACAATTCTGTGTTTTGAAATGTCTTTTCAGTTCGAAACTTTCATTATAAAAAGGAATGAATGACATTGTCAGAATCTTGTCCATGAGCAAAACCAAGTGTTTAAATGTCATCATAGAATTTAGAATTTACAGTGCAGAAGGAGGCCATTCGGCCCATCGAGTCTGCACCGGCTCTTGGAAAGAGCTCCCTACCCAAGGTCCACACCTCCACCCTATCCCCGTAACCCAGTAACCCCACCCAACATTAAGGGCAATTTTGGACACTAAGGGCAATTTATCACGGCCAATCCACCTAACCCGCACATCTTTGGACTGTGGGAGGAAACCGGAGCACCCGGAGGAAACCCACGCAGACACGGGGAGGATGTGCAGACTCCGCACAGACAGTGACCCAAGCCGGGAATCGAATCTGGGACCCCGGAGCTGTGAAGCAATTGTGCTAACCACCATGCTACCGTGCTCCCCTCCACAGAGCTTTAAGTGTGCCCTAGCTCGAACCCCTTCCACAAACCTATCTTGTTAAGGAGGCCCTCGCCTGCCATATTTTTGTTCCAGGGGTGCAGGAGGAGTTGGGTCTCCCACCTCAAATAAAAGGCCTGCAGCGGAAACGGGGTTGGGCAGGTGGCAAGGCCAGCAGGCTACAACACCCGCCTCCATTTATTTCGACATCGGCCCACTTGTAATGATGAATTGCAGTTCACCCCTGAACTCCCAAGTCACCCCATAGGCCACATGCATCATAATACCCCCTCCACTGTTCACGGCTCCTCTGAGAGGCCATGAACCAAGTTGACTTACAGAAGGAGCCTGACTCCACTAAAACTGCGGGGAGGTTTGAACTGTCCACCGCAATGGAGCCTGCAAGGGCAGGAGCACTGGGTGCAGGCGGACCACTTCCTCTTATCTTTATCTGGCGAAAATAGTCAAAATGCAATTGGGGTGGGAACCGTAGGGTCAGGTCCTGTCCGCCATTTTTAAAGGGTCCCCCAATAAGTCAGCCCAGCCCGGCTGAAATCTGGGCCATGGTGAGCTCTCCGTTAGTTGCTCTTAGCTGTTGTGATGGAACAGTGTTACAATCGGAAACATTCAGAAGCCCAGGCAGCATCTGGAGAGGAAGATAGGCTTGAAGTTTTGCGTCCATGGTCCGACATTGGTCCTGCATTGTCGCCCAAGGTCCGAGTATCTTTGAATGAGAAAGGGAATTAAACATTGGCACACCAAATCGTCGCCATCCAGTGACCATTTCTGGAAGTGCACATATGTGGCTGCTGGGTGAGATTATAAAAGGCTTGGACCGGAATTCTCTAGTCGTTAGGATTCTCATTTCCCGTGGGTTTCCCAGTGGCTTTAATGGGAAATTCTTATTACGATCAATCAACCAGACCCCAACAGTGCCGAGGATACTGGGGTGAAACCCCAATATTATATTTTAATTTTGTAAGACTGTGAGGAAAGGATACTTTACTGCTCCAGGAGTGATTCCACAAAGAATAGGGATATGGTAAATTAAAACAAACTTTATTACTAACACAGTATTAAAATATCTTTACATCACAGAAGAAAAATAGTTTACAATGACCTCTTAATCAATGCTAATCAATACACTGACACAATAACCCTTAACTGCTATCTTCATTCCCACTCAAAAAACAAAAATAATCTCAGCTCTCAATCCACTTTCAAATACAGTTAGCACTCAGTATTACTAGCTTTACAGAGATGTTCTTTGAGACTGTTTTAAAGGAAAGACCTGACTCCTGTTAGAACCATGCAGAAACTCTGGCTGGATTGCTTCAGAAGCTGCTCCTCAGCTTGTTTCAGCTCATCTTCCAATCACACAATCCTGAGCTGTTTGGAAAGAAACGGCTAATCTATCTACAGACATATCTTTAACTGAACTGCAGTGGGAGCAGAGGCATGACTTCTGCTCACATCCCAATCTAAACCTCAACTAAAACTGTTTTTCTGCAAACTGCCTGATACCTTAGCTCCTTTCATTAATTACATAATCTTACCATGCCATAGGTATGTCAGGAATAAGCGAATGACTAGGGAAAGAGTAGGACCAGTCAAGGACAGGGATGGGAAGTTGTGTGTGGAGTCTGAAGAGATAGGCCAGACACTAAATGAATATTTTTCGTCAGTATTCACTCAGGAAACAGATAATGTTGAGGAGGAGAATGCTGAGACCCAGGCTAATAGAATAGATGGCATTGAGGTACGTAGGGAAGAGGTGTTGGCAATTCTGGACAGGCTGAAAATAGATAAGTCCCGGGTCCTGATGGGATTTATCCTAGGATTCTCTGGGAGGCCAGGGAAGAGATTGCTGGACCTTTGGCTTTGATTTTTATGTCATCATTGGCTACAGGAATAGTGCCAGAGGACTGGAGGATAGCAAATGTGGTCCCTTTGTTCAAAAAGGGGAGCAGAGACAACCCCGGCAACTATAGACCGGTGAGCCTCACGTCTGTAGTGGGTAAAGTCTTGGAGGGGATTATAAGAAACAAGATTTATAATCATCTAGATAGGAATAATATGATCAGGGATAGTCAGCATGGCTTTGTGAAGGGTAGGTCATGCCTCACAAACCTTATTGAGTTCTTTGAGAAGGTGACTGAACAGGTAGACGAGGGTAGAGCAGTTGATGTGGTGTATATGGATTTCAGCAAAGCCTTTGATAAGGTTCCCCACGGTAGGCTATTGCAGAAAATACGGAGGCTGGGGATTGAGGGTGATTTAGAGATGTGGATCAGAAATTGGCTAGCTGAAAGAAGACAGAGGGTGGTGGTTGATGGGACATGTTCAGAATGGAGTTCAGTTACAAGTGGAGTACCACAAGGATCTGTTCTGGGGCCGTTGCTGTTTGTCATTTTTATCAATGACCTAGAGGAAGGCGCAGAAGGGTGGGTGAGTAAATTTGCAGACGATACTAAAGTCGGTGGTGTTGTCGATAGTGTGGAAGGATGTAGCAGGTTACAGAGGGATATAGATAAGCTGCGGAGCTGGGATGAGAGGTGGCAAATGGAGTTTAATGTAGAGAAGTGTGAGGTGATTCACTTTGGAAGGAATAACATGAATGCGGAATGTTTGGCTGATGGTAAAGTTCTTGGAAGTGTGGATGAGCAGAGGGATCTAGGTGTCCATGTACATAGATCTCTGAAAGTTGCCACCCAGGTTGATAGGGTTGTGAAGAAGGCCTATGGAGTGTTGGCCTTTATTGGTAGAGGGATTGAGTTCCGGAGTCAGGAGGTCATGTTGCAGCTGTACAGAACTCTGGTACGGCCGCATTTGGAGTATTGCGTACAGTTCTGGTCACCGCATTATAGGAAGGACGTGGAGGCCTTGGAGCGGGTGCAGAGGAGATTTACCAGGATGTTGCCTGGTATGGAGGGAAAATCTTATGAGGAAAGGCTGATGGACTTGAGGTTGTTTTCGTTGGAGAGAAGAAGGTTAAGAGGAGACTTAATAGAGGCATACAAAATGATCAGGGGGTTGGATAGGGTGGACAGTGAGAGCCTTCTCCCGCGGATGGAAATGGCTGGCATGAGGGGACATAGCTTTAAACTGAGGGGTAATAGATATAGGACAGAGGCCAGAGGTAGGTTCTTTACGCAAAGAGTAGTGAGGCCGTGGAATGCCCTACCTGCTACAGTAGTGAACTAGCCAACATTGAGGGCATTTAAAAGTTTATTGGATAAACATATGGATGATAATGGCATAGTGTAGGTTAGATGGCTTTTGTTTCGGTGCAACATCATGGGCCGAAGGGCCTGTACTGCGCTGTATCGTTCTATGTTCTATGTTCTATGCTGAAGCCCAATGGGCGGGATTCTCCATTTCCCCATTGTTTCTCTGTGGCGCAACCTTTGCTCGCTGGCTGCGCGATTCTATACTCCCATTGATTTCCCAGTTAAGCCACCCCACACCGCCAGGAAACCCGTGGGCGGCGTCAGGCTGCCAGCAGAAAAAGTGAATCACTACGGCTGGAGAATTCCGGCCAATGTATCTAACTCCACAGGGAACCCACTGAATCAAAACAAAACTCCATCAGCGCAAGCTTTTACAACGTCCTAATTGCACCTCTGCCTCCCAACACATTTCAAACCAGGGTTCTCTAAATCATTACCGCAGCAGTCATCCACACACTAACCCAGGATTTTAGCCCTTACTGCACCAAATACCTATCACACCATATATCTGAAACTCCTACAATCACCGCATCTCATTGACAAGTGGCGGGTAGAGAGAATCCCGTCACCGAGAAACACACGGCTGGGGGACTGGAGAATCCAGCCCTTGCATTCATATAGCACCTTTCACCACACCCCAAAGTTCTTTACAGTCAATGACATTCTTTTTGAACTGTAGTCACCACTGTAATTTAGGAAACATGTGAGCCATATTGCGCACAGCAAGCTCCCACAACCACCAATGTGATAGTGAACAGATAATCTCTTTCGGAGATGTTGGTTGAGGGATCGCTATTGGCTCCAGGACCGGGAAAAGTTCCCCTTATGTTCTTCAAAATAGTGTCGTTGGATCTATTCCTACGGGAGAACAGACAGGGCACGTCTGCAAGGTAGCACCTCCAACAATGTAGCACTCTCTCAGCACTGCATTTGAGTGACAACTTCGATTTTTTGTGATGTTCAAGTCTCTGGAGTGAACTGTGAACGCACAACCCTCTGACTCAGAGACGAGAGCGCCGCCAACGGAGCTGTGGCTGACACAGAATGCAAATCAGCCGTTACGCCACTGCGCATAGCGAGTCACCATAAATCTCACATCTGAGGGACAGTCCCATGTGTGAGGTGCTGGAGGGTGACGAGTGCCTGTGCAAATGGAGCCAGCATGGGTTTTCATCGTAAGGCGAGCAGAACAAAGAAAGAAAATCAAATTGTAAGTCAGAAGATTTTTTAAATGACAGGTTGATGCGACAGAATCGTGGCATTGTTACAGCTCAGAGCGAGGCCATTCAACCTTTCGTATCTGTACAGGCTATCCCAAGGAGGAATTTACGTAATGCTGCTTCCCCATCTTCTCCACATATTTCTGCACATATTTCCTTTTCAAATAAAAATCCAATTCCCTTTGGAAAGCCCCCAGTTGAACCTGCCTCTGCCGCACTCCCAGGCAGTGCATTCCAGATCCTAACCACTCGCTGCGTGAAAAAGCTTTTCCTCATGTCGCCATTGCCTGCTTTGCCGATGGCCCGCCCCGTCTCAATCATTCCGCCAATGGGACAGTTTTTCCCTATCTACTCTGTCCCGTCCCTCAAGCTTCTGAATAATAATAATCTTTATTAGTGTCACAAGTAGGCTTACATTAACACCGCAATGAAGTTACTGTGCAAAGCACCTAGTCGCCACATTCCGGCGCCTGTTCGGGTTCACAGAGGGAGAATTCAGAATGTCCAATTCACCTAACAAGCACGTCTTTCAGGACTTGTGGGAGGAAACCGGAGCACCCGGAGGAAACCCACGCAGACACGGGGGGAGCGTGCAGACTCCGCACAGACAGCGACCCAAGCCGGGAATCGAACTTGGGTTCCTGGCGCTGTGAAGCAACAGTGATAACCACTGTGCTACCGCGCAGTCCTCAAGTTCTCTTTCTATCATAAAAATAAGAGCAAGTTACTGCGGATTTGGAATCTGAAACAAAAACAGAAAATGCCGGACAATCTCAACAGTTCCAACTTCTCCAATCCGCCCTCATAACTGAAGTCCCTCATTCCCCGAACCAATCTCGTGAAACTTTTTCTGAATCCGCCCCAATTCATTCACATCGTTCCCATGAGTGTGGCACTCACAGCTGGATGCAATACTCCAGCTGGGGCTGGACCACGGCTTCCTCAGAGAAACAAACCGCTAAGAGCACATTGCGGCAAAGAATTGTGAAATAATGTTCCAAGACCCACATGAGCAAAAACCTACTCGGAGTCATCCAGGAATGGCAACCATCCATCCGTACGAATGGTATCACTTGTTTCCATTACTCATGATGGAAAATATGTCATTCCCATCGAGGACCAATACAGCAGAAATGGGGGATCTTTTCCATCATTTCCACAGGGGTATGGTCCCAAAGTGTATGCCTTCACTAACAAAGGGAATAATGTACTCATCTGGGTAGGTATTAGGCAGACGAGGCGATGCCTGACAGCTGCTCTGCCGCTGATCGTTCTGCCACTCATGGGACATCAGCAGGGAAAGAACATAGCCATGGATTCAAATCCTGTTATGGTAGCTGGTGGGATTTAAATTCAATTGAATTAATCTGGAATCGAAACGCTAGTCTGAGGAACAGTGACCATTAAACTATCATTGATAGTCGGGAGGACCCATCTGGTTCATGAATGTTCTTCAGAGAAGGGAATCTCTCGTCCTTACCCGGTCTGGCCCACATCCTCCAGATCCACAACAACTCTTAACTGCCCCTCTGAAATATCCCAGCAAGACACTGTTCGCAGGCAACAGCCGCTGTCTCCACCAGCGACGTCCATGGATAAAGAGAAAGCAACTACCTTCCCACCAGGCAAAGACCTACACAAGTATTTGTTCGATCGGCTGGAATGATAATCAATATTTCTGAAAAGAGAGTCGTGTTGCTGAAGCTTTTCATCTTGCGCGCAACAGGACAACCACAAGAATTCCAAAATTCAAACAATCACAACCATTTATACTTCAGGAGGAAAGGGCGCTGCTGTGTTGGCAAGTCAACTCTGATTGGCCATGGCGTTACCGAGGAGAAAACAACAAGGAACCTGCCAGCACCCTGGTGATTCAAAAAAGGTGCAAGGATTGAAAATATTCCCGTTATTTTGTTTCTTGCTCTGTTTGAAATTTGGCATTCTTGCGCTTGTCCCGATGGGTACGAGATAAAAGGCATCAGCAACGTGCCTCTCTTTTCAGCGATATTCAAGTTCAGTACGGCCGAGCGACTGACAATCAATGTCTAAATCTTCAGCTTCATTAAGAATGAGGACATTTCTCTCCCCAACAAGTTCCACAAACACTTGTCAGAATTCTGGCACGTTTGAGACTGAAGAAAGGGGCTCAAGGCTTAAGAGCATTTCTGGAGCTCGGGTTAATTTTAAAATGAATGGATGGAAAATTCCATTGTGTGTTCTGCCTATTCAGTTTCCTTTCATTACACTGAGCAACAAATCAATTTCGTTCACAGCTCAGCGAATGGTGTGATAAATGCGAGAAACATTTATATCAAATAGATTTTCAGAGTAAATTCAACTGGGGCCTTGAGTGATTCATTCTGTATTAACTTCACACCCTTTGCGGTTAAAGAGTGTGGTATTATCAGGTATTGCAGTACCCGAGAGGCTGAAGTTCCAATGGTTAAACCTGGGGGTTTACCATTGGCTGTATAGGATGTAGCTCCGCCCTGATAGGCGGGGTATAAGAACCAGTGCCGTCCCAGCAGCCCTCATTCTGTACCTGAGCTGCTGGGGAACAGTTCTAGTCTATTAAAGCCTTCAGTTGTGCTACAACCTCGTTTTAGTAGTTATTGATCGTGCATCAAAGAGAAAACTACAAAACATGGCCAAGGGTTTTTCAGTCCCACTGTGGCGGCACCTCACCGTCGGAGATTCACCAGCCCAGCCAAATGTCCAGACGATCCTGACGGTGAGCGGGGCCGTAGAATGCCGCCCGACGAATTTGACATAAAAGCTGGGGTTTTCCCTTCTCCCGTTTCTGACTTTGACATCCCAGAATTGTCACAACTCAAGGAGAAGGCCATTCGGCCCATCGAGTCTGCGCCGGCTCTCAGAAAGAACAGTGCCCCAAGAGACATTCTCGCTGCCTCCTCCCCATAACTCTGCCCATTCTCCCTTTGCAGCTAATAATCCAAATCCCTCATGAATGCCTCCGTTGAACCTGCCAAATATAACAATAACTGCAAGTTTTATTTGTATAGCACCCTTATGTAATGGAGGCGAATCCCAAGAGTCCTCACAGGAGCATTATAAAACAAAGTATGACACCGAGTCACATATGAAAATGAAATGAAATGAAAATGAAAATCGCTTATTGTCACAAGTAGGCTTCAAATGAAGTTACTGTGAAAAGCCCCTAGTCGCCACATTCCGGCGCCTTTTCGGGGAGGCTGGTACGGGAATTGAACCGTGCTGCCAGCCTGCCTTGGTCTGCTTTAAAAGCCAGCTCTTTAGCCCTGTGCTAAACCAGCCCTCGATTCATATGGTGATATTCCCGTAACTTCCTCGGAGTGACAATTGTAGTGATATGTATCTATAGAGATATATAAAGGGTTAATGACTACATCATTGTGTAAGGCAACACTAGATGGCAGCACTAGATTCATGTATAAATAAGTGAACTCAAAGGATCTTGCTCTCTTTGAACCAGGATTGACTAGACAGCGTAGAGATATATAGCATAGTTAGCAGGTGTAGTTAAATATAGTTAATACTTATTCTGAATTACTTTATCGCCAGTGATAGTTCTGTAAGAATGAACAACTTCATTTCATCATTAGTTTTTAATTCGTGTTTCATTAAACCTATTTTATTTGAATTGAAGATTGGTAGTTTCTTTGAAATCTAACCATCAGACCATGCTGGAAGTGACGCAAAGAGTAACAACATATTAAAAACAAGTAATATAACAACAATCACTGGCGGCTTGCAACTCGGCTGCACGGTAGCACCATGGTTAGCACTGTTGCTTCACAGCGCCAGGGTCCCAGGTTCGATTCCCGGCTTGGGTCACTGTCTGTGTGGAGTCTGCACGTTCTCCTCGAGTCTGCGTGAGTTTCCTCCGGGTGCTCCGGTTTCCTCCCACAAGTCCCGAAAGACGTGCTTGTTAGGTGAATTGGACATTCTGAATTCTCCGTCTGTGTACCCGAACAGGCGCCGGAATGTGGTGACTAGGGGATTTTCACAGTAACTTCATTGCAGTGTTAATGTAAGCCTGCTTGTGACAATAATAACGATCATTATTATTATTACTTGCCTTCGCTGGAATTCCCAAGACCCTGTCCTGCCTGGCCTTCCTCACTCAGGCCGGGTGAGACAGGAACAGCGAAGTAGCTTTGAGAGTCCCGCAGGGACGCGTAAATGGAGCGCGGTGAAGGAGGATACGCCGTAACGCAGCTGAGTTTAAAGGGGGCGCCGGGCCAGGAGAAGGTGTCGGGCTGGGCTGGGGGGGTTGCCCAGTGTTGGATTGGACCAGCGGGGGTGTCAAACCAGGTGTGGGGGAGTCCTCTGGGGGACAATGGTGGGGCTTTTGTGGGGGTTGGTGTCGGTGGTACCCAGGGAGGTCAGGAGTGCCCTGTGCGGGACTGGGTCGAGGTAAAATAGTTACTCTGATGTTCGAAGTGCGTTTTTTCCTTCTAACTCTTTCAGAGTAGTTGTGAGGGTAAAACTAACAGAACCATTTGAAGTTACCGATTCAGATCACTTTAAATCCAAGGGTACATAGCCCTTATGGACAATGCCCGGTGAACTTTTACATGGCAAGGATTCCCCAGCACATCATTGGGGTACCCACTGGGCAGCACGGTAGCACAAGTGATTAGCACTGTGGCTTCACAGCCCTAGGGTCCCAGGTTCGATTCCCCGCTGGGTCACTAAGCGGAGTCTGCACGCTCTCCTCGTGTCTGCGTGGTTTTCCCCCGGGTGCTCCGGTTTCCTCCCACAGTCCAAAGATGTGCAGGTTAGGTGGATTGACCATGATAAATTGCCCTTAGTGACCAAAAAAAGGTTATGGGGGGGTTAGTGGGTTACCGGGATAGGGTGGGTGAGGGCTTAAGTGGGTCAGTGCAGACTCGATGGGCTGAATGGCCTCCTTCTGCACTGCATGTTCTATGTACCCCCCAAGTGCGACACTGGGGAGCCATTTGGTCAGATGACCAAAAACTTGGACCAAGGGTAAGCTTTAACGAGGAAGGCGAGGTGGAGATGCGGAGAGGTGTAGGGAGAGACTTCCAGAGCTTGAGGCCTTGGCAACTGACGACACAGCCAATAATGGTGCGGCAATTAAAATCACAGATGCTGATAATACCACAATTAGAGTTATTTCAGGGAGCTGGAAAATGGGACGAGGAGAGATAGGTGCAAACAGGATCGGCCGAAGGGCCTCTTTGTGTGTTGTAAAACTCGATGGCACGATAATCGGAAAGGAGTGCTTTGGAATCGTTGTGTCGAGAGGTCTTTTTCTTCCTCTTCGATGATCATTCGCTAACGAGAATGATTGTCTATCTATGAAACCCTGTGTTACGGGTCATGAGTTCTGTGGGTCCTTGCATGGTTGATGAGCCAATCCTAGAGCAGCGTCTTTGACCGGCCTAGCACCGCCTTCTACAAGAGGATCTTGGTGTCAGCACCGATGTCACGATCATCAAAGGCTTTCATGCTCAGACGTCTGAAGATGGTGTTCACTGATTGGGTACGGATCTCCGCATCAATGCCAGAGGGGAGGTGGCTCCCCAGATATGGGAACTGTTTCACGTTTGGTCCGGTCTCTACATTGATCTTGATGGAAGGAGAGATCAGATCTTGCCCTGGGGAGGATTGGTAAAGGACTTGAGTTTTCTTGAAGTTGAGGCTGAGACCGATTCTTTGGTGTGTTTCCGTGAAGGTGTCGAGCATGGTTTGGAGATTCTCATCTGAGAGAGCGGAGATGGCGATGTCATCGCAGACTGAAGTTTCATGAGCGATGTGTCGTTTTCCTCTTGGATTTCAACCAGTTGAGGTTGAAAGGTTTTCCGTTCATCCCGTGGATGATGTTCATTCCCCTGGGAAGCTGATTCTTGACAAGATGAAGGATGGTGGCCATGAAGATGGAGAAAAGGGTTGGGGCGATGACACATCCCTGCATGACTCCAGTCTTGACCTCGAAGGTTTCTATCTTATTTCCGTCAGTGAGGACAGTCGCTGACGTCTTGTGGAGGAGTCGGAGGATGTTGATGAATTTCTCTGGACAGCCGGCCTTGTTTCTGAGCTGTCTCATCTTCCACGGCCTCTGGTGGAGTTTGATGGACATCGAGGAGCGGATGAGCCGGTGGTCTGTTCAGAGGTCATCTGCACTGGTCCTCGCTTTGGTGATGAGGGCATCTTGCTGGTTTCGAGATCGGACGATGACCAAGCCGATCATCATGCGTCAGTGCTTTGATCGAGGATGTCTCCAGAAAATCTTCAACTTGTCCCTTCGGTGGAACAGTGTGTTAGTGATGACAAGCTGGTGTCCGTGCATTTGGTGAGCAGGCGAACATTGTTGGAGTTGCAATTCCCAACTGCTTCCTTTCCGATTGTGCCTTTCCAGATTTGGGAGTCCTTTCCAACCCTGCTGTTGAAGTCCCCACGGAGGATGATCTTATCTTGCTTGGGAATGTTGGAGAGTATGGTGCCAGGGTGGAGTCGAAGCCTTCTCTGGACTCATCATTGGCATCAAGGGGCATAGGCACTCACGACCGTTGCCTGCTGGTTCGTGGCAAGAGGGTCATGAGGCGCTCGTTGATGCCGACAGGGAGCTCCGAGAATCGGTTGACAAGTTTGTTCTTGATGGCAAAACCAATTCCAGGCATCTGGGCTAACCCGCCGGTTTTCCTCTCCGGAAGACGGTGTAACCACCACCATCTCGCCTCAGCTGCCATTCACCTGCTCTTCGGGCCTCTTGCAGGGCAGCGTTCCGGTCGATTGTTTTGCTCATTGTCCATGAGGATTCTAACATTTCCGGTTCCGAAATCCAGTTTACCTGTTATTTTCTGACCACAGGTCGATGAACTGCTGGATGTGGTTTTCCAGCCAGGTTGGGGACGGGACAGACTCTTTTTCAGGCACCTTTTAATGCCCTTTTCCCCATGCGGGGTAAACAGAGTGGATCCTGAAGAGGGCAGCTCAGTTGTGAAGAAAGCTGCTGAAATGTTCTCCTGTTCCAAGAGCGAGACAATTGAATCAAAGTCCACTGTCTACATGGCGGTCTGAAGCTAGGGACATGCAGATCTCATGGTTCTGTTCCCATCACCTCTCGCCGATCAAGGCAAGCTGTGTGGGGGGAGTGAAGGGGGGGGAAGAGGGTGCTGGTTTCCTCTAGACAGACATTGGGCAGGGGACATCTTTTAATGTAGGTTTGCCATTGCACATCAGCAGACACATGGTCCTTGAAAGAGGGTAGGTCCAGTTCCAGTGGCAATGGAACCTTGTCAACTCGGGGTCTCCCTACTGCCGCAGCCTTCATCCGCCATCGCAGCCGTTGCTACCATACCCATATCTTCACCATGATCCGCCGTTGGGGATTTGTTTTAGATCGCGACCTTACCTTCATGTTCAAGTCTGTCCACCGCGGCAAGGTGGCACTCCAAGAATCGTGGTGTCTCGGGGTAATAGAGAAATGAATGAGGATATAAATATAAATTTAATTGGAGGTTTGTTTACAGATTTTTCATCATATTGTTGGACTGTTTAACCAGCTTCATGCACGTTGATCCCGATATGTGAAGAAGCTGGATTATGAAATAATATTGGATTGGATTTGGATTTGTTTATTGTCACGTGTACCGAGGGACAGTGAAAAGTATTTTTCTGCGTGCAGCTCAAACAGATCATTAGTACATGAAAAGAAAAGAAAATACATAATAGGGCAACACAAGGTATACAATGTAACTGCATAAACACCGGTATCGGGTGAAGCATACAGGGTGTAGTGTTAATGAAGTCAGTCCATAAGAGTGTCGTTTAGGAGTCTGGTAACAGTGGGCAAGAAGCTGTTTTTGTATCTATTCGTGCGTGGTCTCAGACTTCTGTATCTTCTGCCTGATGGAAGAAGTTGGAAGAGTGAATAAGCCGGGTGGGAGGGGTCTCTGATAATGTTGTCTGCCTTCCTGAGGCAGTGGGAGGTGTAGGTTGAATCAATGTGAGGGTGGCACGTTTGTGTGATGCGTTGGGCTGAGTTCACCACACCCTGAAGTTTCTAGTGGTCTTGGGCCGAGCAGTTGCCATACCAGGCTGTGATGCAGCCGGATAGGATGCTTTCTGTGGTGCATCTGTAAAAGTTGGTCAGGGTTAATGTGGACATGCCAAATTTCCTTAGTTTCCTGAGGAAGTAGAGGCGCTGTTGTGCTTTCTTGGTGGTAGCGTCGACATGGGTGGACCAGGACAGATTTTTGGTGTGCACATCTAGGAATTTGAAGCTGTCAACCATCTCCATCTCGGCCCCATTGATGCTGACAGGGGCGTGTACGATACTTTGCTTCCTGAAGTCAATGACCAGCTCTTTAGCTTTGCTGGCATTGAGGGAGAGATTGTTGTCATTACACCACTCCACTAGGTTCTCTATCTCCCTCCTGTATTCTGATTTGTTGTTGTTCGAAATATGACCCACTATGGTCGTGTCATCAGCAAACTTGTAGATAGAGTTGGAACCAAATTTTGCCACGCACTAGTGTGTGTATAGGGAGTATAGTAGGGGGCTAAGTACGCAGCCTTGCGAGGCCCCGGTATTGAGGAATATCGTGGAGGAGGTGTTGTTATTTATTCTTACTGATTGTTGTCTAAGGGTCAGAAAGTAGAGGATCCAGTTGCAGAGTGAGGAGCCAAGTCCTAGGTTTTGGAGCTTTGATCTGAGCTTGGCTGGGATTATGGTGTTGAAGGCGGAGCTGTAGTCAATAAATAGGAGTCTGATGTAGGAGTCCTTGTTGTTGAGATGCTCTAGGGATGAGTGTAGGGCCAGGGAGATGGCGTCTGCTGTGGACCGGTTGCGGTGGTATGCGAATTGCAGTGGATCAAGGCATTCTGGGAGTTTGGAGTTGATGCGCTTCATGACCAACCTCTCAAAGCACTTCATTACGACTGAAGTCAGGGCCACCGGATGGTAGTCATTAAGGCACGTTGCCTGGTTCTTCTTTGGCACCGGTATGATGGTGGCCTTCTTGAAGCAGGTGGGGACCTCAGAGCGGAGTTGGGATAGGTTGAAGATGTCCGCAAACACCTCTGCCAGCTGGTCCGTGCAGGCTCTGAGTGCACGACCAGGGATCCCGCCCGGGCCCATCGCCTTCCGAGGGTTCACTTTCAGAAAGGCCAATCTGACTTCGGAAGCTGTGATGGTGGGTATGGGTGTGTTATGGGCTGCTGGAGCAGTCGACAGCGGATTGCTGGTTTCCTGCTCGAACTGAACACAGAATGCACTGAGTTCATCGGGGAGGGGTGCGCTGCTGCTGGAGATGCTGCTCGGCTTCGCTTTGTAGCCCATTATGTTGTTTAGGCCTTGACACAACCACCGAGAGTCTGTAACGCTAGTCTGTGACTCTAGCTTAATCTGATATTCTTTCTTGGCATCTCGGATGGCTTTGTGGAGGTTGTACCTGGATTTCTTTTGTAGATCAGGGTCGCCTGACTTGAACTCATCAGATCTGTCCTTCAGTAGGGAGTCAATCTCCCGATTAAGCCATGGTTTCCGGTTGGGAAACGTACGTGCATCTTTCTTTGGCATGCAGTCGTCCACACATTTACCGATGAAGTCTGTGACGGTGGTGGCATACTCATTTATGTCTTAAATATGGACCGCTGCATTGTCTCCAAGCAGTCACGTAGGAGTTCTTCTGTTTCCTCGGACCAGCACTGCACGACCTCCTTAGCCGGATTCTCCCGCTTACGTTTATGCTTGCCTACTGGGTGAAGGAGCATCGCCTTGTGGTCTGACTTCCCAAAGTGCGGTCGGGGGATGGAACGGTAGGCGCCCTTGATTTTTGAGTAGCAGTGGTCAAGAGTGTTGTCGCCCCTGGTGGGACAGGAGATATGCTGGTGGGATTTTGACAGTACACTCTTGAGGTTGGCCTTGTTGAAGTCTCCGGCCACGATGAACAAGGCCTCCGGGTGTTCTGCTTCGTAGTTGTTTATAACTGTGTACAGTTCGTCCAGCGCCTTCCTCACTTCTGCCTGGGTTGGGATGTAGACCGCTGTGATAATGGCTGAAGTGAACTCACGTGGAAGGTAGTATGGGCGGCACTTCACGGTCAGGTATTCCAGGTCCGGGAAGCAGTAGGTCACCAGGGTGTAAAAGAACATCTTAGAAATACTTTGGTATGTGGAAATAAAAAGATATTGCTTACGAACACAGGTTCACCGCCAACCCAAATGAGGTTTGAGACTCATAAGGAATGTCTTCCTGTTTAAATTGGCCTATATAAGAGTCTTGACATTTTAAACATTGATGATTGTCACTGGAGTTTCTCTGACGTAATAAGTGTGAACATCTTAAAGCACTTCACTTTATTACCGTATAAATATAAGAAATAGCATTCTGGGCTAATTCTACAATTGTACAGCTAAAATTGAAACTTCCCATACACACATTTGAAAAATTAGCAGGGTTCCTCAATCAAGTGGAGGAAAAGGTCTATCATGCAATATTTAAACCTCGTGCATCAATTCCTTTCATCAAAGGAATAATTTTCTTTGAAATCTTTGTGCTTCTGTCCAACTCACCCACAAGAGGGCTACCTAGGTGGAAGTGTAAGATAGAGAACCTGAGCATGAGGAGGCAAAAATAAGATTAGCGCGCATCAAATTACTGCTTCCATTCATTTTGATCCTCTTTCCAAAGCAGCATCATTGCAATCTAATACTTTTTGTTTTAAATTTAGAGTACCCAATTCATTTTTTCCACTTAAGGGGCAATTTAGCGTGGCCAATTCACCTACAGAGCCGGGATCGAACCTGGGACCTCGGCGCCGTGAGGCAGCAGTGCCTTAAAGGGGAAAGCAGCCTATGGTCATCGAGGACTATGGCGACTTGACCTTCACCTGACTGGAACACCTTGGCTATGGCCGTGGCAAGCTCTGGAGCACAATTGTCTGTATTGACGGAATATTGGGCGGGGTTCTCCGCGAACCGGCGGAGCGGGCCACTCCGGCGCCGAGAAATGGCGTGAACCACACCGGCGTTAGTCCGCCCCGAAGGTGCGGCATCCTCGGCACCTTCAGCTGTTAGGCCGGCGCCGGAGTGTTTGGCTCCGCGCCAGCCGGCGCGGAAGGGCCTCCGCCGGCCAGCGCGAGTTGGCGCATTCGCACAAGCGCCAGCGTGTGCTGGCGTCATCCCAGCGCATGCGCAGGGGGGTTCTTCTCCGCACCGACCATGGTGGAGGTTGACAGCGGCCGGTGCGGAGGGAAAGAGTGCCCCCACGGCACAGGACCACCCGTGGATCGGTTGGCCCCGATCGTGGGCCAGGCCACTGTGGGGGCACCCCCCTGGGGCCAGATCCCCCCGAGGATTTTGCAGCCCGCCCGTGGAGCCAGGTCCCGCCAGTAAGGACCTGTTGTGATTTACGCCGGCGGGACCGGCCGGCCACTCGGCCCATCGCGGGCCAGAGAATCGCGGGGTGGGGCCGCTGCCAACGGCCTCCGACCGGCGCGGCGCAATTCCCGCCCCCCCCCCAAAACCCCGGCGTCAGAGAATTCGGCAGCCGGCGGGGGCGGGATTCACTCCGCCCCCCGGCGATTCTCCGACCCAGCGGGGGGGTCGGAGAATCCCGCCCATTGTCTTTTACAATATCCAGTGCCTTCAGCAGTTTCTTGATATCACGTGGAGTGAAAATGGTGCCCATGAGCTCGCCCGCAGGAAATTACTCAAGTGCGGCCTCGGTGGAGAGAAACTCCCCAAGGCCCCCCAAAACGGCCAAGTGCGGTTGAATAGCGGGGTGCTTCTTGGCGCTGCAACCGTCTGGAAAGACTCTACAAAACGTGCCGAATCGCGCCCGTTACGCTAAGGCCCTACCGTTTCACTAAAGTGAATGTTTCCGTGGGATGATTTGAAGATGAGCAGGGGAGTTCTCCCTGTTATCCTGCCCAAAGTTCAGGCCTTACTCAATTACACATCATTTGTGAGAGCTTGTTGTGGGAAAATTGGCTGCCACAATTCCCACCTCCCAACAGCTGACTGGCTGTGAAGCACTTTGGGTGGGCCTGAGGTTGTGAAATGCACATGCGTGGCCACTGACTAGCCTGGGCTGCCCATCACTGCCTCATATAATTTATAAAATGTAGTGTCTCAGATAGCCATCCATATTGGAGCTCGAAAACCCATCTCTGTGTACCCTTCAACGGAGAGATACATTGTTGAGGAGAGCTGTCCAGACCTGATAATATCCAGCTTGTTATAATGCTATTGAAATGAAATGAAATGAAAATCGCTTATTGTCACAAGTAGGCTTCAAATGAAGTTACTGTGAAAAGCCCCTAGTCGCCACATTCCGGCGCCTGTTCAGGGAGGCTGGTACGGGAATCGAACCGTGCTGCTGGCCTGCCTTGGTCTGCTTTCAAAGCCAGCTATTTAGCCCTGTGCTAAACAGCTGGTAATAATCCCTGGTGCTTCCTTTCCTTCAGGAAGAATTAGTTCCGCTCTTCTGGCATATTTAATTGTCTGTAAGTTTTGTCTTCCTCATCCTTGATCCGGGAGTGATCCGGGATGGGACCAAAAAGTGGCTAGGATTATAATCCACTTCATTATTTATATAAATGTACAGTAAGAAGTCTTACATCACCAGGTTAAAGTCCAACTGGTTTGTTTCGAATCACTAGCTTTCGGAGCGCAGCTCCTTCCTCAGGTGAATGTTTGCATATATGTCTCTGGAACCCACCTCTTCATTCACCTGAGGAAGGAGCTGTGCTCCGAAAGCTAGTGATTCAAAACAAACCTGTTGTGGTGAGCCACATATGGCTATTGTATATACTCACTGTTGTTCTATTATTACTATTGTCATCGACATCCACTATTGTATATACTTACTGTTGTTGCTGTTACTGTTGCTGTTGAATTGTTGTGTTGATGCTGCTGTTGGCTCCGCCTGTGGCTCCGCCCCTCTGAGGAGGTATATAACCGGCCGATCTGAGACAGGCTGTCAGTGCGGGAGAAACTACAGGTTGCCACACATCTAGTTGATTAAAGCCGCTGTTCTTTGGTACAAACTGTCTCGACTGAATTGATGGTCATCACCTGTTGGACTTTAACCTGGTGTTGTAAGCCTTCTTACCGTGCCCACCCCAGTCCAACGCCGGCATCGCCACATCATACATAAATGTAGATTGTTCTTCTTCAGGTCGGCACTGCCGGGGTGCCAGGGGAAGTGCCAGGACACTGTCCTGCCCAGCCCTATCCATGACCGCCCTGGGGCTCCAAGGGCTCTGAGCACCCCTGCATTCCCCCGCCTCCCCCCCCCCCCCCCCCCTCCGGCCATGGTCACCACACCGGGTTTCCCATTTTTTGGAACCAGTACTGCTTGCCGCTGGCCTCAGTCTGTGGCGGTGGGCCCGGTGAATCCCGGGAGCCGGGAGACTCCGACCTCGCACAGGCCGAGCATATTTAAATAAATGAGTCTAATATGCCAAGTCTGGTTCACGCCCAGCGAGGGCACGATCCGGATTACGTCAGGTGCCGCAAGCCGGGAGCCCATTTAGGGGCTTTCGCTGTTCGCCAGGAATAGCGTGAGGTGCGCCTGGTACATTGTGGGGCGGGGTGGGGGGGAGGGGCAGAATAACCCTCGAAATATGCAAACTCTTGAAGAGAGAACGATTCAGAATTTTAATACCGGTTATTAAGAATTAATTGGCAAATGCAGACCATACCTAGATTTGTTCTTGCCATGTTGGGTGCTCCAACATACAAACGAACCAACGCGGTTGTAGATGGTACAACTCTGTTTTATTATTCTGTATAACAACTGTTAACTTCTGGCTGTGGTTCGTACTTCACCAGTTAACCTGTGGACTCAGCCCTAGCACTATTCTAGAGAGGCACTCAGCACATGGTCTATGTCTGAGAGGCACGCTGTGAGCTCTGTGCTCTGAGCTATCTCCTGGTGGAAATGAGCGGGAACTGTGGTGTTCCCTGTTTTATAGTGCATGTGCTCTCACTGGTGATTGGCTGTGATGTTGCGTGTGTGTTGATTGGTCCGTCGACCTGTCCATCAGTGTGTGTGTGTGATTGCACCATGATATGTTAATATGGGTATCATGACAGTTCTAATGCTTCAAAAATTACTTCCCCAGCTGTAAGAAATGTAAGAATGTTCTGGGGTCATCAAAGGCAATAGATAAAAGCCAGCCCTTTATTACCAATCTTTCTGTGGAGTTGGAGAAATGTGTTTGCCACTGCTTCGTCTCTGAATGGCACTGCTTAATATTAAATCACCCCAATTAAAAAGGGACACTTGAGCAGCATGGTTCGAACTGCTGGTGCTTTGAAGGTGCAAAGCATCAATTTCAGCCTTCTGAATGAATGTAGAGTGTTTACTTGAATTGTGTTGCAGCATGTTTCCCACCAGCTTGTCAGTTCAGATAGGAAATCAGTTCGCAAATGACCTTTCACGCTCCTTCAGTGATTCAAAAGCTTTGTGCACGCTGAAGGATACCTGTCCGCTTTGACAGGCGGGGATGGCAGGCACAGTACTGACGCTCAAGATTAGCTGGACATCAGACAAGGCTTCAATAGGAAATCTGTTGCTGGACTAATAATCCAGAGACTAATAGTCCAACGACGTGAGTTCAAATCCCACCAAAACAACTGGAGGAAGTAAAATTCAATTAGCGGTTGGGTGGTACAGAACTCAAATATTGCTGATAATAATAATAATCTTTATTGTCACAAGCAGGCTTACATTAACACTGCAATGAAGTTACTGTGAAAAGCCCCTAGTCGCCACACTCCGGCCCTGTTCGGGTACACAGGGGGAGAATTCAGAATGTCCAAATTACCTAACAAGCACGTCTTTCAGGACTCGTGGGAGGAAACCGGAGCACCCGGAGGAATCCCACGCAGACACGGGGAGAACGTGCAGACTCCGCACAGACAGTGACCCAAGCCGGGAATCGAACCTGGGACCCTGGAGCTGTGAAGCAACAGTGCTAACCACTGTGCTACCATGCCGCCCACTTATTTTAAGTGATCGGAGAAGAGGTTGGAATCTCGGTGGTCAAAAGGAAAAGGCCAGAGCCACAAAGCATAATATTCCTCTCTTTACTGGGTCTCCTTTTTCAGAGCTCATCAGGAATGGGTAGAAGGATCGAGTGCAACACTCAGGCAGTCCAGTCACATAATACTGAAATGCCCATTTAATTATTTCTGTGGTTCTCTCCCAACATCCTTCACACCAAGCCAATAAGACCTCCTTCAGTCCAGCCGAAAATAATGAAGGCAAAGCCTGCCGTGTATAACGCAGTCCTTTCATCACAAGATATAGAGTTAGGATATAGCTGGGACAGGCTTGTATATTTAGAAAGCAATGGCCCACTTTATTTAGTTCTCATGTGCACTCTTTCATCCTATAGATAAATTCCGATTTTTTGGCTTAGGTTTCATTCAGTTTTAAATGCAGTAACTTCATATTAAAATTACATTCGGCAGCAAAGTCAGAGGTGGACTGAATTCATTTGATATTCCAGTCAACATTCCACTCGCAGGGTGGCAGTGTTTTAAGAGAGACACGTTGCAGAAGCTTATCACGTTGCACTCATCCGGACAAAAACAAGAATGCCAAATTTCAAACTATCACAACAATTATACTGCAGGAGAAAGGGTGCTGATTTACTCTGATTGGCTGAGGCATTGCAGTACAGAAAGCAACAGGAAACTTTAGGCCCCTTCAAGCCCCAGGTACGTTAAAAAAAAGTGCACGGCTTGAACATATTCCTTTTGTCTGCAGAGAATGGTTCCCTGCGTATGAATGGATGTAGCTTCAGGCAATTGTAAATGAGCCAGGTTACGAGCTGGGCTGATTATTTTAAATTGGTAGTTAGTGTAGCTCTCAGCACACTCAGGAATGTTCAGCAAGTGCGACCAAATCATGGAAGTCCATCTAACAGCAGATGTTTTGTTTTGGGTTTTACAAGTGAGGGCTGGCTGACTACACTCTGTTACAAACAATGTAAGGAACATGTTATTTGATCTGACAAGATGATCAGCGGATTGGATAGGGTGGACAGTGAGAGCCTTTTTCCTCGGATGGTGATGTCTAGCACGAGGGGACATAGCTTTAAATTGAGGGGAGATAGATATAAGACAGATGTCAGAGGTAGGTTCTTTACTCAGAGAGTAGTAAGGGCGTGGAATGCCCTGCCTGCAACAGTAGTGGACTCGCCAACACTAAGGGCATTAAAATGGTCATTGGATAGACATATGGACGATAAGGGAATAGTGTAGATGGGCTTTAGATTGGTTTCACAGGTTGGCGCAACATCGAGGGCCGAAGGTCCTGTACTGCGCTGTAATGTTCTATGTTCTATGTTCTATGATCAGACAATCAATGGCTTTGTTATGAAGGAATGCAGCTAAGAATATAGAGTTATGAGCTGTGGTATTAGAGGTATTACGGTACCTGATAGGCTGGAGCACCATTGGTGGAAACTGTATGCTTTCTATTGGTTAGGATGTATGGTAGCTCCACCCTGCTAGGAGGGGTATAAGAGCCCGTGCCGCCCCAGCAGCCTTCATTCTGTACCTGAGCTGCTGGTTATTAACATCTAGCTTATTAAAGCCTTCAGTTGGACTACAGCCTCGCTTTAGTGGTCATTGATCGTGCATCAATTTAATAAGCTAGTTTTTTTTAAAAAAAGGATGGAGCTCCGCATCAAGCCGGAGTGTCTGCAACTCAGCCCCCACGCGGCGAACTCAGCTGCAATCTTCAAGCACTGGCTGGCGTGCTTTAAAGGGTATCTTAGGACGGCCGAAAACACACCCACGGGAGAGCAGAAACTGCACGTCCTGCACTCAAGGGTGAGCCTGGAGATTTACACCCTCGAGGAAGCGGAAGACTTCGATGCAGCAATAGAGCTGCTAAAAGGACATTCTATTCGCCCGGTAAACCAGGTCTATGCCCGGCACCTGCTTGCAACAAGGCGACAAACCCTGGGGAATCGCTGGAAGAATCCTACCGTGCACTCCTGGTGTTGGGGAGAAACTGCAGCTGCCCGCATTTTCGTGGCAGGTATGCTATCCTCAGAAATTCGCCAGCGACTGCTAGAGAAAGACACTCTGGGTCTCAAGGAGACATGGGCCCTTGCCGGCTCCCTGGACGTGGCCTCCAGGAACGCCCGCGCCTATGTTCCCGACCGCGCGGCAGCCCCCTGGGCAGCGTGGAACCCCTCCGCGGCCGACCCCGAGACATCCCCCATCCCCCCACAAGCCTGCACTGCAAGGCGGCCTGGCAACACCGAGGGGCCCCGCTGCTACTTTTGCGGGCAGGCCAAGCACCCCCGCCAGCGCTGCCCGGCCCGTGCATCCACCTGCAAGGGATGCGGCAAAAAGGGCCATTTTGTGGGGGTATGTCAGGCCCGTGCGGTTGCCGCGGTCTCCGGCGGCGAATGCGGACCGCCACCACAAACTTCTCCACGGTCCCCGTGCGGTCAGCGGTCGCCGCCATCTTCCTATTCCAGGGCCACGTGCGGACCCCGCGGACGCCATGTTAGAGGGATGGGCCATTTTGTGCACCCGCAGCCATGTGCGACCAATGGGAGCCCCTATCTTGGATGAACCCCCAGGACCCCAGCTCGGCTGACCATGCACTGCCCGAAGAGAACTCTCAACTGCTGCAATTAGCCTCGGTGACTCTGGATCAGTCCTGGCCTCGAACACTCTCAACTGCTACAACGACTGTATTCGTCAACGGGCACGAGACGTCCTGCCTAATCGACTCTGGGAGGACGGAGAGCTTCATACACCCCAACACGGTAAGGCGCTGTTCTCTCCTCATCCACCCCGTTAATCAAAAAATCTCCCTTGGCTCCGGTTCACACTCGGTGGAGATAAAGGGGTTTTGTGCAGCGACCCTCACAGTCCAGGGAAGGGAGTTCAAAAATGTCCGTCTCTACGTTTTCCCCACCTCTGCGCGGCTACACTCCTGGGTTGTAAATCCCAAAGTCTAACCTTCAAATTCGGCGGCCATTTATCCCCTCTTACTGTCTGCGGCCTCGCGACCCTTAAGGTCGACCCGCCTTCCCTGTTTGCGAACCTCACCCCAGATTGCAAACCCGTCGCCACCAGGAGCAGACGGTACAGTGCCCAGGACCGGATCTTTATTAAGTCAGAGGTCCAAAGGCTACTGAGGGAAGGGGTCATTGAAGCCAGTAACAGGCCCTGGAGAGCTCAAGTAGTGGTGGTAAAGACCGGGGAGAAGCATAGGATGGTCATCGACTACAGTCAGACCATCAACAGGTTTACGCAGCTGGACGTGTACCCTCTCCCCCGCATATCCGACCTGGTAAACAGGTTCACACATTATAAGGTCTTCTCCACGGTGGATCTCAAGTCCACCTACCACCAGCTCCCCATCCGCACTAGTGATCGCAAATACGCTGCCTTCGAAGCAGATGGGCGGCTCTACCACTTCTTAAGGGTTCCCTTCGGTGTCACCAACAGGGTCTCGGTCTTCCAGCGCGGGATGGACCGAATGGTTGACCGGTACAGTTTACGGGCAACATTCCCGTATCTTGATAATGTCACCATCTGTGGCCACGAGCAGCAGGACCATGACATCAACCTCCGAAAATTCCTCCAGACCGCAAAAATCCTTTTTACCTTACATACAACAAGGATAAATGCGTGTTTAGCACCGACCGCCTAGCCATCCTTGGCTACGTAGTGCCAAATGGAGTTATAGGCCCCAACCCTGAACGCATGCGCCCCCTTATAGAGTTCCCCCTCCCTCACTGCCCTAAGGCCCTGAAGTGCTGCCTAGGGTTTTTCAGTTACTACGCCCAGTGGGTCCCCAACTATGCGGACAAGGCACGTCCCCTGGTCTAATCCACAGCTTTTCCCCTGTCGATAGAGGCCCGCCAGGCCTTCAGCTGCATCAAAACAGACATTGCAAAGGCCACGATGCACGCCATCGATGAGACCCTCCCCTTCTAGGTCGAGAGCGATGCGTCTGACGTAGCTCTGGCGGCCACGCTCAACCAAGCGGGCAGACCCGTGGCCTTCTTCTCACGTACCCTCCATGCTTCCGAAATCCGCCATTCCTCAGTTGAAAAGGACGCCCAGGCCATAGTAGAAGCTGTGCGACATTGGAGGCATTATCTGGCCGGCAGGAGATTCACTCTCCTCACTGACCAACGGTCGGTTGCTTTCATGTTTGATAATGCACAGCGGGGCAAGATAAAAAACGACAAGATCTTGCGGTGGAGGATCGAACTCTCCACCTACAACTATGAGATCTTGTACTGTCCCGGGAAGCTAAATGAGCCTCCTGACGCCCTGTCCCGCGCATGGCACATGTGCCACCGCACAAGCGGACCGCCTCCGAGCCCTCCACGAGGACCTCTGCCACCCTGGGGTTGTCATAATATACACCAGTATATCATGGTGCAGACACACACTGATGGACACACCGTGGGACCAATCAACACACACAACACCGCAGCCAATCACCAGTGAGAGCACACGCACTATAAAGACAAGGGGGCATCAGAGTTCCCGCTCATTCGAGTAGTAGCTAGCTAGGAGCACAGAGCTCACAGCCTGCAACACAGACATTCACCATGTGCTGAGTTAGGACAAGGCAAAGGTCTTTAGTTAAAGCTGGTATCGTATTCACGCACAGTCTGAGTATGTTTAAACAGTTAATGATTCAATAAAATAGTGTTGCACTATTTCAAGTGTTGGTGACCTGTATGTGATCCAGAACACCCAACACAACATGATACCAGGAGTTGAGGGATATTAGCACTTCTTTGACCTACCTGCAAGTGATCTGCCTTCCGCCAGCATTCCGTCATCCTGCAACATGGACAACATCTGCCCGCCGCCACTGCTCCGCATCACCGGCAACCTCGGGGCCAACTGGAAGGTTCTCAAACAGCGCTTCCAGCTCTTCCTCGAAGCCACAGTCAGGGAGGACGCCTCGGATACCAGGAAGATTGCTCTTCTCCTCTCCACGGTCGGGGACCATGCCATCCACATTTTCAACTCTCTCACCTTTGCGGGTGATGAAGATAAAACAAAGTTCAAGACGGTCCTCCTCAAGTTTGACACTCACTGCAGCGTAGAGGTGAATGAAAGTTTTGAACACTACGTGTTCCAGCAGCGTTTGCAGGGTAAGGACGAACCTTTCCAATCCTATCTAACGCACCTCCGTATCCTTGCGTAGTCTTGGTGCTACGGGCCCACCTCCGACTCCATGATACGCGACCAGATCGTTTTCGGTGTTCAGTCGGACCCCCTACGACAGCAGCTCCTCAAAGTAAAGCAGCTCACCCTAGCGACTGCCATCGAGACCAGTGTCTGACATGAAAACGCCACGAGTCGGTACTCCCATACACAAGCGGCTGAAACGGCGCGGCAAGGTCCCCACGAGGTGGAATGGGTCCAAGTGATTGAGCACCTCCAGGGCCTCAGCCTGGATGAGGGCGGCCATTTTGCGTGCTTTTCGCCGACTCCCACGCTTGTGCGCACCAAACGAGGGTACGGCGACATGGAGGAACGTAATGCGCAGGCGCGCACCATGCATCACACATCACGACGGGCGGCAACTGTGGCTCTGCCCATTTAAAGCGGCAATGCCCTTCAAAATCTCGACAATGCCTACGTATGCTAGACTTGGCCACTATGCTGCCTTCTACCGAGCAGTTCAGCCTGCCACTTCATATTGCTTCAACCAGCCTCGCAGGAATGTTCGGGCAATTCAACCCACGGTCACCGAGTCCGATGCGGACCTCCCACACAGCAGTAACACCGAGGACCCGAAGGCACCTTTTCGAGTCGGTGTCGTAACGAAAAACAGGCTGTCCCCGAAGCAAAGACACCAGCCGCTGTCGGTATACAGCATCGATCCAGACGATGAGTAAACACAGACATTCACCATGTGCTGAGTGCATCGACTGGTTAGGACAAGGCAAAGGTCTTTAGTTAAAGCTAGTATCGTGTTAACCCACAGTCAGAGTATGTTAAACAGTTAATGATTCAATAAAATAGTGTTGCACTATTTCAAGTGTTGGTGACCTGTATGTGATCCAGAACACCCAACACATCAGGGGTCACTCGCTTTTTCCATTTTGTCAAGACCCGCAACCTGTCCTACTCCATCGAGGAGGTCAGGACAGCCACCAGGGACTGCCAAACCTGCGCAGAGTGCAAACCACACATCGACCGTACAGAGAAAGCGCACCTGATAAAGGCATCCCGTCCCTTTGAACGCCTCAGCATGGACTTCAAAGGCCCCCTCCCTTCCACCGACCGCAACACATACTTCCTGAACGTGATTGACGAGTACTCCCGGTTCCCATTCGCCATCCCCTGCCCCGACATGACCGCAACCACCATCATCAAGGCCCTTCATAGCATCTTTGCACTGTTCGGGTTCCCCGCTTACATACACAGTGATAGGGGGTCCTCCTTTATGAGCGTCGATCTGCGTCAATTCCTGCTCAGCAAGGGCATCGCCTCGAGCAGGACGACCAGTTACAACCCCTGGGGTAACGGGCAGGTAGAGATGGAGAACGGAACGGTCTGAAAGACCGTCCTACTGGCCCTGCGGTCCAGGAACCTCCCAGTCTCCCGCTGGCAGGAAGTCCTCACGGATGCCCTGCACTCCATCCGGTCACTGCTTTGTACCACCACCAACCAGACACCTCACGAACGTCTCCTTGTCTTCCCCAGGAAGTCCTCCTCTGGGACCTCGCTCCCGACCTGGCTGGCAGCACCCGGACCCATCCTGCTCCGAAAACACGTGCGGGCGCACAAGTCGGACCCGTTGGTCGAGAGGGTCTATCTGCTCCATGCTAACCCCCAGTACGCCTACGTGGTGTACCCCGACGGCCGACAAGATACGGTCTCCCTATGAGTCCTGGCGCCTGTCAGAGCCCCATGCACACCCCAGCCACCAGTCCCACCCTCCTCTCCACCGGGGCACCTTACAGGAGGATCGGTCCTTCCGCCGGCCCCGTCTAGGCCCCCCCCACCCACTGACGCTCCCGCAGGCGCTCCCTTCCCAGGTCAACCGTTTCCCCACCAGCGCCGTCTAGGGGTGCTGAAGCTGTCATGGAAATCAAAGCCACGCTCCCGGAGTCACAGACGCCCGAGCCTCCACCGGAGTCACCACCGAAGCTCTGACGATCACAGAGGACGACCAGGGCCCCGATCGACTGATTACTTCATTTTAAATTGTAAACTGTAAACTGTAAACTGATTGCTCCATTTTAAATTGTAAACTGCAAACTGTAAACTGTAAATTTAAATCATCAATTGTAAATAGCTATCAGAATTGTAAATAGTTACAAAACGCTGTACGGAGGTATTACGGTACCTCCATAACTAATTATACCACGTTGCCATGTTTGTAGTATCAGGCCACCACCCCCGCCGGCTCTTTTTTAACAGGGGGTGAATGTGGTATTAGAGGTATTACGGTACCTGATAGGTTGGAGCACCATTGGTGGAAACTGTATGCTTTCTATTGGTTAGGATGTATGGTAGCTCCGCCCTGCTGGGCGGGGTATAAGATCCCGTGCCGTCCCAGCAGCCCTCATTCTGTACCTGAGCTGCTGGGGGAAACATCTAGCTTATTAAAGCCTTCAGTTGGACTACAACCTCGCTTTAGTGGTCATTGATCGTGCATCATGAGCGAAGTCAGCTATAAGGTTAAAAAGAATGATTCTCCTAACAAGTACAGATTAACAATTAAAAGCAGGGTTCATCTGCTGGACAAAGGTTTAAAAGTTTATAAACATGCCTGGGCATAACTCTTTGCTCAGGGCCAACAACATCCAGTGGCATATCATCTAAAACAGGCAGTTCTGAAAATAAACAGGAACTGGCCTTTGCATCACCTAAGCAAGGCATTGGTAAAGTGTAAGATCCTACAATCTAACAATGAATAACCTTACGGATGTGTCCAAATAACTTGTTAACTGAATCTTGGATACTGGGTGTTACGAGGAAGTGACCACTATCTGCATCTCTCAGTATGATGTTTGATGGAGAGGCAATGTTAAAATGAAGGATGTTGTCCAGCATGAATGCTCAACATGCTTCCTTTGGGATATAAATATTGGAACTACAAAGTAGGATATTTAGATTTTTTTGGATTCGCTCCAGTGTCTCTCAAGGTAAACTGTTGAAGTGTAGTGATGATAGTTTCCCTTTTAATTGGGATAGAGGTATCTTGATATTCTTGGTAGCATTCTATTCAAGGAGTTAAGATAAATACTACTTTAAATATTGATTGGATATCTTCAATACCTATCTGTATCATTAATAAGACTTAGAGTCTCCATTAGAAACAAGATTATACTTACTTTTCCTCGAACTATCAATGTTGCGATTGATTTAGCATCAAATGTAAATTGCATGTTAGGTCTTTGAAAAAACCCTTATAAAATTTAGAAAATATATTGGGCGGGTTTCTCCATTGCCTAATGCCGAAATCGGGAAATGCCAGTCTTCGAGGCCCGCTTTGGTCTCGACCAGGGTCTGCATACATGTTGCCGTGGAGCACAGGGAGTGGACCATCTCCGCCTGGGACTGCCACATCGCCATTGACTGTGCCACTATCGTTTGGATTTGTGTCACATCAGCCAGTCACTGCGCCATCTCCCTCTGGGACCGGGCCACCTCCCTCTGTGTCTGCGCCACGTCGGTCAGGGGCTGGGCAATGCCACCAACTTTCCCAGCCATGGCCTGCTGTGACTGGGCCACGCTCAGAAGCGTGTCGCTGCGGCTGCATCTCTACAATAGATGGGACTGTCCGTTCCAGAAACTTGAAACTGGTCTAGACGGCAGCTGGTCCCTGGGGTCGGCCTGCCCTCCGACTGTACACCCCCTCAGGAGTTCCTACCTCCACCTGCTGAACTGGACCAGCTGTGTGATGCGAACCAGAGAGTGTCTCAGGAGCTGCGACGGGAAGTCAGTGTCATCCTCCGACTCGGGTCTCCTGGCTCTCAGGCGGAGGGCTGGTGTTCGAGCTGCTCCCATCACTGCTCGGCTCACGGGGGGGGGGGGGGGGGGGCCTCCGGCTGTGACACTAATTGGGGGCGGGGGACGCCAGATGGGCCTTCCTCAACTCCAGCAGGTCCTGCAAGACCCAGGACAAGATGCATGATTAGACCGTGGACCGGGGGTTGGGGGGGGGGGGGAGTGGGGGTGAGGATGGGGGTGAGAGGGTGGGGAGGGTGTGGTTGAGGATGGTGTATGGCGAGAAAGGGTGCGGGTGAGGGTGGGGGTGAGGGTGGTGTGGGGGTGAGGGTAGTGTGTGGATGAGGGTGGGGGTTAGGGTTGTGTGGGGGTGGGGTGGGGGTGCGGGTGGTGTTGGGGTGGGGTGATGTGGGGGTGAGGGTGGGGGTGAGGGTGGTGGGGGTGAGGGTAGTGTGTGGATGAGGGTGTGGGTGTTGTGGGGGTGAGGATGGTGTGGGGGTGAGAGTGGGGGTGAGGGTTGTGTGGGGGTGGTGTGGGGGTGCGGTGGTGTGGGGTGGGGGCGAGGGTGGGGTGGGGTGAGGATGGTGTGGGGGTGAGATGGGGGTGAGGGTTGTGTGGGGGTGCGGTGGGATGGTGTGGGGGTGAGGGTAGTGTGTGGATGAAGCTGGGGGTGAGGGTGGTGTTGGGGGGAATGACACACGCGTCACGTGTAACCGCAACCCAGCAGGGTCTCACTTCCTCGCCGGGGGGTGGGGGGGGGGGGGGGGGGGTGGTGGGGTGGGGGTGGTAGGGTTGTGGGTGTGTGGGGGGGGAGTTAGTGCCAGAGGCACAGTGCTGTGTACTCACCCTGGCCACCCTGAGGAGGTCATGCAGTCTTTTCGGGCCCTGCTGGCCAGTCCGGAAGGTGTTGCCTACGGCACTGACCACCTCTGCCACCTGCGCCCAGGCATGGCGAATGGCGGTGGCTGGCAGCCTCCTTCGTGGGCTGGGCTACAGGGTCGTCCGTCACCTATACCGCGTCCAGGAGAGTCTCCAGCTTAGCATCCGTGAAGCGTGGGGCTGTGCTCCATCGCTCCATCTTGTTGGCTGGGATGGTGTATGTGGGGAGTGCAGAGTGTACATAATAATAATCTTTATTGTCACAAATAGGTTTACATTAGCACTGCAATGAAGTTACTGTGAAAAGCCCCTAGTCGCCACACTCCGGCGCCTGTTCGGGTACACAGAGGGAGAATTCAGAATGTCCAATTCACCTAACAAGCACGTCTTTCGGGACTTGTGGGAGGAAACCGGAGCACCCGGAGGAAACCCACGCCGACACGGGGAGAACGTGCAGACCGGCCCCGTTTCTCACTGAAACCGATTGTGTTCCCCGTGCCGCCGGTGTTCGCCCCTCCGCAGCAGCGGAATCCGTCCAGGTGCGGCGCCGTTCTTTTGCTGTCGTGGAGCTCCACGAATTTGGTGCCGGCGTTAACACATGGGGCGGGATTCTCCCTCCTGCCGCACCCGTTATCTGGCACAGACCGCCCCCGTTGGCAGCGGAACCCTCCGTCCCGGCAGCCGGCCGATGGGGTTTCCCATTGTGGACCCCCCCACGCCGTCAGGAGATCCACGGGCGCGAGTGCGGTGCCGGTGAAACAGAGGGTCATGCCGACGGAGAACCCCAAATGGCGGAAATTGCCGCGAGTTTCCCGGCGCCCGGCCCGGCGAGGCCGGCAACACTATTCAATGTTAATTGGTCCACTTAACGAGGCCTGGCGGTCTTCCAACCCGAACGCCGGATCGCCAGCTGATTCCCCAGGCCGTTCTCGCCAGCCCCCCGCTAACAACATCGAGCAGCACTTAAGCTGCACTTGCTCAGCCAACCCCCCAGCCAGCTCGCAGCAATAGCACCCAGGAGGCCAGCCCCAAGAATCGGGGAGGCTGACCTGGGGAGGCTCCTGGACGCGGTGGAGGCCAGGAGGGATGTCCTGCTCCCCCGAGGGTCCGGGGGGTGAGCCACCGGGCAGCCAGTGCTGCCGGGGACGAGGTGCCGGCGGCAGTGGAGAGCCTGGTGCACGACGTTGGCACCATGAGTGAAGGTGTCCAAGGCATCGCGCAGTCGGTGACGGCCATGGCTGAGGGTCTCGGCAGTGTGCCTGCCTCACTGGGGGTGTAACTCAGATGGGGTTTTGCAGGACGTGTCCCGCTCTCAGATGGGAATGGCCGAGCGCTGTGCAGCTTATCCCAGTCACAGGTGGGCTTGGCTGAGGCACTGCAGAGCATGGCCCAGTCACTGAGGAGCATCGCCGAGGGCGTCAACGCGATGGTGCGGACCAAGGGGCACCGCCGGGGCTGGCAGAGCCAGATGGTGCAGCGGCAGCCGGGACTCGAACCAGCTGCCCCTCCGTCCCAAGGTGAACCTCAGGGCACTGATCAGGAGGAGGGGGGGCTGAGTGCCAACCTGGGCCCGTCCCATGGGGCGGCGGTGGCCACCAGCACTCCCCAGTTCCACGCCTCTGATGAGGCCGCGTCTTGGGGTCAGCACACGGGACAGGGCGGCACGGCTGTGCATGTGCCGTCGACAAGTGAGCCGGGGCCCTCCGTCCCCAGAGGACGCCCGCCAGGGGAATCGAAGGCCCCAGGACCAGGTAAGCAGCTGGCTGCCTCCACCTCAAATGTGCATCCTCGGGCCACATCCAGATGTACTGGTAGAGCTAAGAGGGCCGAGCACGTTGAGGATCACTGAGGGCACCGGGGAGGGAGGAGGGGTTAGGTAGGGGGGGAGGGGTTAGGTAGGGGGGGAGGGGTTAGGTAGGGGGGGAGGGGTTAGGTAGGGGGGGAGGGGTTAGGTAGGAGGGGAGGGGTTAGGTAGGGGGGGAGGGGTTAGGTAGGGGGGGAGGGGTTAGGTAGGGGGGGAGGGGTTAGGTAGGGGGAGGGGTTAGGTAGGGGGAGGGGTTAGGTAGGGGGGAGGGGTTAGGTAGGGGGAGGGTTAGGTAGGGGAGGGGTTAGGTAGTGGGGGAGGGGTTAGGTAGGGGGGAGGGGTTAGGTAGGGGGGAGGGGTTAGGTATGAGGGAGGGGTTAAGTAGGGGGGAGGGGATAGGTAGGGGGAGGGGTTAGATAGGGGGAGGGGTTAGGTAGGTGGAGGGTTAGGTAGGGGGGAGGGGTTAGGTAGGGGAGGGGTTAGGTAGGGGAGGGGTTAGGTAGGGGGGGAGGGGTTAGGCAGGGGGAGGGTTAGGTGGGGGAAGGGGTTAGGTAGTGGGGGAGGGGTTAGGTAGGGGGAGGGGTTAGGTAGGGGGAGGGGTTAGGCGGGGAGGGTTAGGTGGGGGAGGGGTTAGGTAGGGGGAGGGGTTAGGTAGTGGGGGGTGGGTTAGGTAGGGGGAGGGGTTAGGCGGGGAGGGGTTAGGTGGGGGAGGGGTTAGGTGGGGGGAGGGGTTAGGTAGTGGGGGGTGGGTTCGGTGGGGGGAGGGGTTAGGTAGGGGGAGGGGTTAGGCAGGGGGAGGGTTAGGTGGGGGAGGGGTTAGGTAGGGGGAGGGGTTAGGTAGGGGGGAGGGGTTAGGTGGGGGAGGGTTAGGTGGGGGGAGGGGTTAGGTAGTGGGGGAGGGGTTAGGTAGGGGGAGGGGTTAGGTAGGGGGAGGGTTAGGTAGGGGGAGGGGTTAGGTAGTGGGGGAGGGGTTAGGTAGTGGGGGAGGGGTTAGGTAGGGGGGAGGGGTTAGGTAGGGGGAGGGTTAGGTAGGGGGAGGGGTTAGGTAGTGGGGGAGGGGTTCGGTGGGGGGAGGGGTTAGGTAGGGGGAGGGGTTAGGTAGGGGGGGGTTAGGCAGGGGAGGGTTAGGTGGGGGAGGGGTTAGGTAGGGGGGAGGGGTTCGGCGGGGGGAGGGTTAGGTGGGGGGAGGGGTTAGGTAGTGGGGGAGGGGTTAGGTAGTGGGGAGGGGTTAGGTAGGGGGGAGGGGTTAGGTAGTGGGGGAGGGGTTAGGTAGGGGGGGAGGGGTTAGGTAGGGGGAAGGTTAGGTAGGGGGAGGGGTTAGGTAGGGGGAGGGTTAGGTGGGGGGAGGGGTTAGGTAGGGGGGAGGAGTTAGGTAGTGGGGGTGGGGTTCGGTAGGGGTTGGGAGGGGGTGGGGTTGGGGTCCGGGGGGTTTGGGGGGGGTCGGCACTGTCAGGAATAGGGTATTGTCTCACACATTAAACAACTCTTTACACAAACATTATGATGCCTCTGCCACTTTCTTCCGCCGTGTGGGCTGACCCCCGGACCCTTTGCCCGTCTCTCCAGACAACACTCCCCAAGGCACCCACCCACCCACCCCCTGGCCATGGGCATGTCCCGGGAGCTGTGTCCCATCCCCTGGGTGTTCGAATGTTGGCTGCTGCGTGTGTGGTGTCGACTCCCACACAGTGTCCAGGCGTCAAGATGCGGTCGGAATGCTCGGCTACATGGCCCGCCTACCCACGGGAACACGCTTGACATGTGTCAAGTGCTCACTTAACCACGATTGCCAATTCCCTATTAGCGATTGCCTTCAGCTGCGCGGCCAGAGGTCTCAGCAGTTGGCGGGGGCTATGGGTGATCGGTGAGGTGGACGGGCAGCAACAGGGATTGCCCCGGAACGGGGTTGGGATCCAATGTTTGGCATGGTGATGCTGTGAGTGATTCCCCCCCACCTTCCCCCCCCCCCCTTCCCCCCCCCCTTCCCCCCCCCCCTTCCCCCCCCCCAGCGCCTCTCCCCCTACCCTCCGATGGTGGCCCATCCCCCTCCGAGCATTGGGGTGATAACCCCAGTGCCCCCGGTCTCTTCGCCTGTGAGCAAAGATGGCTCCTCCCCTCCTCGCCTCCCAACGGAAGCCCTTCCGCCTGGTTCACGTTTGTCAAAATGAGTACTAATCGGCGTCAGCGTGGCCACTTGCTGTGGAGGCCGCTGAATGATGGGAGGCCGTTGGATATGGGGTGGCTCTCATTAATTGTGTGGAAATGGGGCTTAAGTGGTGATAATAGGTTTCACGCCACGCTATGGCGAGATTCCGAAATCGCCTACAGGAGTGGGCCGTTTGCATCACAAACTGTATGCCGTCTGGCGCGGTTCCCGTTTTTGGCCTCTCCCGCCATTCACCGGCCTTGTTACGTTTGAGCGCAAGTGTAACGAGGCCGTACAATCGTGCCCTTGGTCTCGGAAATGGAGACTGCCAACCATTGTCTCATATGGTGTTCCCGATTGGAAATCGAAGACCTCCCTCCCCACACTCTTCAGCGGAGAGGTACATTGTTTAGGAGAGATGCCCAGACCCTAATACTATCCAAGTTATTATAATCTGGCTAAAACTGTTTTGAAATACTTTTTGGAGGATGGTAATCTTCTCTCATGGTTCCGTTCCTTGAAGAAGAGTTAATTCAGTTCTTCTGACACATTTAAGTGTGTGTGTGGTCTGCCTTTCTCAACCTTAAGTGAGAGTGATCTTCCGAGGAGCACGCCAAATCCAGAATAGTCCCGGAAAGAAGCTAGGATTAGACTCTACTTCACTCTGAGGACCGGGGTTCGATCCCGGCCCCGGGTCACTGTCCGTGTGGAGTTTGCACATTCTCCCTGTGTCTGCGTGGGTTTCGCCCCCCACAACCCCAAAGATGTGCAGGGTAGGTGGATTGGCCACGCTAAACTGCCCCTTAATTGGGAAAAAAAAATAATTGGGTACTCCAAATTTATTTTTTTAAAAAGAATCTACTTCACTATTTACCTGGCATCGCATTGGTGCTGAAATTCAAACACAACCTCGCATTGTGTGGTTGGCAGAATTGTTTTCGGGAACATTTTTATCTCAAATTGCTTCTTTAACCTGTGTGGTGGTATGTATTAGGGGTCATGTGGGACTGTGAAGCCGTGATTCTATTGGCTGGCAGATTCCGGGTCCTGGTTGGCTGTTGACTCCTGGCTCCGCCCTGAAGGCGGAGTATAAGAACCCGAGCTTCTCCCCGCCGCTTCATTCTGTTGCTGAACTGCTGGGGATAAGTCTCGCTTAATAAAGCCTCATCGACTTCATCACTACTCGTCTCTCTCGTAAGTCATTGTGCGCCACAATTTATTAAGCGAGCTTAAAGGACTATGGAGCTCCGGATCGCCCCGGAATGCCTGCGGATCAGCCCCCACGCAGCAAACTCGGCAGCAGTTTTTAAACACTGGCAAGCTTGTTTTGAAGGCTACCTCCGAACGGCCCCCGGCCGGATCACAGAAGACCAGAAAATGCAGGTCCTGCATTCGAGGGTAAGCCCGGAAATTTACCCTCTCATAGAAGACGCAGAGGATTTCCCGACGGCGCTCGCAGCACTGAAGAGCATTTACGTTCGCCCCGTGAACCAGGTCTACGCACGCTACCAACTCGCAACGAGACGGCAAAGTCCCGGAGAATCGTTAGAGGAATTCTACGCTGCGCTGCTAATTTTGGGACGGGGCTGCAGCTGCCCGCTGGTGAACGCGAGCGAACACACGGACATGCTAATTCGCGATGCGTTTGTGGCAGGTATGAACTCTCCCCAAATCCGCCAAAGACTTTGAGAAAGAGAGTCGCTAGGACTCTCAGAGGCACGGGCCCTTGCAGCCTCACTAGATGTGGCCTCGCAAAACGCCCGCGCCTACGGCCCCGACCGGGCAGCAGCCCCTTGGGCTCCGTGGACCCCCGTTGCGACAACCCCCCCCACTCCCTGACAGGCTTGCGCAGTTAAAGCGCCAGACCATCCCAGGGGGGCCCGCTGCTATTTCTGCGGGCAAGCGAAACACCCCTGGCAGCGCTGCCCGACCCGTGCAGCTATTTGCAAAAGCTGCGGCAAGAAGGGCCATTACGCGGCTGTGTGCCGGTCCCGGGAGGCCGCCGCAATCCCCAGAGACGAACAAGCCCAGCGCATTCCAAACGCTTCCCAACCCCCCCAGCGCCCCATGTGCGACCCGCGGGCGCCGCCATTTTGGGTCCCGGGTACCACGAGGGGAGGATGGGCGCCGCCATCTGGTGATCCCCCAGCCATGTGCGATTCATGGGGGCGGCCATTTTGCCCCCCCCGACCACGTGCGATCCATGGGGGCGGCCATTTTGTCCACCCCCGGCCGCGTGCGATTCATGGACGCCGCCATCTTGGATGGCAACAAAGGACCCCAGCATCGACGGCTCCACGGGGTCCGAAGAAGACGCCGAGACACTACGACCACGACTGGCTTCGGTGACGCTGGATCTGGACGCTCCAGACGACGACAACAACGGTGCTGATCAACGGACACGAGACATCATGCCTGATCGACTCCGGGAGCACCGAAAGTTTCATTCACCCAGACACGGTAAGACGCTGTTTTCTGACCTTCCATCCAAGTACGCAAAAGATTTCCCTAGCTGCAGGATCCCACTCCGTAGAGATCAAAGGGTTCTGCATCGCGAACCTAACGGTGCAAGGGAGGGAGTTTAAAAACGACAGGCTCTACGTCCTTCCCCAACTCTGCGCGCCCACATTACTGGGATTAGATTTCCAGTGTAACCTGCAGAGCCTAACATTTCAATTTGGCGGCCCAATACCCCCACTCACTATCTGCGGCCTCACAACTCTCAAGGTTGAACCGCCATCCTTGTTTGCAAACCTCACCCCGGATTGCAAACCCGTCGCCACTAGAAGCAGACGGTACAGCGCCCAGGACCGGATATTTATTCGGTCTGAAGTCCAGCGGTTGCTGAAGGAAGGCATAATCCAGGCCAGCAATAGTCCCTGGAGAGCCCAGGTGGTAGTAGTAAAGACCGGGGAGAAGCAAAGGATGGTCATAGACTATAGCCAGACCATCAACAGGTACACACAGCTAGATGCGTACCCTCTCCCCCCATATCCGACATGGTAAATCGGATTGCCCAGTATAAGGTTTTCTCCATCGTGGAGCTCAAGTCCGCCTACCACCAGCTCCCCATCCGCCCAGGTGACCGCAAGTACACAGTCTTCGAGGCAGACGGGCGTCTATACCACTTCCTAAGGGTCCCATTTGGTGTCACGAACGGGGTCTCGGTCTTCCAATGGGAGATGGACCGAATGGGCAGCACGGTAGCATGGTGGTTAGCACAATTGCTTCACAGCTCCAGGGTCCCAGGTTCGATTCCAGCTTGGGTCACTGTCGGTGCGGAGTCTGCACATCCTCCCCGTGTGTGCGTGGGTTTCCTCCGGGTGCTCCGGTTTCCCCCCACAGTCCAAAGATTTGCAGGTTAGGTGGATTGGCCATGATAAATTGCCCTTAGTGTCCAAAATTGCCCTTAGTGTTGGTTGGGGTTTCTGGGTTATGGGGATAGGGTGGCGGTGTTGGCCTTGGGTAGGGTGCTCTTTCCAAGAGCCGGTGCAGACTCGATGGGCCGAATGACCTCCTTCTGCACTGTAAATTCTATGAATGGTTGACCAGCACGGGTTGCAGTCCTCGTTCCCGTATCTCGGCAACGTAACCATCTGCGGCCACGATCAGCAGGACCACGACGCCAACCCTCAAAAATCCCTCCAGACCGCTAACGCCCTGAACCTCACATACAACGAGGAAAAGTGCGTTTATAGCACAAACCGGTTGGCCATCCTGGGATACGTAGTGCGCAATGGGATAATAGGCCCCGACCCCGAACGCATGCGCCCCCTTATAGAATTTCCCCTCCCCCACTGCTCCAAAGCCCTGAAACGTTGCCTGGGGTTCTTTTCATATTACGCCCAGTGGGTCCCCCAGTATGCAGACAAGGCCCGCCCGCTAATACAGACCACTACCTTCCCCCTGTCGACAGAGGCTCGCCAGGCCTTCAGCCGCATCAAAGCGGATATCGCAAAGGCCACGATGCGCGCCATCGACGAGTCCCTCCCCTTCCAGGTCGAGAGCGACGCCTCCGACGTAGCTCTAGCGGCTACCCTTAACCAAGCGGGCAGACCGGTGGCCTTTTTCTCCCGAACCCTCCGCGCCTCAAAAATCCCCCACTCCTCAGTGGAAAAGGAAGCCCAAGCCATAGTGGAAGCTGTGCGACATTGGAGGCATTACCTGGCCGGCAGGAGATTCACTCTCCTCACCGACCAACGGTCGGTAGCCTTCATGTTCAATAATGCACAGCGGGGCAAAATTAAAAATGACAAGATCTTAAGGTGGAGGATCGAGCTCTCCACCTTCAACTACGAGATCTTGTACCGTCCCGGAAAGCTGAACGAGCCGTCCGATGCCCTATCCCGCGGCACATGTGCCAACGCACAAATAAACCGTCTCCAAACCCTCCACGAGGGCCTCTGCCACCCGGGGGTCACTCGGTTCTACCATTTTATAAAGTCCCGCAACCTCCCCTACTCTGTGGAGGAGGTCCGTACAGTCACCAGGAACTGCCACATCTGCGCGGAGTGCAAACCGCACTTTTTCAGGCCGGATAGAGCGCACCTGATCAAGGCTTCCCGCCCCTTTGAACGCCTCAGTCTGGATTTCAAAGGGCCCCTCCCCTCCACCGACCGCAACACATACTTCCTGAACGTGGTGGACGAGTACTCCCGTTTCCCCTTCGCCATCCCCTGCCCCGACATGACAGCGGCCACAGTCATTAAAGCCCTTGGCACCATATTCACACTGTTCGGTTGCCCCGCATATATCCATAGCGACAGGGGGTCCTCCTTCATGAGTGACGAGCTGCGCCAGTTCCTGCTCAGCAAGGGCATAGCCTCGAGCAGGATGACCAGCTACAACCCCCGGGGGAACGGGCAAGTAGAGAGGGAGAACGGCACGGTCTGGAAGACCGTCCTACTGGCCCTACGGTCCAGGGATCTCCCAGTTTCCCGGTGGCAGGAGGTCCTCCCGGACGCTCTCCACTCCATCCGGTCGCTGCTGTGTACCACCACTAACCAAACGCCTCATGAGCGCCTCCTTGTCTTCCCCAGGAAGTCCTCCTCCGGAACGTCGCTGCCGACCTGGCTGGCGGCCCCAGGACCCATCTTGCTCCGGAAACATGTGCAGGCGCACAAGTCAGACCCGTTGGTCGAGAGGGTTCACCTCCTCCACGCGAACCCGCAGTACGCCTACGTGGTGTACCCCGACGGCCGACAGGACACGGTCTCCCTGCGAGACCTGGCGCCCGCCGGCAACACACACACCCCCCCAACACCGATCATCCCCTCCCTGCCACCGGTGCACCCCGCGACCACCGCCTTCCCGGGAGGATCGGTCCTCCTCCCGTGCCCGCCCAGGAGTAAAACAGGAACAAACACCGAAACGCTCCCGGAGACGACAACGCCGGAACAAGCACCTGTACCACCACCGGGGCTGAGGCGATCGACGAGGAAGACCAGACCGCCCGCTCGACTCGTGGCATCGGCGTGACATCAAGAATGTTGTTGGATTGTAACAAAAAATTTTTCTCCTACTAATATCGTAAATAGTTTCACAAACCTTGTACATAGCCCAGTGTAGGGCTAAAACTGTAATAACATGCCCGAAATTTTCTTCCCAGGACCAGCCTTGTAAACCCCTACCACCATGCGAACCACCACCCCGCCGGGTTCATTTTTAACAAGGGGTGAATGTGGTGGTATGTATTAGGGGTCACGTGGGACTGTGAAGCCGTGATGCTATTGGCTGGCAGATCCCGGGTCCTGGTTGGCTGTTGACTCCTGGCTCCGCCCTGAAGGCGGAGTATAAGAACCCGAGCTTCTCCCCGCCGCTTCATTCTGTTGCTGAACTGCTGGGGACAAGTCTCGCTTAATAAAGCCTCATCGACTTCATCACTACTCGTCTCTCTCGTAAGTCATTGTGCGCCACAACCTGTTGTTCAAATTTTTGAGAGACTGTGGTCGAGACTCACTGTCCCGAGACGCTCCAAATTGCGTTCTCAGATTGGGGCGGAGAATTGGGCTTCGGGGGAAAATAGGGACTGGCGGCAGGTGGCGACCCAAATGCGACGCTCCGACCCCCCCCCCCCGCCAACCCCCCCCCTCCCGGTAGCGTGACGATGCCCATGATGCACGTCTGTGGGGGGATATAAATTTATTGTCCCCAGGGAGGTAACTCGGTAATTTATCCAAATTTCTTATTACTTCCCGATTGTCCAATGTAATTTGAGGAATGTCAGTGCCGTGCTCCCTCAGTACTGGGCTGGGGTGCCAGCTTTGATTTTGACCTTGAACCTGGAACATTACATAGAACATTGCAGCGCAGTACAGGCCCTTCGCTATAACTGAGATGGCGTTGACACTGTTTTATTACAATGCAGCCAGCAGTGGGTTAGCACTGAGGCACTGTGGATCTGTTTATTGATCCTACTTTCATTCATAGCGCAGGCTGGTTCAGGACGGCTTGGAACACTGACGGGCAATCTAGGCGAGTGAGTGGGCCTCATGAGTGACTCTCCTTCATCTCAATGGGCCACAAGAATAAAATCAGGCTTGTTCACTAACTGTGACCCCATGAATAAGATCAGCTTGCCCACCAATGGTTTGGACCCTGTCTATTACAAGCCTTTCCTGACTTGTATCTGTGGTGATATGCCAGTGAATAATATTGTATACACTCAGCAATGTGACCTCCCACCAGCAGGTGGCATCATATATCAGTCATGTGACATCCGGCTCTCGGCAGAAGGTTGTCAGGCGTACATAAGGTGGACAGTTGCACATAAGGGTAATTCCAGGAGAGTCTATGTAACTCAGTCAGTAACTTATTCTGTCCAGCATTCTGATTGTTACCTTACCACATGTATATCAATGAATCATGATTCTAGTTCAGTCACCAGCAGTTCTGTATGAATCATTGCAAAGACAAGGTTACAGAACACAGCAGTATCCACTCCGAATTAAATCAGGTGGCACATTGTGCCATAAGACAACAGGGGGGCTTAATCCTTTTGGAAACTGAGTGGCTGGTGTTGAATACAGGTGATTGTTGAACTTCCTTTCATCCATCCGGATCAATGCTTCTCAGGACACTGACGCGGCTGTCCTCCTGATTGGCTTTTTGGATTGTTGATAACACAGCACCTGTAAAGAGCCACATGACTCTCGCGGCACTCGATCAGCACTCGATCATCAGTGCCAATACTCTAGTCAGTGCAAAGGCCGGTACAAGTGTACATAGACTTTCTAATTCAAGTGAAGGACGTGAATTACTTGCACCATGAGCCTGCTTTTTGACAGATCGCGGAAGCAGATGACCGGGACTGTTGGAATAAATAAGATCATTCGATTTACAGCAGGCAACCGGCACTTACTTTAATCAGCACTTCTGACATTTATAAATGTTATTGCTATAACTTAAATCATCTTGTTGTATTGCCTCTTCACAATAATGTATTTTAAATATAGCTCATGGAATACCGTGCAGTTATAACATTCCGTTCAAGCTCAATAACGCTTGAAGCTCATGTAAAGCTGCGGTTGAACAAGATCATGGCTGATGCCTGTTATATCGAATGGCATCATTTTGAAATATGCTTGTTGCTTTATATATTTAGCGGTTCACAATGGACTCATGGTATCACTAATGTAATAACTCTTCCTGTGGCACAGAGAATCCACTGAGGTATTCTAGAGTCATGGAGTTGAATTGGCACACAAGGAGGCCCATCGAGCCCCTGCTCAACAATTCAGTCAGTTTCCAAAAAAGACTAAACTCTGCTGTTGGCTTACGGCATAAATGTGCCATCTGATGTAATATGGAGGTGTACAAGCCAGGTGGAGCCTGTAATGGGCAGAGTACAAGCCAGGTGGAGCCTGTAATGGGCAGAGTACAAGCCAGGTAGAGCTTGTAATGGGCAGGGTGTAGACTGCGCTCAGCCAGCCCACGCTGGCGAAACCCAAAACAAAACGTCTACTGTTAGTTGTGATTCTGTGAATAGGCAGAACTTGCTGAACAATCCTGAGTGTGCAAATAGATAAACTAATTTAAGACAACCAGTCAAATTCATAACACGGCTCATTTATGCTTGTGAGAAGTGACATACATTCATACACAGGGACCCGTGACTTGCAAACAAAAGGAACATGTTCAAGTGTTGCAATTTTTTTTGAAATACCCGGAGCTCAGGCAGCCCATAGTTCCCTGTTGCTTTCTTCACGGCGGCACCTCGGTCAATCAGAATCCACCAGCTACAGGGTGGCATAGTGGCGCAGTTTTTAGCACTGCTGCCTCACAGCACTCAAGGACCTGAGTTCAATCCCAGCCCTGGGTCACTGTCTGTGCGGAGTTTGCACATTCTCCCCATGTTTGCGTGGGTCGCACCCCCACAACCCAAAAAAGATGTGCAGGGTAGGTGAATTGGCCACGCTAAATTGCCCATTATTGGGAAAAAAAAGAATTGGGTATGCTAAATTTTTTTTTTAATCCACTAGCCGACCAATCAGCAGTGTTGCACTGTCGCAGGCGCTCTCTCTCAGATCAGACTTTCAATCTGCCTGTTTGTGTCAGTATAAAATACCCCAGGGCAGAAGAAGAACAAAGCTGTTCTCCCCAGTCTCCTGACCAATAGTCATCTCTGGATTGACATCACAAAATAATTATTTTTTAATATTCTTTCACAGGATGTGGGTGTCACTGGATAGGCCAGCATTTGTTGCCCATCCCTAATTGCCCTGGAGAAGGTGGTGGTGATCCGCCCTCTTGAGCCGCTGCAGTCCCCGAGATGTAGGTACACCCACTGTGCTGTTAGGGAGGGAGTTCCAGGATTCTGCCCCAGTGACAGTGAAGGAACGGCCGATATATTTCCAAGTCAGGATGAAATGAAATGAAATATAAATCGCTTATTGTCACAAGTAGGCTTCAAATGAAGTTACTGTGAAAAGCCCCTAGTCGCCACATTCCGGCGCCTGTTCGGGGAGGCTGTTACGGATGCTGAGTGGTTTGGAGGGGAACCTCCAGGCGGTGGTGTTCCGAGGCTGCCCTCGTCCTTCTAGATGATAGGATTCGCGGATTGGGCGTTGCTGTGCTAAGGAGCCTTGGTGAGTTGCTGGTCATTGTCGTTTGTGGGAGCTTGCTGTGCACAAATCAGCTGCTGTGATTCCATCATCACATCAGTGAGGGCATTTCAAAAAGTACTTCATTGTAAAGTGCTTTGAGATATCCTGTTGTTGATAAAAGTGCTACTTAAATGATGTGTTATGTACTCTGGGATAACACAGGCTGCAACTGGATGCAGCTTTAACCAAAAGATACTCCAGACCTTGAAGTTAGTTCAATCTGATTTATTGAACCAGTAGCACAGTTAGCACAGTTCTCTATGAGTTCGACTCTCTGCTAACCTAAGTGTGGTTACTCTGTCTGACTGAACCAGGCTAGCTCTTAGCCACGTGCTGGAGGTGTGATACTGTACATACACCCTGACTCACTCTGTCGATGTTCATCAGTGGAAAGAGGCAGAGTGTGAGTGCCTCGTGCCTTTTATAGTGAGATACCACCCCTGAGTGTCCTGCCTGCTCATTGGTCATGTCCTGTTCTCTGTGTTCATTAGCTGCCTGTCTGTGCCTGTCTGTACATCATTAGCTGCATGTCTGTATATTATGCCAGTAAACACAAGTTTTTCTTTCCTGTGTGGTGGTGACTTGCACCTTTTCCCCCACTTACTGTGCAAAGAAGTTTCTCCTCAATCTCTTTTGCATTTACAAGTGAGTACTATCATACTTATTACCCCAGTTTTAAATACCCCTGGAACTGGAAGCATTTTTCCACACTCAAGCCTTACATATGTTTAGAACTCTGTCAGATTACCTTAATCTTTCTCGAGATTTATTGGGCTCCTCCCACGATGTTCCATTTGCACGCCCCCCTCCATCAACCCCCCTGGTGACAGGTCCTGGTCCCCAATTCCCCAGTCACTGCTGCCCCCCCCCCCCCCCCCCCCCAGATGCCACATGTATCCTTGCCCCAGGAGTTTTAAATGCACTTCACCCTGATCAGGGACCCATCATCTGGTTGAAGCAGCCGTTCCTCCATGTCCATAGGGTACCTGTCAAAAATCCGGGTTTAATATTCCGCTGTCAAATTCAGGAGACGTTTCAATGAGCCTGTCCAGCTGTTTAACATTGAGCAACGCCGTCCAGTGGCCACACGGGGGCAGTGCTCTCTAACAGTCAGATTATTGATCCGCTCTGGGGGAATAACACAAACACTGTTTTGCAATATCGAGCCGTGTTTCAGCGGACGGTATGAAAACCTTGAGAATAAACATTGACTGAATGATAAGCTACTGAGTGCTTGCGGTCTGGGCGACCCCCCCCCCCCCCCCCCACCTCCAGGATGGCAGCTTTGCAGGTTAAATATTGGTAATATCAGTGGATTCGAGGATTCAAGGGCAACATGACACCAATGCCTGGAGGGGGGGGGGGGGGGGGGGGGGGTGAGGACTTTGGGGTTATATGATATCAACGACATCAAGTGCCTCCATGAATCAGGGGACGGTCTTGCCACAAGATGGCTGTTGCATCACCTCGCCGTCACGTGCCACAGCCGGGGGTATGTCGCCCTGCTGCCCGCTGCTGCCAGGGACCCCAACTGCAACGCATGCGTCCACGTTCCTGCCTTCCAGTGGAATCAGCAAATGGTTCCAGTTGCCGTTTGCGCCAGGGATAAACGGCCGGAAATAAGCCATTGCCGGAGTCACCACATGTGTGGCGAGTAACATCCCAAACATGTTGCTTACACCAGCCCCTTTGAAGCTAATAATATAAAAACCAAATCACTGTAGCCGTGGAATGTCAGAGCATTACTGGAATCGAAACCTTCTGAGGGTCTAGCATTGAAAACAGCAAATGTTGTCAATTTATAAATACTCAGCTGGCATTAAAGGAAAGAGGAAAGATGATTTTCTTCATGTGGAATTCATTGGCAGGAGGGAAACGTTTCAAGTGCATTTTTATAGCCCCTTCCACGACATCATTCCAAAGCACCTTACAGCCAATGCACTGCTTTTTTAAAGTGTAGCCATGGTTGCAATGTCTGAACTGCGACAGCCAACTTGGGCACAGCAAGCCCCCACACACAGCACTGTGTTAAGGACCGGATAATGTGTTAATTGTGTACTGGCTGAGGGATTAATATCGACCAGGACACCGGGGAGAAGTCCCCCGCTTTTCTCTCAAATAGTGCCATGGGATTGTATACCCATGGGGAGCAGACAGGGCCGAGGCTCATTCAGAACACAGCACCCCTGACTGTGCAGCACTCCCTCAGCGGGTCAGACTGGATTTTTGCGCTCGAATCTTGCCTGGACCCAGAAACACGGGCAGCGGCAATAGTGACTTTTTTAAAACTCTCAGATGGGAGGAGGGCATCATTGGCAAGGTCCATATTTGATGGCCATCCCTACAGTTGCCCTTGTGAACATGCTGGTGAGCTGCCTTCTTGAACCGCTGCAGACTAACTGGTGCATGTATGCTCATGTACAATGCCGTTAGGATAGGAGGCAGTTTGGTGTGGCTGAGGGATTGACTGGTCATATCAGCGGGCAGTTATAAGAGTTGGCCGCATTGCTGCGGGTCAGGTGTCACGTGTAGGCTGGCAGACCTCATCCGGTAAAGGGCTGAGTGTAGGACCGCCCACATAATGATGTCAGAAGGCACATGACCTCGGCTCAGTGTGGTGTTCGTCAGAGATGGTTGATACATATAGGTCAAAATCCCATTGACAGAACAAAGAACAAAGAAATGTACAGCACAGGAACAGGCCCTTCGGCCCTCGAAGCCCGTGCCGACCATACTGCCCGACCAAACTACAATCTTCTACACTTCCTGGGTCCGTATCCTTCTATTCCCATCCTATTCATATATTTGTCAAGATGCCCCTTAAATGTCCCTATCGTCCCTGCTTCCACTACCTCCTCCGGTAGCGAGTTCCAGGTACCCACTACCCTCTGCGTAAAAAACTTGCCTCGTACATCTACTCTAAACCTTGCCCCTCTCACCTTAAACCTATGCCCCCTAGTAATTGACCCCTCTACCCTGGGGAAAAGCCTCTGACTATCCACTCTGTCTATGCCCCTCATAATTTTGTATACCTCTATCAGGTCGCCCCTCAACCTCCTTCGTTCCAGTGAGAACAAACCGAGTTTATTCAACCGCTCCTCATAGCTTATGCCCTCCATACCAGGCAACATTCTGGTAAATCTCTTCTGCACCCTCTCTAAAGCCTCCACATCCTTCTGGTAGTGTGGCGACCAGAATTGAACACTATACTCCAAGTGTGGCCTAACTAAGGTTCTATACAGCTGCAACATGACTTGCCAATTCTTATACTCAATGCCCCGGCCAATGAAGGCAAGCATGCCGTATGCCTTCTTGACTACCTTCTCCACCTGTGTTGCCCCTTTCGATGACCTGTGGACCTGTACTCCTAGATCTCTTTGACTTTCAATACTCTTGAGGGTTCTACCATTCACTGTATATTCCCTACCTGCATTAGACCTTCCAAAATGCATTACCTCACATTTGTCCGGATTAAACTCCATCTGCCATCTCTCCGCCCAAGTCTCCAGACAATCTAAATCCTGCTGTATCCTCAGACAGTCCTCATCGCTATCCGCAATTCCACCAACCTTTGTGTCGTCTGCAAACTTACTAATCAGACCAGTTACATTTTCCTCCAAATCATTTATATATACTACAAAGAGCACAGGAACAGCGGCGGGAACAGGGAATCTCGCTGCCAGTGAATGGCGCGCCGAGAAACCGGGGAGCCGGAGAATCCGGAAGGCCATAAGGTACAGGAGCAGAATTAGGCCACTTGGCCCTTTAACACTATGACTATCCCAATTAATGCTGGGAAAGTCGAAATCACCGAATATTACCCTATTATTATTTTTAAAAAAAATTTTTTTGAAGGCATTTTCATACAAACAAACAAAAGCAAAAGAACAAACAAACAACTCCATAAACAACTAACATCCACTCCCCCCCAACTCCCGAAATACCACCCCCTGCTCCCATCCTGCCTTCCCCATTTTAACTCCCTTGCCTCCCCCATTCCACCTCTCTTTGCTGCCGCTCAAACCTCCTTCAGGAAATCAATAAACCTCCGGGTGAACCCATCCACCCACCCCCTCAGGACGACCTGGGCCTTCCCCAGCCTCCGGAATTCCTCCAGGTCGCTCACCCACCCCCCCCGCTTTCGGCGGCTCCGAGACCCTCCATCCGAGCAAGATCTGTCCCCGGGCTATCAGGGAGGCAAAGACCAAAACATCGCCCCCTGGACTCCCGGGTCTTCCGACATCCCGAATATCGCCACCTCCACCCCAGCACCTCGGACATTAGGTCCGCAAACCCTGCCAGAACCCCTTCAGCTTCGGACATGCCCAAAACACGTGGGAGTGATTCAGGGGACCTCCCCGCGCACCCCCCACGCCTATCCTCTACCCCCCTCAAAAACCGACTCATCCGTGCTACTGTCATATACGCCCTGTGAACTATTTTAAACTGGATGAGGCTTAACCTCACACACATCAAGGACGCAGTCACCCTCCGCAGGGCCTCTGCCCCAGTCTCAGCCCCCACCTCCCCTCCCAGCTCAACCTCCCACTCGCGCTTTATGTCCCCCACCAGGGCCCCCGCCCAGTCCATCAACTCCTTGAAGACCTCGGACACCTTCTCCTCCCCCATCTCGCCCCTCGACAGTGCCTTGTCCTGAATCCCCAGGGGAGGCAGCCCAGGAAAAGATCCCGGACCTGCAGGTATCTAAAACCGTCGCCCTTGGGCAGCTTGTACTCTTCCTCCAGGTCCACCAACCTCACAAATATGCCCCCTATGAACAGGTCACCAAACTGCACGACCACTGCCTGCCGCCACCCCGAAACCTCGCATCGAACCCCCCCCCACGGCGCAAACCCACGGTTGTCACAGATCACCCCAAGTGCTTCCTCCACTGCCCCACACCCTTAGGGCCGACACTGGGATCACGGAGAACCTGGCCGGCGAGGGGCACCGACAACAAAGCCCGCAAACACGTTCCCCGACACGACGTCGCCTCCATCCGACCCCATGCCGACCCCTCCCCACGACCCATTTCCTAACCATAGTGATATTCGCTGCCCGGTAATTGTTCATCGTGTTCGGCGGCAGCACCCCCCCCCCCCCCACCCCCCCCCCCCCCCCCCCCCCCGCACCTCGTCCCCGCTCCAACCCTTTCATTATTCCTACACACCTCCCCGAGTTGTGCACATATTCGCTCCTCAATTTCCCCCTGACCACTTGGGAGCCTACAACAAACACCTGGCAATGTGACTGTCCCTGCTTTGTTCCTAAGCTCTACCCACGAAGCTTCACTCGATGCCCCCTCCAAGATATCATCTCTCTTCACTGCAGTAACTGACTCCTTAACTAACAATGCAATGCCTCCTCCTCTTTTACCCCCTCCTGCGTCTCGCCCGACGATTCTATATCCCAGGATGGTGAGCTGCCAATCCTGACCCTCCCTCAACCACGTCTCCGTGATGGCTATATCACAATTCCATGTGTCAATCCTCATTCTTACCTCATCCGTTTCACCTGTAATACTCCCGGCATTAAAGTAGAGGCCATCCAGCCTTTTCTTATTCCCTCGGAACTTACTACCGCCGTATTCCCTCTGACCTAATTGCTTTACTGTATAATGCTGTGTCTCTATTCAGCTATCAGTCTGTGTCCCCTCCCCATGCCAAATTAGTTTAAACTCTTCTAGCAAACCCACCAGCAGGGTTGTTAGTCCTGCTCTGGTTGAGATTTAGACCATCCTGCTTGCACAGGTCCCACCTTCCCCAAATATGGTCCCAACAATCTAGGGATCTAAAACCCCTCTTTCTGCACCAACTCTTAAGCCACGCATTCAACTGCGCTATTCTCCCTATTCCTGTACTCACTAATAATAATAATAACCTATTGTCACAAGTAGGCTTCAATGAAGTTACTGTGAAAAGCCCCTAGTCGCCACATTCCGGCGCCTGTTCGGGGAGGCCGGTACGGGAATTGAACCCGCGCTGCTGGCAGTGTTCTGCATTACAAGCCAGCTGTTTAGCCCACTGTGCTAAACCAGCCACTAACAGGTGGCACTGGGAGTAATCCAGAGATCACAACCGGAGAGGTCCTGCTTTTCAGTCTATTGCCTAGCTCCCTGAAGTATTGATGCAAGACCTCATCCCTCTTTCTACCTAAGTCAGTGGAAGCAGCATGTGCCATGACCTCTGCCTTGTCCCCCTTCCCCTTCAGGATGCCTTACAGCCATTCAGGGACATCCCGGACGCTGGCACCACGGAGGCAACACACCATTCTGGAGTTCACATTGACGGCCACAGTAATCCAGGGAATTACAGGCCGGTGAGCCTTACTTCAGTGGTAGGGAAATTACTGGAGAGAATTCTTCGAGACAGGATCTACTCCCATTTGGAAGCAAATGGACGTATTAGTGAGAGGCAGCATGGTTTTGTGAAGGGGAGGTCGTGTCTCACTAACTTGATAGAGTTTTTCGAGGAGGTCACTAAGATGATTGATGCAGGTCGGGCAGTGGATGTTGTCTATATGGACTTCAGTAAGGCCTTTGACAAGGTCCCTCATGGTAGACTAGTACAAAAGGTGAAGTCACACACGATCAGGGGTGAGCTGGCAAGGTGGACACAGAACTGGCTAGGTCATAGAAGGCAGAGAGTAGCAATGGAGGGATGCTTTTCTAATTGGAGGGCTGTGACCAGTGGTGTTCCACAGGGATCAGTGCTGGGACCTTTGCTCTTTGTAGTATATATAAATGATTTGGAGGAAAATGTAACTGGTCTGATTAGTAAGTTTGCAGACGACACAAAAGCTGGTGGAATTGCGGATAGCGATGAGGACTGTCAGAGGATACAGCAGGATTTAGATTGTCTGGAGACTTGGGCGGAGAGATGGCAGATGGAGTTTAATCCGGACAAATGTGAGGTAATGCATTTTGGAAGGTCTAATGCAGGTCGGGAATATACAGTGAATGGTAGAACCCTCAAGAGTATTGAAAGTCAGAGAGATCTAGGAGTACAGGTCCACAGGTCATTGAAAGGGGCAACACAGGTGGAGAAGGTAGTCAAGAAGGCATACGGCATGCTTGCCTTCATTGGCCGGGGCATTGAGTATAAGAATTGGCAAGTCATGTTGCAGCTGTATAGAACCTTAGTTAGGCCACACTTGGAGTATAGTGTTCAATTCTGGTCGCCACACTACCAGAAGGATGTGGAGGCTTTAGAGAGGGTGCAGAAGAGATTTACCAGAATGTTGCCTGGTATGGAGGGCATTAGCTATGAGGAGCGGTTGAATAAACTCGGTTTGTTCTCACTGGAACGAAGGAGGTTGAGGGGAGACCTGATAGAGGTCTACAAAATTATGAGGGGCATAGACAGAGTGGATAGTCAGAGGCTGTTCCCCAGGGTAGAGGGGTCAATTACTAGGGGGCATAGGTTTAAGGTGAGAGGGGCAAGGTTTAGAGTAGATGTACGAGGCAAGTTTTTTACGCAGAGGGTAGTGGGTGCCTGGAACTCACTACCGGAGGAGGTGGTGGAAGCAGGGCCGATAATGACATTTAAGGGGCATCTTGACAAATACATGAATAGGATGGGAATAGAGGGATACGGACCCAGGAAGTGTAGAAGATTGTAGTTTAGTCGGGCAGCATGGTCGGCACGGGCTTGGAGGGCCGAAGGGCCTGTTCCTGTGCTGTACATTTCTTTGTCCTTTGTTTGTTCTTTGATCCCCTGACTATCGAATCCCCTATTACTATTCCTCTTCCTCTAGTTCCTTCTCCGGAAGATTGGCCGCTTGGTGGTGCAAGAAACCCACCTCTCTCTGCACTCCCTGGAGGAACCAGCCTCCAAAATGGAATATCGATTTGAGAGCAAGACCCCAGGGGACTCCTGAACTATCTGTCTTGGACTGCCTGGTGGTCACCCATTCCCTTCCTTCCTCAACTCCCTTCAGCTAGGGTGTGACCACCCCTCTCTATGTGCTACCCACGATGCTCCCAGACTCAAGGATGTGCCCAGACACCATTCAAGCTCTGAAACCCAATCTTCCAGGAGCTGCCGCTGGACACACTTCCTGCACACAAGCTGATCCCGGCACTGGAAATGTGCCTAGCTTCCCACATAAAACAGGAGGTGCATACCATGGCTTTGAGCTCTCTTGCCATGACTAAATCCTTTAAATTTAAAGCTTTAGAAGAATTTTTTTAAAAATCAAGTAAGTCCCTACCCACGCTTAAACAATGACTTACAATTTAATATAGCTTGAAAATACTCACCAGGACTTACTCACCAATCAGCTGCTCCTATCGGTCCCCATTGATGTGGCCGGCGATGCGGAGCTGCGGAGGAGGGCGGACGTTTTCCATGTCACCGGATGGCTGTTTGCTGGTCAACACTGATTCACTCAAGGTAGGTCCGTCAATTTTCAGCATCACTCACTGGTACCATGATGTGTTGGGTCGGCTGGGTCGATGTGGACTGCACCTGATGCAGTGTCGAAAGAGACAGACCTCCAACACTTAATAAGATGCAACACGATTTTATTTAACATCTAAACTATTATACATGTTCAACTGTGGGTTGACACTATGCTGACTTGACTGGAGACCTGATACTAGCCTAACCAGACTTACTAGCTGATGCGTAATCAATTACACTCAAGACGAAGTGATTCCATAACTGAAGGCTTTAATCTGCTAGAACTCTTCCCCAGCAGCTTTGATACAGAAAGTGAAGGCTGCTGGGACGGCACCGGTTCTTATACTCCGCGTCTCAGGGCGGAGCTATGTACAACAGCCAATGGTAGACTCCTGGGTTTAACCAATGTTCATCCACCTCTTAGGTACCGCAATACCTGGTACTACTACATTCACCCCCTGTTAAAAAAGAGCCCGGCGGGGATGGTAGCCAGCGTTAATAGTCGCCTTTCGCATGGTATGACCAGGTATGGAGGTACCATGATGTCGAGGGTATTTACAAAGTGTTCATAGTGCAGCAATCAGTTGATCGGGTGGCCTGGTCATCCTTCTGGAGCGTCTGGGCCTCGGCGGTGATTCTGATGAGGGTCCCGGCGGTTGCGACTCGGGGAGCGTGATGTCGTCCTCCCTGGCAGCTTCGTCACTCCTAGGCGGCGCTGTTGGGGCAAAAGGTTGACAGGGGGGGAAAGCGCCTGTAGGGGGCGTCAGTGTGTGGTCGGGCCTAGGCAGGAGCGGCGGGAGTACTGACCCTCCAGTTAGGTGCTGTGGGGAGGATGGGGGTGGGGGCAATGGTTTGGGTGTGCGTGGGGCTCCAGCGGGCGCCAGGTCCCGAAGGGAGACTGTGTCCTGCCGGCCGTCAGGGAACGCTACGTAGGCGTGCTGGGGGTTGGCGTGCAGCAGGTGGACCCTCTCGACCAACGGGTCCGACTTGTGCGCCCTCACATGTTTCCGAAGCAGGATGGGTCCAGGTGTCGCTAGCCAGGTTGGGAGCGAGATCCCGGAGGAGGACTTCCTGGGGAAAACAAGGAGACGTTCATGAGGTGTCTGATTTGTGGTTGTACAGAGCAGTGACCGGATGGAGTGGAGGGCCATCGGGAGGACTTTTGCCAGTGGGAGACTGGGAGATTCCTGGACCGTAGGGTCAGTAGAACAGTCTTCCAGACCGTTCCGTTCTCCCTCTCTACCTGCCCGTTTCCACGGGGGTTGTAACTTGTCGTCCTGCTCGAGGCGATGCCCTTGCTGAGCAGGAATTGACGCAGTTCGTCGCTCATAAAGGAGGACCCCCTATCACTGTGTATGTACGCGGGGAAACCGAACAGTGTAAAGAGACCCTGGAGGGCCTTGATGATGGTGGTTGTGGTCATGTCGGGGCAGGGGATGGCGAATGGGAACCGGGAGTACTCGTCAATCACGTTCAGGAAATACGTGTTGCGGTCGGTGGAGGGGAGGGGGCCTTTGAAGTCCATGCTGAGGCGTTCAAAGAGACGGTAAGCCTTTGTCAGGTGCGCCCTCTCTGGCCGGTAGAAGTGCGGTTTGCACTCCGCGCAGATTTGGCAGTCCCTGGTGACTGTCCTGACCTCCTCGATGGAGTAGGGCAGGTTGCGGGTCTTGATAAAATGGAAAAAGCGAGTGACCCCCGGGTGGCAGAGGTCCTCGTGGAGGGATCGGAGGCGGTCCGCTTGTGCGGTGGCACAAGTGCCGCTGGAGAGGTCATCAGGAGGCTCGTTTAGCATCCCCGGACGGTACAAGATCTCGTAATTGAAGGTGGAGAGTTCTATCCTCCACCGCAAGATCTTGTCGTTCTTAATCTTGCCCCGCTGTGCATTATCGAACATGAAGGCAACCGACCGTTGGTCCGTGAGGAGAGTGAATCTCCTGCCGGCCAGGTAATGCCTCCAGTGTCGCACAGCTTCTACTATGGCTTGGGCCTCCTTTTCGACCGAGGAGTGGCGAATTTCGGAAGCATGGAGGGTATGGGAGAAGAAAGCCACAGGCCTGCCCGCTTGATTTAGGGTGGCCGCCAGAGCTACGTCGGACGTATCGCTCTCGACCTGGAAGGGGAGGTACTCGTCGATGGCAACACGATTTTATTTAACATCTAAACTATTACACATGTTCAACTGTGGTGACACTATGCTGACTTGACTGGAGACCTGATACTAGCCTAACCAGATTTACTAGCTGATGCGTAATCAATTACACTCAAGACGAAGTGATTCCATAACTGAAGGCTTTAATCTGCTAGAACTCTTCCCAACAGCTTTGATACAGAAAGTGAAGGCTGCTGGGATGGCACCGGTTCTTATACTCCGCCTGTCAGGGCGGAGCTACGTACAACAGCCAATGGTAGACTCCTGGGTCTAACCAATGGCATCCACCTCTTAGGTACCGCAATACCTGGTACTACCACACTAGCTACCACATGGTGTTTGCACTGGCCAACTCACTCACTCTGATTGTCTCAGAGGCTGGGTCCCGAGAGAGTGGGAAAACTGGTGCCTTCTGGCTTTATAGTGGTGGTGTCCTGTCTGGTGATTTGCTGCTCTGTTCTGTGCGCTTACTGGTCATCCTGTGTGTCAATCACTGCCTGTCTGCACTCCATTATATACATAGATGTATATTATGATACCCATCACTTTCTGAACTGTGACGTCACCTCGGAATGCCACCGCCTGTCCCTATCGCCGCTTACCCTGCACCACCACCGCCACTGAAAGGGTAAGTGGATTAGGCCTTACCTTTCCACTCTTTTGTACTCGCCTGACCCTCGGGCTCTGCTCCCAGGTGTGAGCTCCCCCACCACTGCCACCGAAAAGGTAAGTCTCAAAACCCTCTGAGTGAAGACGTTCTCAGTCCCAACTGGCCGACCCCTTATCCTGAGATCCTGGCCCGAGTTCATGACCTTTTCAGTCAGGGAAATGGCCTCTCAGCATCAACCCTGGTCAAGGCTTCTGGAATTGTACACATCGTGGGTACGCTTGTTGTTGTTCAGAGCGGTGGCCACTGGGCATGGTGTAGAGAAATCATGAGCTAGATTTCAAGCCATAATGAACACAAACCATCACAGGAGGCACTGGTCATAGATTATCATAGAATTTACAGTGCAGAAGGAGGCCATTCGGCCCATCGAGTCTGCACCGGCTCTTGGAAAGAGCACCCTACCCAAGGTCAACACCTCCACCCTGTCCCCATAACCCAGTAACCCCGCCCGACACTAAGGGCAATTTTCGACACTAAGGGCAATTTATCACGGCCAATCCACCTAACCTGCACATCTTTGGACTGTGGGAGGAAACCGGAGCACCCGGAGGAAACCCACGCACACACGGGGAGGATGTGCAGAGGGTGCTGCCAGAGGATTGTTGTCAGAGGATGTTGCCAGAGCGATGTTGCCAGAGGGTGCTGCCAGAGGGATGTAGCCAGAGGGTGCTGCCAGGGGAATGTTGTCAGAGGGATGTTGCCAGAGGGATGTTGCCAGAGGGTGTTGCCAGAGGGCGTTGCCAGAGGGTGGTGCCAGAGGGTGCTGCCAGAGGGATGTTGCCAGAGGGATGTTTACAGAGGGATGTTGCCAGAGGGTGGTGCCAGTGGGTACTGCCAGAGGGATGTTGCCAGAGGGTACTGCCAGAGGGATGTTGCCAGAAGGTAATGCCAGTGGGTACTGCCAGAGGGATGTTGCCAGAGGGTGATGCCAGAGTGTGCTGCCAGAGGGTACTGCCAGAGGGATGTTGCCAGAGGGTGCTGCCAGAGGGTGCTGCCAGAGGGTACTGCCAGAGGGATGTTGCCAGAAGGTGATGCCAGAGGGTGCTGCCAGAGGGTGTTGCCAGAGGGTAATGCCAGAGTGTGCTGCCAGAGGGTGTTGCCAGAGGGTGATGCCAGAGTGTGCTGCAGAGGGTGGTGCCAGAGGCAATCAAATGTCAAGGTTTATCACTGGGCAATGATGAAATGACTTCTGTTTGGTTTAGTGTTGATATTGAGCTTGTGGAACAGTGACAAAATGATGCAGAATCGAGCAGAAACCGGCAATGGTGTGAGAGACCCGCCTGCTCACTACAACATGTATTTATTTACTTACACTGGAGGCAGTGGAGTGAGGATTCACTGGATGGGTGCCTGTGATGAGAGGCTGGGTAAATGGGGCCCGTAATCTCTGGAGTTCAGAGAATAAGAGGGGATTTCAATGAAGCTGCCCAAGACTCTGGAGGCGGCTGACAGGGTCGATTCTGAGAGGTTGTTTCCCTGGGCTGGGGAATTGAGAACACAAAGACACTGGCAGGATTCTCCGACTCCCCCCCCCCCAGCCGCGTGTTTCTTGGCCGCGGCGCCGTTCCCGGGATTCTATCTTCCTGTCGCTTGTCAATGGGATTTCCCGTTGTAGCCACTCCACACCGCCGGTAGGGGGCGCTGCCGATGGGAAAAGTGAATCGCAAGGAAAGAATCATGGAGTTGCCAATTGAGGACTGGGATGAGGAAATATTTCTTCACTCAGAGACTTGGGAACGTTTGTAATTCTCTATCCCAGAGGGCTGCGGATGATCCATTGTCGAACACAGTCGGGGTTGGAATAGAGAGATTTTTGGTTTCTCCGGGAATTAAGGAATATGGAAGCGGACAGGAAAGTGAAGTGAAGGCAGATAATCAGCCCTGATCATATTGAATGTCAGAGCGGGCTCGATGGACCAACAGGCTGATTCCTGGTCCCATTTCTTAGGTTCTTTTGTTGAGTAAACAGTTAAGGGGCTGTTATAGGCCAGTGTTGACAGAACCCCAAAGTGTGTCATGGGGTTCACCTGACCCACAACTTTTAATAGATTGTGGCTTGGGGAGCACAAGGGCCCACTTTACAGGTGTAATGCAACAGAGAACTAAGAGTGTTTTTAAACTGAAACAATGTTTATTCTATGAACCCAGTTAACATTTTATAAATATACAGTGAACATGTTAGCAACCATCAATTCAAATACAGCACCCCCAAGGAATACAGTACTCTATAAGTAGCCCTTAATCTTTCCTTTTAACATCCATAAGACAAAACCCCTTTTTACATAGTTACATAGACATAGAACATACAGTGCAGAAGGAGGCCATTCGGCCCATCGAGTCTGCACTGACCCACTTAAGCCCTCACTTCCACCCTGCCCCCGTAACCCAATAACCCCTCCTAACCTTTTTGGTCACTGAGGGCAATTTAGCACGGCCAATCCACCAAACCTGCACATCTTTGGACTGTGGGAGGAAACCGGAGCACCCAGAGGAAACCCACGCAGCCACGGGGAGATCGCGCAGACTCCGCACAGACAGTGACCCAGCGGGAATCGAACCTGGGACCCTGGCGCTGTGAAGCCACAGTGATATCCACTTGTGCTACCGTGCTGCCCTTTTTACAGAAGGACAGCAGGTTTAAATGCTCTACTGAGACAGGTATTTTTTTAAAATCACCAAAGGGTCTGGAGACAGTCTTTAGCTGGCAGAGATTCATACACATCCTGCTGTGACTGCAGCTTCTCCAAATCTAAAACCAAACTAAACACACCCTGTAGCTGCTTGCTCAAAGCGAAGGTTAATGCAGACAGACAGCCCAGCTCCACCCACACTCTGACATCACTGATAAACACCCATTTCTTAAAGGTACATCCACTACAGCTATTTGCTAAACACACATTTCTTAAAGGTGCTCTCACATGACAGGGCTATAACGGGAAAAGAAAGCAAGGCTAATATTCTGGAAAAATGAGGTCAGGTAGAGTTAATGGAGTTTCTTCACCCCCAGTTTATCTTACAACTCAACAAAGAATTAAAGTGTTGAGAGGCACTGGTCAGAGATTTGATGAAATATCCTGCGTCCAGCCCAAGTTACAATCCCAGTGACCAGATGGTAAGTGTAGTGTGGCACTGAGAAAGAACTTCAAATAGTGTCACAGGACTTTTTTAATATGGAACTGAGAGAGCAAATGGAGTCTCGCTTTAATGCTTCTTCTGAAAGATGGCAACTGTGACAGCACAGCACTCCCTCAGCATCGCACTCGAAGCGTCAGCCGGGATTTTAGAATCGTAGATTCCTTACAGTGCAGAAGGAGGCCATTCGGCCCATTGAGTCCGCACCGACCCTCTGAAAGAGGACCCCGCCCAGGCCCATTTCCCCACCCTATCCCCGTAACCCTGCAACCCCAATGAATCTTTTGGACACCAACAGGCAATTGCTCACGGTCAATCCTCCTAACCTGCACATGTTTTGGACTGTGGGAGGAAACCGGAGCACCCGGAGGAAACCCACGCAGACACGGGGAGAACGTGCAGACTCCGCACAGACAGTGACCCAAGCCATAATCGAACCTGGGACCCTGGAGCTGTGAAGCAATTGTGCTAACCACAATGCTACCGTGCTGCCGAAGAGTGAATTAAGGAGCGACGTATGTTGATCTTATTTATTGGAGTAATTGGGGAAAAAAATGTGTTCCGTCTGCTTGGAACCCCCATATTTTGGAGCCCAAATCCTAACAGTTAATTTTCCCAGAGGCCAGGGTGATGATGCTGCATTTGGGTAAATGCTAAATGCTCGAAGGATTGTTCTCGGGTCAGCTCTTCTCCCAGGTTTAGGAAATGAAGGAGCTTATCCATGATCTGAAAGAGTAGACATGGCACCTGACCGAACACACTTCCACTTCTGCGTAATCTCTGAAACGCTTCGAAAGCAAAGGTCAAACTCTTTTTTTTTTTTATATAGAAAAAGGCTGTGAGCCATCCTCCAAGTATGAAGACGGCTAGTTCCGCCTCTCGACTCCGCGGGTCGCTGAGACGCCTCACTCAGATTAGACTCAGGGCGGGATTTGCCATCCATTCCTGGCAGTGGAACCTTCTGGGCCGCCGTGGTGATGCCCCCCCCCTCCCCCCCCCCCGCCCCCCCCCCCCCCGGCCTCAGGCGAGAATGACTGGAAACCCCGTTGACAATGACAGAAGCGGAAGATTCTGCCACCAGCCAATGGCAGGCGGCCTCCGCCAGCGTGAACATCCCACCCTAGGTAATTCAGCGAGGCCCACGTATCAGGGCCTGTATAACTTTGCAGCTGGATCTGACTTCCCGTTCAGGCAACCTCCTCTTCCACCTTCACACACGTGCACAGAAAGGGAATAAGCAAATGTTGAGGGGACCGTGACTGTGAAGAACAAGACCACTTTAGCCCCATCCAATCACCGTCCACATGTGCCTTCCAGCAGAGTTTGTTTGACTGCAGTCACCCACACTGAACTATCCTCCCTCCCTAACCCAGGGGCACTGACGTGAACTATAGTCAGTCTATTGATACCGTGGCAGCAGCTTGTTAATTCAGCTTGACCAGCCCTGGACTGCCCTGCTGTGTATTTGTTCCTCCCGATCTCTGTAACCTCCTCCAGCCACACAACCCTCTCCGATCTCTGCTCTAACGCGGGCCTCTCGTGCACCCCCAGGTTTCATTGCTGCACCGTGAACGGCTGTGCCTTCAATGGCCGGGCCCCGTGCACTGGAACTCCTGCCCTACTCCTCTGTGTCTCCCTACCTCATGTTCACCCTTTAACGCACTCCCCCAGATCTACTTTTTTCTTTCGGTCGTCTGACCCGATGGGCGAGATTCAGCTACCCCGTGACACCCGACGCGGATGCGGGAACAATGGGAGGATCGCCCCACGGGAGCCCCAAATCGGTCTCCGCGCCAGGTCGTTCGCGAGCCTCCCGACTCGTTCCGTCCGGTGCGATCTGGATCTCACCCTCGCTGCACGAGATCCTGATCTGAATATTTAAATAAGCCTTATAGCTCATTAAAATACCCAGACGTCAGATTCACCCGGCGCCCAGGGACTCATGGCCGTGCCTGGGAGATCTCGCCAGGGCGCCGTTTAGTACAGGCCCACACAAACGTGGACCAGACGTAACAACACTTGGGGGGGGGGGTCTCTCAGATCATTGGAGACCCTAGGTGGGCGGGGACAGGGCAAGGTACCCTGGCACTCCCCCTAGCATTTGGGCACCTTGGCGCTGACAGCCTGGCGCCCTGCCCGGGTGGCACAGCCAGGGTGCCTGGGGGCCATGTCAGGGTGCCAGGGTGGCAGTGCCAAGTGTCAGGCCCAGGGAGGCCTGGCCAGGTAGAGGGTGCCAAGGTACACCAGATGCCAGGGGAAGTGTTAGGGGACCACCATGCCCGGTCCCTGAATGGCACCCTGATCTGCGAGGAGCTGAGACCCCCGGGCAGGAAATCCCTCAAAGTGCGGCCTCGGCGGAGACAATATCCCTCAGACCAAAACAAACAGCCAAGCGCCGTTGGATAGCGGGTGTTTCTCGGGGCTCCGGACTTTAGCTTGAGTCTGCTGAAATGCACCCAATGTCTCCCCATGTGGCTCGGTGTCATAATTTGTTGTACAACACTCCGGTGAAGAGTCGTGGGATGTTTCATGTTAAAGGTGCTGAACAAACGTAATGTTGTTGTTGCATTTACCACTGCCGGTGATAGTAAAATGTAAATGAGGGCCAACTGAAGAAATATTTTGATGAGCCGGGTGTAAATTGCATAAACCCATGACCATCATTAAACATATAAAAACCCAATTGCCTGTTGTTTAAAGCTTCTGTTTACCTGCCGTTTAGTGTCCACTCTGAGCACAGGAACACACTCCTTTCCCAAGCCCAAAGCTTCAACAGAGGTTGGCACAAATAAGTGCTAATGGGCGGGCAGCATGGTGGCACAGTGGTTAGCACTCCTGCCTCACATCTCCAGGGACCCGGGTTCAATTCTGGCCTTGGGTGGCTGTCTATGCGGAACCTGCACATCGTCCCCGTGTCAGCGTGGGTTTCCTCCGGGTGCTCCGGTTTCCTCCCACAGTCCAAAGATGTGCAGGTTAGCTGGATTGGCCATGATCAATGCCTAGGGTTACGGGGAAAGGGCAGGGGATTGGGCCTAGGAGGAGTGCTCTTTTGGAGAGTCAGTGCAGACTCGATGGGCCGAATAGCCTCCCCCTGCACTGTAGAGATTCAATGAATTCTAGGGATCTCTTAGTGGGTACATGAGAACGACTAGACTCAAACCACCCAAAGCCACACAGCTTTACCTACAGACAGCATGCTAATTGTAGTAGTAGAGGTATTACGGTACCTGGTATGCTGGAGCACCATTGGTGGAAACTGTATGCTTTCTATTGGTTAAGATGTATGGTAGCTCCACCCTGCTAGGCGGGGTATAAGATCCTGTGCCGCCCCAGCAGCCCTCATTCTGTACCTGAGCTGCTGGGGGAAACATCTAGCTTATTAAAGCCTTCAGTTGGACGACAACCTCGCTTTAGTGGTCATTGACCGTGCATCACTAATGTTCTATGTTTTCTCAGTTAAGACCACCTGACACGTTAGGCCATTGGCTTGTCAGATTATCTGAGATTAGCTGAGAAAGCTCTGTCTCTCCACCGACCCTCCTTCACTCAGTGACCTCTCCTAACCTCTCCAGGTCTGATCAATAAGTCAAGATGACTTGTCAATGCAAAAGTATCTCAGTGTACTGCCAACCTTTCAGTCTCAGAGAACTGGTGACCAAGTCGTGAAGGGAGGATCAACTTGTTCCCAATGTTTTATTGCCACATTGAACACCTGTCCGACTTCGTCCCCAGAATTAAATCCAGCCCTGTGTTGTCCCTTATTTGACCTCCTACACATTGACATAAAAAGCTCTCCTGAAAACATTTTAAGAAATCCATCCCCTCTAAACCCTTTACACTATGACTATCCCAATTAATGTTGCTCCCAATTAATGTTGGGAAAGTTGAAATCCCCCAATATAATTATCTTCATTATTCTATTATACACCTCAGTGTAAAACACTATGTATTCAGTGAATACGCCGTGTCTACATATCTGCTCCTCTATTGCCTGCTGACTGTTTGTGGGTCTATAATACACTCCCAGCAATATGACTGCCCCCTTTTTATTCCTAAACTCTACCCACAAAGCCTCAGTTGAAGATCCTCCATGTTTGTCCCTCATTACAGCAGTAACTGACGCCTGAATTAATAAACCTCTTTCTCTACACCCTCTCCTGTCTCGTCTGAAGCTCCGACACTCCGGAATGTTGAGTTGCCAGTCCTGGTCCCTCCCTCAACCATGTCTCTGTTATGGCAACAATAATCGCAATTCCATGTGTCAAACCACGCCCTTAACTCTTATGTATAATGCTCCTAGCGTTAAAGTAAAGGCCATTCAGCCTCGCCTTAATCCCGAGGAACGCAACACGAATGAACTCCCTCTGTCCTGGTTCCTTTATTGTACGCTGTGTCCCTGTTGTACTAACGGCCTGTGTCCCCTTCCACTACTGAACTTGTTTAAATTCCTCCCAACAGCACTAGTAAACCTACCGGGAATGTTAATCCCGCTCTGGTTCAAGTACAGACGGTCCCACTTGTACATGTCCCACCTTCCCCAGAAACAGTCCCAGTTGTCCAGAAATCTAAACCCCTCCCTACCGCACCAACTCTTGAACCACACATTCTTTTTTTTTATTCATTCATGGGACGTGGGCTTTGCAGGCTATGCCAACATTTATTGCCCGTCCCTAATTGCCCTTGAGAGTCAACCACTTTGCTGTGGATCTGGAGTCGCATGTAGGCCAGACCGGGTAAGGACGGCAGATTTCCTTCCCTAAAGGACATCAGATGGGTTTTTACAACAATTGACAATGGTTCTATGGTCACCATTAGACTTTTATAATTCATGATTTTTATTGAATTCAAATTTCACCATCTGCGGTGGCGGGATTTGAACCGGGATCCCCAGCGTATTACTCTGGGCCTCTGGTTTACTGGTCCAGTGCCAATACCACCAAGCCACCACTTCCCTCCACTACTCTCCTATTTCTGTACTCACTAGCACGAGGCACCGGGAGTAATCCAGAGATTACAACCTTTGAGGTCCTGTTTTTTAAACTGATGCCTAGCTCCCTGAATTCATGATTCTACTTCTTCCGTTGATACCAATGTGTACCACGACCTCTGACTTACCACCCTCGCCCTTTAGGATGCCCTACAGTCGTTCAGTGACATTCCTAACCCTGGCCCCAAGGAGGCAATATTCCATCCTGGAGTCATGTCTGGGGTCGCAGAAATGCCTGTCTGTTCCCCTAACTAATGAATCTCCTATCACGATCGCACTTTCTTCTTCGCCTCATGAATAGTCAGGCCGCTTGTAGTGTCAGAGGCTTGGCTCTATCTGCACTCCCTTGAGGAACCAGTGCCCTCATCCGCTTCCAACATGGAAACCCAATTTGAGAACGGGACCCCAGGGGACTCCTGTACTACCTGTCTTGAACTGCCTTGTGGTCAGCCTTCTTTCCTCCAGTCCCTTGAGCTGCGGGGTGACCACCTCTCTAAATGTGCTGTGCACGTAACTCTGAACCTCGCGGATGCGCCACAGTGTCTGCAGCTGCCGCTCGAGCTCCGAAGCCCCGAGTTCTGCATTCAGGAGCACTTCCTGCACATGTGGTCATCTCGGATGCCAGTAGAATGTATGACTTCCCACATATGACAGGTCACACATTCCATTCGGCCGATCTCACCTGCCATGTCTTAAACTTAAATGTACTTTGCCTTACATGCTAACATTTCTAATTACTTAGTCTTAAAAGATACTTCTCTTACCTTAACTTAGTCTCTTGTCCACTTTTACGTCGACCCACCTATCCTTGTATAATTACTAGTCACTTTATTATGCTGGCTCTGACTTTTACTTATCCCCGGTGTTCTCAGTTAATCCCGTATTATTACACTTTTCTAATATACTTCTACTTAGGGTCAGTCCCTAATGGTAATCCTTTACCAGGTCCGAGTCAATCTACCTTACTCACCCAATTAACTGCTTCTTCTAGCGCCGGGTCGCTTTCTGAATCCTTTTTTTTTTACTTTGGGAGTCAGATTTATTTCACACAACATTTAAAACGAAAGCACAACAGAAGTAATCCCCCAGCCTGATAGATGCCACTTAATAAGACCATAGACATAAGAGCAGAATTAGGCCACTCGGCCCATCGAGTCTGCTCCGCCATTCAATCATGGCTGATATTTTTCTCATCCCCATTCTCCTGCCTTCTCCCCATAACCCCTGATCCCCTTATTAATGAAGAACCTATCTATCTCTGTCTTAAAGGCACTCAGTGATTTGGCCTCCACAGCCTTCTGCGGCAAAGAGTTCCACAGATTCACCACCCTCTGGCTGAAGAAATCCCTCCTCATCTCAGTTTTAAAGGATCGACCTTTTAGTCTGAGATGGTGCCCTTGGTTCTAGTTTTTCCTACAAATGGAAACATCCTCTCCACGTCCACTCTATCCAGGCCTCGCAGTATCCTGTAAGTTTCGATAAGATCCCCCTCATCCTTCTAAACTCCAACGAGTGCACACCCAGAGTCCTCAACCGTTCCTCATACGACAAGTTCTTCATTCCAGGGATCATTCTTGTGAAGCTCCTCTGGACCCTATCCTGAATACACCTTGAAATCACGCAAACATGAAACAGCTCTGCATATACTGATCACCAGGATGGCCAAAAGGTAATAAATATTTCATTGTAAGTGTCTTGTTTAGCTTTCAGCTTCCGACGACACATCTCAAGGCTCATTTTTTTTCTGTTTCAAATTGATTGTTGCAGAAGAGCGTCCACGTCAAACTCTGAATGTGTTGTGATGTTTTTTTAAGTGTTTTTATTAAGGATTTTTAATCTAGACAAAACCAATTGTGAACATGCATTGAAAAATAACAGGAATGAAATAGAAAACACAAAAAAAAAGGAAATATTGTACGTACATCGTTTTGTTTCAGCTATTTACAACGGTTGTGGTTTTCTGTTTTGCATTCTCCAGTGGTGCTTATCCCCAACCGGGTCCCCCACTATCCTCTCCCCTCTTTCTTCTTTACCCCTTCCCCTTCTAGTCGTCTCATGTGCCCTCTTTCCACTTCAGCTCCTGTATTTTGTTCCTGTGTGATTGGCGTGACGCCGTGTATTTTGTTGTTTGCTGAGCTAGTTGGGCGCCATGTTTTTTGTTCCCCCCCCCCATCTCCCCTTCTCCCCTCCCCCCGCCCCCTCATTGGCATATGTTATTGTGTTGTGGCTTTCAGCTCCCTCTGGCTTACTGGCTGTTGGCTGCAAGCAACTCTTGGAACAACTGGGCGACTGGCTCCCACGTTTTCTGGAAGCCCTCCTCCGCCCCCCCCCCCCCCCCCCCCCCCCCCCCCCCGGATGGCGAATTTGATTTTCTCCAGTTGGAGAAATTCCGATAGGTCGGACGGCCAGTCTGCAGCTTTGGGTGGTGCTGCTGATCGCCAGCCGAGTAGGATTCTCCGGCGGTCGATTAAGGATTCAAAGGCAAGGGCGCGGGCCTTCTCGCCATGAATGGATCTGGCTGTTTTGATACCCCGAAGACTGCTTCTCTCGGGCATGTGTTCCACCCTCATCCCCACCACTTTGGACATTGCCCCGAAGAAGGCTGTCCAAAACCCGACGGGTCTTGGGCAAGACCAGAACATGTGGGCATGGTTGGCCGGGCCTCCTTGGCACCGTTCACATTTATCCCCCACCTCCGGGAAGAACCTGCCCATTCGGGTTCTGGTTGAGTGAGCTGTGTGCACCACTTTCACACTTTCTGAATCCTGACGTTACGTCAGGAGCTGTGCCTCTCGATTCAGTGACGGTTCGCTGCGCTGCTCCGCCACTCTTATTTTAAAGTGTTCCCACCGCTCCAATCAGCTGCTCCCCACCCCTCTGGCCCCCGGTGCTCTGTGCCTCTGGTCTACCATGTGTCGGAATGATAGACTGAGTGCAGACATCATTCCAACTATAACTTTCAAAAATAACAATCTCTGGAAATACATCATTCTCTCAGTTAAATCGACACCATGCTTGTCATGTGTAACATACTAATCAGGTGATCACACTTTAAAGAGATTCCTTGTTCTGATAAACTTGGGGTTTAATTGCAAAATTCTGGAAACAAAATATCCCCTTCTAGAAGTTAACATTTTGTCAAATTCATTTCAAGTTGGCTGGAGTTTTGAAAACTTTTGGTCGCTTCAGCAGAAAACCCCATTACTTGGTTGATTTCGCTTTTCACCAGGAACCAAACTGTTCAGGTCCACCTGGCTGAGAATGTTCCGAAGTTTTAAATCTGACGCCCCTGTGTTATTATCGAACAGAATCGTTATAAATAGAAATGGCACGTGATATTTGCATTTCAGCTTATTTAAGATAAATTGACGAATGAAGAGATTGAAGTGGAGAGAATATTCTGAGTTTGGAACCGTTGCAAAATAAAAGCCAAAGAGGTGAAAGCACCGCTGTGATGCAGGTGAGAAGGTGTTCGGTTCAATTCTGGCATGATGCCTGATTAGAAAGTCTCAACTTCATTATGAGCATAGGGGTGGAGATAGACGGAAAGGATAGCGAGGGTGGCGATCTGGTATGGTGACCTCAGTCCCCACTGGATCATGCGCCTGTGTAGACATCAGATGAGTCAAGAGCTTGCTGTGATGTCTCTCAAGACGAACCTCTTGTCATCACTCACAAAGCCATTGCATAGGGGGTATGATCTTTCATATCATCATCGCAGCTTATCACTTCATGTGGCGAGGTTTCCGCTGGGGAGCCCATTTCGATAGTGATAAAATATCCATCTCTCTTTAATGAAAAAAGCCTCTGATATTTTAATTCCACAAACAGGCCCCCATGGATCTTGTAATATGTTTTGTTCAAAGAAAAAACACCACATGACTCTCTTCACTCTCCCATTTCCTGATGGCAACACATCCTTATGAAGATTAACACTGACGGCTGGAATTCAGGGGATTTATATTTTGCAGATCGCATGGAAGCGAAAGCGTGCAATGGTCTAAGGGTACGGAAGAATGCGGAATGAAAAACTAAGGCATGTTGTGACATTTACTGCACAAGGATCGCTTACTAGAAAATAAATACTTTGAGGCACGTATGCACTTTCAAGCGAAAGGTTTCGACTTGATGATCATCAACAATATCATTCTTCAGATTGTGCCCCATGGGGTTGCTTTGGTCTCCACTTCCTGTTATTCAGCATCGATGAGACAGCAGGGATCTTTGTGTTTGGCCAGAGTAAAACATGGCACAGAATCCTCCAGAGCAACACTTCTCAACTTATTGCTCAATGCAATGCAGCTTAAAGTCATGATGTACGATCACTTAACCCAGCCCTGACAACATCAGTGAAAATCGATTCCCAACTTAATTGAAAACATGCCTGATTTAAAGAGAAGTCCGGAGGAACAAGGAATGGAACGGACGGAAGGAGGCCATTTGACCCGTCAAGCCTGTACTAACTCTTGGGGAGATACACATCCAAATTCTCCCGCAGCAGAAAGAGACTCGCTGTGCTGCAAGAACGGTTTTCTTTTCAACAACTGTCTTTTGTCTGTGAGGTGACACGTAATCCTCAAAGAATGTTTTCTTGCTACAGGGACACGCTCTCAACAGCCCAGTTTACAGCAAGGCTAACTACTGCTCTGGACTAACCTAGATTCTACCACACAAACCTGCAAGCATGTGAATTCGGAGTAGTAGGCAGGTAATTAGCAATAGTAGGCCATTCACACCCCCACCCCCCAACCCCGAGCCTGTTCCGCCATCCAAAAAGGTCGTGGCTGACCTGATTGAGGCCTCAACTCCACCTACTTTGATAACCTTTGACCCCCCTGTTAGTCAAGAATTTGTCCACCAGTCCATTAGAAATAGTCAATGTTGCTGATTCCACCGCTCGCCTGTGAGGAGAATTCCAAAGGAATGTTCTCCTCATCTCAGTCTTAACTTGGAGATGTCTTGGCCGGGATTCTCTGAAATCCCGGCCAAGTGTTGACGCCAGCGTCAAAACTGGCACGAGCGACGCCAGGCGCAGGCATTCACACTATACTGATCTGACTAGTGACCTTGTAGTAGCTTGACCAGACTTACTAGCTACCGCATGGCGTTTGTGCTTGCTAGCTCGTGGACTCTGACTGTCTCAGTGGCTGGGTCCCGAGAGAGTGGGAAACCTAGTGCTCTCTGGCTTTATAGTGGTAGTGTCCTATCTGGTGATTGGCTGTGCTGTGTTGTATGCTTACTGGTCATCCTATGTGTCAATCACTGCCTGTCTGCATCTCATTATATACATGAGTGGATATTATGACAGCCACCACACTCCAGCGCCTGTTTGGGTACACAGAGGGAGAATTCAGAATGTCCAATTCACCTAACAGCATGTATTTCTGGACTTGTGGGAGGAAACCGGAGCACCCGGATGAAACCCACGCAGACACGGGGAGAACGTGCAGACTCCGCACAGACAGTGACTGAAGCCAGGAATCGAACCGGGGACCCTGGAGCTGTGAAGCAACAGTGCTAACCACTGTACTACCGGGCCTATTGGGCCCATTGAGTCTGCACCGGCCCATGGAAAGAGCACCCTACCCAAGCCCACACCTCCACCCCATCTCTGTAACTCAGTAACCCCAGTCAACATTTTTGGTCACTAAGGGCAATTTAGTATGGCCAATCCACCTAACCTGCACATCTTTGGACTGTGGGAGGGAACCGGAGCACCCGGAGGAAACCCACGCACACACGGGGAGAACGTGCAGACTCCGCACAGACAGTCAATCACCCGAGGCTGGAATTGAACCTGCGTCCTTGGAGCTGCGAGGCAGCAGTGCTAACCACTGTGCCGCATGTCAACCGCAGCTCGCTCACCTCTGAGTCAGGGGGGTCTGGGATCTACCTCCATAAGACCAAAAGGAAAAGGAGCAGGAGTAGGCCATTCGGCCCATCGAGTCTGCTTTGTCATTCAATGAGACTCTCCAACTGAAAATCTCGACTGAAAACTTTGGTGCAGCATTGATCAGTCAGTTTTTCAAGGTGAAGTGTTTAAACTGGGGTTCCATCTGTCCTCCTGACCGGATGTTGAAGATCCTGCGGCATTATTTAAAGAAGTGTGAGGGAATTCTCATGGCCCACTGTCCAAGATTTATTCCTCAATCAAAGTACAGAAAATGCTGGAAAGTCTCAGCAGGCCTGGGAGCTGAATCGGACCTGGAGTTAACGTTTCGAGTCCACTTGCCTCGTCTTGCAACCTTTTCTGTTTTTATCTCAGAGTTCCAGCACCCGCAGCATTTTGCTTTTATTTTAGTGTTTAATTCTGCTCGAGTGAAGTCCGCCACTCACCCCGCTGCTGTTCGTGGCGCTTGTGCTAAATTGGCTTCCCTGTTCCTTACATTCTGAGCGTAACTCATTGCCTGTCAAATGTTCTGGGGCTTCCTGAGGCTGCAAAAGACACTATCAAGATATATATTTGTTCTTTCCTTCTTTCAATCATCAGATTTGAATCGATCGATTCTCCTGAAGGCAGTAAATCATGCCAGGATAATCTTCCACAGGCTGCAGATGTTTACTGACTATTCATCGACTGTGATCCTGAGAGTTGAAAGTCACAGGCTATTTGACCACAAGAGCATCATAGCCAACCCTGATCCCCCCTGATATCCACCAGGTACTATTGGATAGTGGTCAGGAGTGGAAGCTCTGGAGGCTCTTTTTTTCATTCCCAATCTAATTAAGGTTACCAACTGTGATCAAGTATATTCCTGGACGTCTCATCACATGACTTGCTCCCACGCCCCAGCCATCAATCGGCCACCACATCCATCCCTGTGACGCACGGCCTTCCTCCACCAATAGGAACACGAGAAAGCTCATTACCCAATTGGGTGATGGTTGACTGTCAGCCGAACAGCCTTTTCACCACCATTTTCAATATTTCTATGTCTGGTAAGGAGAAATGGTCAAAGAGAATGACAGACAAATGCACACGTTTTTATAACCCCAATGGTTTATCTCCAGGGGGGCACACAGCAGTGTCCTGGAGATTGATCTTCAATGTTTGGAGACTCCAGGTCGATCCTGGAGGGTTGGCAACCCTATATTAACACTGCAATGACGTTACGTGGCATGGAAGCACAGTGGTTAGCACTGTTGCTTCACAGCGCCAGGGTCCCGGGTTCAATTCCCGGCTTGGGTCACTGTCTGTGCGGAGTCTACACGTTCTCCCCATGTCTGCGTGGGTTTCCTCCGGGTGCTCCGGTTTCCTCCCACAAGTCCCGAAAGACGTGCTTGTTAGGTGAATTGGACATTCTGAATTCTCCCTCTGTGTACCCGGACAGGCGCCGGAGTGTGGCGACTCGGGGATTTTCACAGTAACTTCACTGCAGTGTCAATGTTAGCCTACTTGTGACACTGATAAAGATTATTATGTAATAGAAGGACTCTAAAACCAATAGCAGCTCTATTCTGCTGTCACTCCAGCTGGGGTCAGCCAATTTATGAAAACAAATGACTGTGGATGCTGGAATCTGAAACAAAAACAGAAAATCCCGAACAATCTCCGCAGGTCTGACAGCCTCTGTCGGGAGAAAAGGGAGCAGACGTTTCCAGTCTGGGTCACTCTTTGTCAAAACTTGGAGAGAACTGGAAATCGGGTCGGAGTTATATTGTGGGAGGGGGGCATGGAGCGGTGGGGCTAGACCGAGGGCCAGCGATAGGTAGAGATTGACAAAGATGGCGCGGACAGAGAGACAAAGGGAAAAAGGGAATGTAATTGGGGGTGATTAAGGATAAGAAGGGTGCTGATAGTGGCAAAGAACGAGATTAGAATGTGTGAATGTCACAACAACGGTAAGCAATGTGTCAAAGGGCGACTAGGAACAGGGAACAGATGACCCAAATAGGGAGAGTTCGGGGGAGGGGGTAGGGGATGCAATGGTCAGGGAAATGTTTTTGTTCAATTATCAAATCCAGACATACCTCGGTTTGTCTCTCTTACAGGTTTACCTTCCAGTGCAATCTCAGTGCTGCCATGGTTAGATCCATTTTCACATTCAGTTAAAAGCAACCAATTAGAAAACACGTTGAGGTTCTGACACACTGCGAACTAACTCTCTTGAAAAAAATCCAGCAACCAAAATCCTTTCTCAGAATCCGATCGGAAACTAAGGGTGAACTCCCTCCCAAACAGCACGGCGGGTGTACCTACACTACATGGGCTGCAGCGATTCAAGAAGGCAGCTCACCATCACCTTCTCAAGGGGGAAATTAGGGATGGGAAATGAATGTTGAGCTATCTGGCGGTGCCTTCATTTTGTGAAAGAATAAAAAGAATCAACTCCTCTGTATGCCCATTAAAAAAATTGTATTTACTTCAATCAAGCAGGCAATGATGGAATGGTTGCTCTAGTTATATGTTACTAGGCTGGTATTCCATAGACTAAGAATCTGAGATATAAGTTCAAATCTCACCATTGCGCCTGAGGGATTTAAATTCACTTATTTATATCAGTCTGGAACTATCACATTGTCACAAAGATCCATCTGATTAATGTCCTCGCAGGAAGCAGATCTGCCAGACATACCCAATCGGTATGCCACTCCAGATACTCTACCACCCCCACTGTGGGTTTTCCCGTGTCGGAGGCGACGAGCTAGTGGCAGGAGGCGGGATCTTTCAATCCTGCCGAAGACGACGGATTTCTGCATGGCTCGTTCCCTCTCCCCCCCTCCCACCCTCCTCACCGCATACCCCCCCCCCCCCCCCCTCTCCAGTTGCTGGGGAACCTATGGAGGGGTAGGGGCCAACTTTGGTGGCATCAGGAGACCTCGCTGGCTGGTGGAGCTGGAAAATCCCATTCTCCGTAAATGGAATGTATCCGATCGACCCTCTGAAATCACCTCGCATGCCAATGGTGTTGAGGTTTGGTCTCCTTACCTGAGAAAGGACTTACTGATGCTGGAGGGTGTGCAGAGGAGATTCACTAGGTTAATCCCAGAGTTGATGGGGTTGGATTATGAGGAGAGGTCGAGCAGACTGGGACTCTGCTCGTTGGAATTTAGAAGGATGCAGGGTGACCTTATAGAAACATATAAAATTATGAAGGGAATAGATAGGCAGGTTGTTTGCACTGGCGGGTGAAAGCAGAACTAGGGGGCATAGCCTCAAAATAAGGGGAAGTAGATTTAGGACTGAGCTTAGGAGGAACCTCTTCGCCCAAAGGGTTGAGAATCTATGGAATTCCTTGCCCAGTGAAGCAGTTGAGGCTCCTTCATTAAATGTTTTCAAGATAAAGATAGATAGTTTTTTGAAGAATAAAGGAATAGAGGGTTCTGGTGTTCGGGCCGGAAAGTGGAGCTGAGTCCACAAAAGATCAGCCATTATCTCATTGAATGGTGGAGCAGGCTCGAGGGGCCAGATGGCCTACTCCTGAGCAAACAACTCTGTTCAAGGGCAATTGGGGACATAACAAATGCTGGCCTTGCCAGTGACACCCACATCCCAAGAAAGAAAACATAATTGAGAAAGAAACTTGACATTATCAATCATGTAGGCTTTCGGCCACTGAGGCAACTTTCAAACGGAGAGTCTCTTTTATTAAAGCTTATCAATTACCAATCAACAGCGTTATAAAAGTGTTCTCTTTGGTAATTATGACCTGATCTTTGCAAGAGAAAACCGAGGTGGAACTGCACAAGGACGGTGGAACTCAGGGAACGTTTTTGTGCTTCTCTGCTATTTTATTTTCTTCTTCCATGTGTGGCTAAGCAGAGTGCGTGCACTTCCTCGGGATATGAATAGCACCTCTGCAGAAGGAGCCAGGCATGACTCCCCTCTCTGACCTGCCTGTCCCAGATCTCCCCTCTCCCTCCGGATCAATTCGGAAGTGAGCAAGGACTTGCACCCGCTCTTCATCTTCATACTGGCGTGGCACAAAATCCTTACGTGTAATGCTTTACACGGCCTCGCATAAATCTCCCAGGACGTTTGCAATCAATTGTACAAGGAATTAACTGTAAATCTATACTGGCTTGAATATACGTCTGTGAAATCTGTACACCTACACAAAGCAGCCACTTGTATAGATTTCCTGTCATGCCAGCTAAGCTCAATTATGTTTTATCAGTTCAACCTTCAGACCTTAGCTGACTTCTTGCCCGTCCTCTTCCGTCCTATTAACTTTGCCTGTTCACCAATTTCCTGCAGCTACTCCCAGTTTCCAACCATGTCCGAAATGCCTACCTTTTGATTCATGGCTCCGCAACATCCTGGACCAAACGTTGACCCTTTCATTAACTGCCTGCAATTTAGATATTAGCTTTTAAAATAACCTCCGTCAAACACCAGTGTGTCGAAATTGTCATACTGTTAGGGAACTAACACTTAAAGTCATGCATGTGATATCCTTCTAATTCCTCAATTAATGTCACTACTAACCATTTTATTTTAAATGGTTGATTGCCTCTGCTGAAACTATGGCTTAGTTCCGCACTGTCAGTCTCTTCCAGGATGCCATCAGATTTTGTAAGTTGCAGCTTACTCCTTCAGTCTCAGGGAGGAATGGGGCCATTGTTTCCAGCCCTCACTGTGGAACTGCTCCCGTTGGCTCCAATCTTCTTAGGCCACTGAGCCAGAGCCAGGAGGAAACCTGGGAAATCTGTTTGGCCCAGTGCCGAATGGTAGACCCCGGTTGCCTAATCCTCATTTGACCACTTGTGTCCTCTCCTGCGACGTTAGAATCCCGACAGTAGAATCCCTGCAGCGCTGAAGGAGGCCATTCGGCCCATCGGGTCTGCATCAACCCCCCAGCCCCATCCCCGTAACCCCACCTTAACCTGCACATCTTTGGACTGCGGGAGGAAACTGGAGCACCTGGAGGAAACCCACGCAGACACGGGGAGAATGTGCAAACTCCACACAGACAGTCACCCAAGGCTGGAATCGAATCCGGGTCTCTGGCTCTATGGGGTAGCAGTGCTCACCACTGTGCCAACGTGCTGCCCACATTGTGTACCTCAGCCCCTCTGCTGCTGAAGCTATTGACTTGATTCCTCCAATGTCAAGTTATCCTTCCATTCTGCACTGTCCATCAATTCTACTTAGTTGAAAGCTCAGCTGCGTGTATTGTATTGTATTGTATTGCTAAACCTCACTCCCCCCATCATCCTTGTCTTGGCTGACCTAACGTAATTTCCCGAATAAAGTATGATTTTTTTCCCCCCTTGAAACGTTATCTTGAAGTTAGGGCGCATAAATATCTTCCTGCTGCTTGAGAAGTATAGGAAAAACAAATCACGCACTCACATCTATTACCATAGCTTTTATTTCATGGGACAGGTGGTTAGCCTGTCATCAGAGGCCAGGGCCACTATTTTCACATTAAGTATGATCAGGAGCCTCTCGCACTCTTGCCAGATACTCAATCTGCTTGGCCACATTATCAACACATTTTGCTTGTCCAATAGGTCCTGGAGTGGGACTTGAACACTGAGTTTCTGGTTCAGACGCAGGGACACTGCCCACCGCACCACAAGACCTTCACACATAGGACATGTTTGCAACCAGTCAAGACCATCTTTTCCTGACACATTGTGGAGGATAATGCATATTTAGTAAAAAGGTTGTGTTTTGATAGTATTTATTTAAAACGTTCCTGTTCCTGAGTCAAAATTGACAATCATCACTTATTTTCATTATTTTTCAAGTATTTATCAACTTAATTGTTGAACGGACTCAATTATTTTTTAGTTAGATCGTGTCCTTAAACTTCAAAATGCACGTGACAGAGTTCCAGGTAATAGTCGTCTTGTAGAGAGTTTCTCAGGCTGGAAGAGCATTGTGTTAAGTGTCAGTGGAGTTTTTTTTTGTGTGTATTCATTTGATGAATTCAGCATGTTGAAGTGCAGTATTCCTGGTATCCGGTCTGGCTTAAGGATTGCATTTTGTCTATTTGCTCACAGTCATAACTTTCAACTGGATTCAGAGCTTGGCTATATCACTTTGATGTTGTAGGAGGTAGCTGCTTTTACAGATTTTAGCCTGCGAAAGGAATTTTCCTGTGAGCTGCACACAGGGCTGAAACATTGCAGCACTCGGTTGAAAGGTTTCCGTTGGGCCTTCATTCTCCAACCATGTTTCCGGACATCAAGACCAAAATTTGCCCCAACATAGGTCAAATGTGATTAGGAAATAAAAGATTTCAATGTTTTCAGTGAAGAGAGATTGACAGTACCACACTCAGCATAGCCACACTCAGTCTATCTTGTCAATTACTGGCACAGCCCTCCAGGTGCTGAACGTTACGTATCATTCTTCAGTACAAGAAGCTGCCTGAATTGATCTAGCCAACGTTCGTTTTCTAGATGCTCAATTGGCAGTGTAAGAGTCATCTGTCGCCAACAAAGAAAATGTCCTCTCTGCTTACAATGATCAGGACATTGACGAAACCCCCCAGAAACGGTGTTAAGTCAAGCTAAACTCATCAGCGTAGACCACAAAGAGTCTAATTGCTTTGAAATCCATTGTTCTCAAATGGATTGAAATGGTTTGCTGAGCCACATAAAAAGGAAAGAAAGCGGGTGGACCACCTGGCATCGGCCTAGATACCGGAAACGGCAACGGCAAACCTGATATGCCATCAATCAAGACGGAGAACGCAGAGTGAATTAACTGTGGCTTTAATTGACTTACAACAGAGCTAGCAGCATGCCCCAGAATGAGGCAGTGTGAGAGATCGGCAGCCTATATACCCAGGCCCTAGGGGGAGGAGCCACGGGCAGAGCTAAAACCGTACAACATGTAATATAGTGGCAATACTGTAAAACACGTAATACTGTGGCAGCACAATACAACACAGTGGTTTCACCACACAACCCAGCCGTGTCGACCCTGCAAGGTCCTCCTGACTAACATCTGGGAGCTTTTGCCAAAGTTGGGAGAGAGCTGTCTCTACAGACTAGCCAAGCAACAGCCTGACACACAGCTGAACAGAGAGGGAAGCTGCGGAGAGGGAACGGGGATGGGGGGGTGGTGGCAGGGAAGGGGGAGAAGTGGGGTGCAGGGAAGGAAGAAGGACAAGGGGAGGAGAATAACAGAGGGGAGCCAGAGGAGGGGGGAATGAGGGGGGGAACACAAACTGGAAGGAGATCACGGGAAACGACAACGACCACAACAAACACAGCAGGGAAGAAGAGAGTGAGAAAGGACAGGAGGAAGGAACGGCAGACGGCCAAGGCAGAGGCAAACGCACAAGAACAAAACCAATCAGGAGACGCAAGTAACATCAGGGGCAGCGCCCAGGCGTCCCTCCCATCCAACTTTGTTCTGTATGTATTTTTTTTTTAAACAGAAAAGGGGGGAGAAAGGCCCCCCCAATGGCATGTATAATAACAGTTTCTCTTCTTTGCCTCTATGTACATACACTTCCCCTGTTTTTATTTTCCCATCCCTTGGTTATTTTTAGTTTTGTAGTGTGGTTGTTGTTTCTTTTTGGTTTCCCTGTGTGTACATCTGTAAATATACCATGTATATCGCCCAATAAAAACATTCTTAAAAAAATGTAACAGCCTGACATAGTCATACTCACAGAATCATACCTTACAGACAATGTCACAAATACCACTATCACCATTTCTGGGTATGTCCTGTCTCACCGGCACAGTGGTATACCGTCATAAGAACATAAGAACTAGAAGCAGGAGTAGGCCACCTGGCCCCTCGAGCCTGCTCCACCATTCAATGAGATCATGGCTGATCTTTTGTGGACTCAGCTCCACTTTCCGGCCCGAACACCATAACCCTTAATCCCTTTATTCTTCAAAAAACGATCTCCCTTTATCTTGAAAACATTTAATGAAGTATTCCCTGCTTCACTGGGCAAGGAATTCCATAGATTCACAAGCCTTTGGGCAAAGAAGTTCCTCCTAAGCTCAGTCCTAAATCTACTTCCCCTTATTTTGAGGCTATGCCCCCTAGTTCTGCTTTCACCCGCCAGTGGAAACAACCTGCCCGCATCTATCCTATCTATTCCCTTCAGAATTTTATATGTGTGGTAGTATGTATTAGGGGTCATGTGGGACTGGAAGCCCTAATGTCATTGGCTGACAGATCCCGGGTCCTGGTTGGCCGTTGACCTCTAGCTCCGCCCTGAAGGCGGAGTATAAGAAGCCGGAGTCCTCCCCCGCAGGCCATTCTACTATCGAGCTGCGGGGGAACAGGCACGCTTAATAAAGCCTCATCGACTTCACTCTATTCGTCTCACGGAGTCTTTGTGCGCTACAATATGTTTCTATAAGATCCCCCCTCATCCTTCTAAATTCCAACGAGTACAGTCCCAGTCTACTCAACCTCTCGTCATAATCCAGCCGGGAGGAAGTTGCCCTGGGAGTCCTCAACATTGACTCTGGGCCCCATGAAGTCTCCTGGCTTCAGGTTAAACACGGGCAAGAAAACCTTCTGCTGATTACCACGTACCGGCCACCATCAGCTGATGAATCGGTATTCTCCCAGGTTGAACACCACTAGGAGGAAGCACTGAGGGTGGTAAGGGCACAGAATGGACTCTGGGTGGGGGACTTCATCACCAGAGGGGCTCAGTCAGCACCACGACTGACCGAGCTGGCCGGGTCCTAAAGGACAGAGCTGCTCGACTGGGACTGTGACAAATGGTGAGGGAACCAACAAGAGGGTAAAACATTCTAGACCTTATCCTCATCAACCAGGGCAGCACGGTAGCATTGTGGTTAGCACAATTGCTTCACAGCTCCAGGGTCCCAGGTTCGATTCCGGCTTGGGTCACTGTCTGTGCGGAGTCTGCACATCCTCCCCGTGTGTGCGTGGGTTTCCTCCAGGTGCTCCGGTTTCCTCCCACAGTCCAAAGATGTGCAGGTTTGGTGGATTGGCCATGATAAATTGCCCTTAGTGTCCAAAATTGCCCTTAGTGTTGGGTGGGGTTACTGGGTTATGGGGATAGGGTGGAGGTGTTGACCTTGGGTAGGGTGCTCTTTCCAAGAGCCGGTGCAGACTCGATGGGCCGAATGGCCTCCTTCTGCACCGTAATTTCTGTAAAAACCTGCATCTGTGCATGACAGTCAATAGGAGGGACCACCACACAGCCCTTTTGGAAACAAAGTCCCAACTCACATTGAGGATACCCCCTATTGTGTTGTGTGGCACTACCACCGTGCAAAGCGGGATAGATTCAGAACAGATCTGGCAACTCAAGATTGGGCATCTATGAGGCGCTGTGGGCCATCAACAGCAGAATTGTTTTCCACCACAATCTGCAACCTCCTGACCCGGCATATCCCCCACTCTACCATTACCGCCCAGCCAGGGGATCAACCCTGGTTCAATGAAGCGTGCAGGAGAGCGTGTCAGGAGCAACATCAGGCATACCGATAAATGAGGTGTCAACCTGCTGAAGCTACAACACAGGACTACCTGTGTGCCAAACAGCATAAGCGGCAAGTGATAGACAGAGTTCAACGATCCCACACCCAGCAGATCAGATCTAAGCTCTGCAGTCCTGCCACATCCAGCCGTGAATGGCGGAGGACAATTAACCAACTCACTGGAGGAGGAGGCTCCACAAATATCTCCATCCTCAATGATGGAGGAGCCCAGCACATTTGTTCAAAAGACAAGGCTGAAGCATTGGCAACAATCTTCAGCCAGAAGTGCCGAGTGGACGATCCATCTCAGTCTCCTCTGGAGGTCGCCAGCATCACAGATGTCAGTCTTCAGCCAATTCGATTCACTCCACGTGATATCAAGGGGTCATCAACAGTGCTATCAAGCGGCACTTACTCAGCAATAACCTGCTCGGTTTGGGTTCCGCCAGGGTCACTCAGCTCCTGACCTCATTACAGCCTTTGTTCAAACATGGACAAAGGAGCTGAACTCCGGAGATGAGGTGAGTGACTGCCTTTGGCATCAAGGTAGCATTTGATCGAGTATGGCATCAGGGAGCCCTAGCAAAACAGCCATCAATGGGAATCAGGGGGAAAACTCTCAGCTGATTGGAGTCATACCTGGCACAAAAGAAGATGGTTGTGGTGTTGGAGGTCAATCATCTCAGTCCCTGGACATCACTGCAGGAGTCCCTCAGGGTAGTGACCAAGGCCCAACCATCTTCAGCTGCTTCATCAATTACATTACTTTCAACATAAGTTCAGATGTGGGATATTCTCTGATGACTGCACAATGATCAGCATCACCCGCGACTCCTCAGACACTGAAGCAGTCCACGTTCAAATGCAGCAAAACCGGGACAGTATCCAGGTTTGGGCTGACAAGTGGCAAGTAAAATTTGTGCCACATAAGTGCCAGTCAATGACCATCTTCAACAAGAGAGAATCTAACCATCGCCCCTGGAAATTTAATGACATCCCCAATACCATCATCCTGGGTGTTATCATTGACCAGTAACTGAACTTCAACAGCACTCAAGAAGCTCAACACCATCCAGGACAAAGCAGCCCTGCTTGATTGCTCCCCCTTCACAAACATTCACTCCCTCCACCACCGACTCACAGCAACAGTGTGTACCACCTACAAGATGCACTGCAGGAACTCACCAAGGATCCTTAGAAATCACCTTCCAAACCCACGACCACTACCACCTAGAAGGACAAGAGCAGCAGATACCTGGGGACCCCACTACCTGGAGGTTCACCTCCATGTCACTCATAATCCAGACTTGCAATTATATCACCGTTCCTTCACTGTCGTTGGGGAAAAATCCTGGAACTCCCTCCCTACTAGCACTGTGGGTGTACCTACACCACAAGGACTGCAGCGGTTCAAGAAGGCAGCTCATCACTACCTCCTCAAGGGCAATTGGGGTTGGCAACAAATGTTGGCCTGGCCAGCGATGCCCACATCCTGTGCATGAAAATAAAAGTTCTGGAAGGTGTGATTGGCACAGTACACAGGTTTCACTTTGTGACATTCACATCAATGTTGCGTTTTCCCTAACGAGACACAAGCAGTGCACAGCTTCCCATGGTCAAAATGAACAGAAGGTACATCTTTAAGTTTTAAGAATGTGCCTCCTTAATCCTTCTGTCTGTCCACTTATTTGGTGGTTGCATGCGAGGCTATCTTGAGGGGTGTTACTCAGGCATGATGTCACAGGTCTGCAGATGTGTACCTGACAGTAAATGATGGTGTGTGAACCCAGTCAGAAAATGCAGTTCAGATAAAAGAAACAGAGACGTCTCGTGGTTTCCAGACTTCACTGAACTTGGCTCAACAATTACGTGCAATTTATTTCTTTAGTCCTTCCACATGATAGACCGTAGCGTGCGAAACCTTTTTAAGAGTGTGCAGACTGATTAAATAACTTTGTTGTGGGAACAACTGGCTCCCATGGGCAGCACGGTAGCATTGTGAATAGCACAATTGCTTCACAGCTCCAAGGTCCCAGGTTCGATTCCGGCTTGGGTCACTGTCTGTGCGGAGTCTGCACATCCTCCCCGTGTGTGCGTGGGTTTCCTCCGGGTGCTCCGGTTTCCTCCCACAGTCCAAAGATGTGCAGGTTAGGTGGATTGGCCATGATAAATTGCCCTTAGTGTCCAAAAATTGCCCTTAGTGTTGGGTGGGGTTACTGGGTTATGGGGATAGGGTGGAGGTGTGGACATTGGGTAGGGTGCTCTTTCCAAGAGCCAGTGCAGACTCGATGGGCCGAATGGCCTCCTTCTGCACTGTAAATTCTATGAAACTATCCGTGAATTGTTGATTTTTTGAGATCCAGAATGGATTTCGATCAGTGTTCTCAGAGTTGTAGAAAAATACATCCTTCTGTGATGTGATTGCTGCTTTTAATAATAATCTTTATTAGTGTCACAAGCAGGCTTACATTAACACTGCAATGAGGTTACTGTGAAAATCCCCTAGTCGCCACATTCCGGTGCCTGTTCGGGTACACGGAGGGAGAATTCAGAATGTCCAATTCACCTAACAAGCACGTCTTGCGGGACTTGTGGGAGGAAACCGGAGCACCCGGAGGAAACCCACACAGACATGGGGAGAACGTGCAGACTCCGCACAGACAGTGACCCAAGCCGGGAATCGAACCTGGGACCCTGGAGCTGTGAAGCAACAGTGCTAACCACTGTGCTACCGTGCTGCCCTAAGATACGAAAGATAATATAGAGCATTATCAACTATTGTTCCGTGATCAGGAAGGCGAACCAGAGGGCTGAGGGGGTTGAGGTTTAAGAGGAATAATTGAAAATTAATTCGTGAGAACATGTTACATAGAACATAGAACATAGAAAATACAGCACAGAACAGGCCCTTCGGCCCACGATGTTGTGCCGAACCTTTGTCCTAGATTAATCATAGATTATCATTGAATCTACAGTGCAGGAGGAGGCCATTCGGCCCCCTGAGTCTGCACCAGCTCTTGGAAAGAGCACCCTACCCAAACTCAACACCTCCACCCAACACCAAGGGCAATTTGGACATTAAGGGCAATTTATCATTGGCCAATTCACCTAACCCGCACATCTTTGGACTGTGGGAGGAAACCGGAGCACCCGGAGGAAACCCACGCAGACACGGGGAGGACGTGCAGACTCCGCACAGACAATGACCCAAGCCAAAATCGAACCTGGGACCATGGATCTGTGAAGCAATTGTGCTATCCACAATGCTACCGTGCTGCCCTTAAGAAGAAATAAATCTACACTATATCATTTTCCCGTAATCCATGTACCTATCCAACAGCTGCTTGAAGGTCACTAATGTTTCCGACTCAACTACTTCCACAGGCAGTGCATTCCATGCCCCCACTACTCTCTGGGTAAAGAACCTACCTCTGATATCCCTCCTATATCTTCCACCTTTCACCTTAAATTTATGTCCCCTTGTAATGGTGTGTTCCACCTGGGGAAAAAGTCTCTGACTGTCTACTCTATCTATTCCCCTGATCATCTTATAAACCTCTATCAAGTCGCCCCTCATCCTTCTCCACTCTAATGAGAAAAGGCCTAGCTCCCTCAACCTTTCCTCGTAAGACCTACTCTCCATTCCAGGCAACATCCTGGTAAATCTTCTTTGCACCTTTTCCAGAGCTTCCACATCCTTCCTAAAATGAGGCGACCAGAACTGTACACAGTACTCCAAATGTGGCCTTACCAAAGTTTTGTACAGCTGCATCATCACCTCACGGCTCTTAAATTCAATCCCTCTGTTAATGAACGCGAGCACACCATAGGCCTTCTTCACAGCTCTATCCACTTGAGTGGCAACTTTCAAAGATGTATGAACATAGACCCCAAGGTCTCTCTGCTCCTCCACAATGCCAAGAACTCTACCGTTAACCCTGTATTCCGCATTCATATTTGTCCTTCCAAAATGGTCAACCTCACACTTTTCAGGGTTAAACTCCATCTGCCACTTCTCAGCCCAGCTCTGCATCCTATCTATGTCTCTTTGCAGCCGACAACAGCCCTCCTCACTATCCACAACTCCACCAATCTTCGTATCGTCTGCAAATTTACTGACCCACCCTTCAACTCCCTCATCCAAGTCATTAATGAAAATCACAAACAGCAGAGGACCCAGAACTGATCCCTGCGGTACACCACTGGTAACTGGGATCCAGGCTGAATATTTGCCATCCACCACCACTCTCTGACTTCTATCGGTTAGCCAGTTCGTTATCCAACTGGCCAAATTTCCCACTATCCCATGCCTCCTTACTTTGTGCAGAAGCCTACCATGGGGAACTTTATCAAATGCCTTACTAAAATCCATGTACACTACATCCACTGCTTTACCTTCATCCACATGCTTGGTCACCTCCTCAAAGAATTCAATAAGATTTGTAAGGCAAGACCTACCCCTCACAAATCCGTGCTGACTATCCCTAATCAAGCAGTGTCTTTCCAGATGCTCAGAAATCCTATCCTTCAGTACCCTTTCCATTACTTTGCCTACCACCGAAGTAAGACTAACTGGCCTGTAATTCCCAGGGTTATCCCTAGTTCCTTTTTTGAACAGGGGCACGACATTCGCCACTCTCCAATCCCCTGGTACCACCCCTGTTGACAGTGAGGACGAAAAGATAATTGCCAACGGCTCTGCAATTTCATCTCTTGCTTCCCATAGAATCCTTGGATATATCCCGTCAGGCCCGGGGGACTTGTCTATCCTCAAGTTTTTCAAAATGCCCAACACATCTTCCTTCCTAACAAGTATTTCCTCGAGCTTACCAATCTGTTTCACACTGTCCTCTCCAACAATATCGCCCCTCTCATTTGTAAATACAGAAGTAAATCCAGTTTATGGAGCAGGCTCCCTTGGAAGGTGGGGGACTCGGTTAGAGTCAACTCATTCAAAAAAGCCATCGATTTTGTTCAGAAAATGACCTTTCATGGATGCGGCCTGTGAGTAATCGAACCATGTTGCATTGAGCTTGGGGGAACAAGTGACTTTGGAGCCTGGGTTCCCAAATCTCGCCAAGACTGAGTGTTTCGATCATCTCCAGCCTGGGTCTGCTCTAAACTAACTGATGGAGATTGATTACCAGGTTTAATCAACACCTCCATTATTACTGTCCAATGCGAATATGAAGATGGTAGAAGTAAAGTGGCCGTAGTCCCAGATGACCATTGGCTGCTTTCCCATGTGAGGGGGGGGGGGGGAAAGCTGACTGGTGGTGGTTTACCCTGTGGATCACCACACCTCAGGCGAGAAGACGTGGCCTTCATGCGCCGTTGGCCTCGTCACGTACCAGCTGTCCAGCCAACTCAGCAATTCCAGCCCCGTAAGATGTTCAGAAGCAGTAGATACACCTTGATCTCTTCCGATCCAACAAATTCCAATGTCCTGCAATGTAATTTTTCTCAGCAAGCAAGCAAAGAACTGACATCTGCCTGTTCTCCCTCCACCTCTTAACCATACAACCTTCATCTCAGCAAAGACTGAAAACCATACCCATGTGGGGGCCTTTGCTCATTGTCTGCCCCGTTGCCACATCGGTCAGTCTGATTAAAATACCAGGACATAGGGGAAAACTATTAAAATAATGTGAAGATCCCCAGGCCTCACACAGGGGCTGGTTTAGCACACTGGGCTAAATAGCTGGCTTGTAATGCAGAACAGGGCAGCAGCACGGGTTCAATTCCCGTACCAGCCTCCCCGAACAGGTGCCGGAATGTGGTGACTAGGGGCTTTTCACAGTAACTTCATTTGAAGCCTACTTGTGACAATAAGCAATTTTCATTTCATAAAGCAGATACATATCTCAAGATCATTAGCTTTGCGCAGGTCAAAGAGACACAGCCTGAGTGAGACACATCCAGAGTGGGAATTTGGAACGTGGTAATTTGGTGCAGTGAGGTAATTCAGTGCAGAGTGGGAGAAGGTGCTTTTTCCCTCCTGTTTTGTTCTCTCTCTTTCTATTGGCCTGTAACTTTTAATCTGCGGGGAGAGAACCAGAGAGCATCTGAGACCCTCGGAAGGTAAGTAAGTGATTTTTACTCATTTTTACTTTTATTACCTTTTCAAATTGTGTGTGTGGGGGGGGGGGGACTGAAGTGACATCACAGAAAAGCTGTGACCTGATTGTCTGGTTGGGAATCTACACTAATTAAAAAAAATTAAGCATTGGTAAACTAATTAAACATAATTACTTAATTATAATTTAGAGGGATATCTAAGCCAGAGATCGGAGAGTACTGTATTTAGCTTTCACATTTATAGTAGAAATCTAGTGCTAGGAAACATATAGTTAACAGTAACTTTAAAAAAAAACTTTTAAATTTAATTTACTAATTAATTGACGCAATGTCAATTAGAGGGGTGCAGTGCTCTGACTGTGAGATGTGGCGGGTCCGGGAGGCTTCCAGCGTCCCGGATGGCTTCATCTGCAGAAAGTGCACCCAGACTCAGTATGTATCTATGGAAAAGCACAAGGAGAAAATAACAACTTTGAATCCTATTTTTGAATTGTCCGGTCATCGGGATTTATTATTTCTGCTGGCAACACACCTCTGACAATGGGTTTTGTGGCATCCGCCACCAGCAACTTGCGCGCGGCCGTGAAACATGTGGCTGGGGGATTGGAGAATCCCGCCCCTTGAGTCAGGAAAACCCAACCAGAGATACAGCCAGGCACAACAGCAGGCATAAACGGTTCTCAAATAAGTTTCTGCCTTTAAAGGCTCTTTGAGCAATCAATACTTGCCCCTGAAAAAGAACATAAGTTAAAAAACATTTGAACATTACTTCAACGAAAGCGGCATTAGAAATATCAGTAACGACAAAGCAGTGCACTGATGTGCAGGATGTGAAGGGACGAGCTGAACAAGAAAATAAATTGTTTATATAACATCTAATTGTCCATCAAGGTCAAATGAGTACATAACCCTTCAGCAGCATGAAAAAATGAAGACTGCCTTGAGCAGCGGAATGGAAGATCAGCAGAACTAAGGCAAGAAGACTCAGTTGAATTGTAAGAAAACTGATGACAAAGAAATTGAGCTTCACAAAGAAAAGGAAACCATAGGTCGCAGCACTATACAGACAGTTCATACTTAAGTGAATACATTCTCCACACTTCCTTTTTCCAATTCTTTTTCAAGCCAGGTGAAGTTGTTAAGCTTGTATAAAGAGTTGCACGGATAACGCTGAAGACAACTGAACTCACCACAGGAGTTGCTGAGCTGACTACGAAGATTCTCGGGCTCGAAAAAGAATTGGAAAAAGGAAGTGTGGTGAATGTATTCACCTAAGTATGAACTGTCTGTATAGTGCTGCGACCTATGACCTGGAAATGATAATATGGTCTACTTCCAGGTACTGTACTGGAACCCCGGTGGGCTCCGCCCTCACCGGGGGGGATATATAGACCGGCCACCTGTGGGTGGCACTCATTTGTACAGCAGATACTGGCAGGCGAGTTCCTGGGTAATAAAGACAAAGAAATGTTCAACGTCAAGGAGCAGAAAAAGGGAATCAGATAAAACACCCAAGTGCCAGAAACACAGATCACAGATCAAACTCTGAATCAACAGAAAGGTTTTCCAAATCAGCCGAGTTTACCACTCCTACAATGTGGCTGGAACAAGATCTGAAAAAT